>NC_056731.1:778593245-778750745 GCF_019279795.1 Protopterus annectens
TATCTATATCTATAGCTATATATACAGAGAGAGACAGACAAATATATGGTTGCATTTGAGTTGGGTGAAGCACATGTGTGTGACCGTATTATGGTGGTATTATTATTGAGTGATGGAGGGTTTGAACTAACGCTAGTGTGAGTGAATTTTGGTTGGTCAATAAAGGTAAGTATTTGGGCAGGGAGACTTTGTGTGACTGTGTATGTTTTAGGGTTTGGTTAAGAGTTAGGTAAGGGGATGTATATAGCATGCATATGTGTGAGAGTATTAGGGTTATGTTGAGGGTTAGGTAAAAAGTAGATTTAGTGTGTCTGTAAGTGCATGTTTGTGTGTGTGCTTGTGGGAGCGCATTTGCAACTGGTGAGCTGAGCTGTCTTGTACAGTGGTAACGTTATGACAAGGGGTTTTATAAGGTAGGCTGCACATTAGGGTTAGGGTTAACATGTATTACTAAGGTGGGCCCTACTCCACCTTACTAATGCATATTAACCCTAGACTTGCCTCTGCTCCCTAAACCTACTGTGTAGCTTACCTTAAAAAAGCCCTTTTCATAACACTGTCACTATTCAGACTAATTTGATCTGAATGTAGGGTAAGGTTATGAATACTACATCAGGTAAAGAAATGTATTTCCTTGTTCGATTCAGTGTTTGTAACTTTGTGTTGCTGTCAGCATAATGAATGTTTGATGTGTGCTGGTCAATGCTTTGTGTGCTGATCATGAGACTGGATTGGATCATTCATCATATATATATATATATATATATATATATATATATATATATATATATAGAGATAGATAGATATATAGATATAGATAGATATATATATAGATATAGATATATTGGTCTACTTGACATTACCAAAATGTCAGTATACCAAATTTCATATGGACGAGATGAAATAAGTGAAGTGTCACATAACTGAAACTTCACTATGCTGACATTCAGATGACCGAACTTGTGAAATATCGGCTGCAGACTGAGTGAAGCAGGAAGTTTGCTCAGAAGCGCACTGTAGTGCGATCTCAGAGTTGGTATATTTATATTGCAGGGGGTGCAGGGGGGCACAGCCCCCTGCGAATATGTAAAACAAGGATTTGCTTACTTTTTTGGGATGATACAGTGGAATGAATGTTTGCGACTGTCCTAGGTGTTTCCTGTATGGAATTTGCTATATTGACTATTGATTTGGTAGGAAGTACAACTATTAAAAGTTATAACACACTAGTTCTACTGAAGCACTCTAAACATATGTGATGAATGCAGTCGGGCTTCTCATGGTTTGGGTATTGGGTATGTGAACGTTTGGTGTTGTGATATTTCGCTTAAGTGGTCTTGGTCTTTTGAAAGTTTATCATGTGGCAATTCAAGTATCTGAAGTAGACCCAGATATATATATATATATATATATATATATATATATATATATATATATATATATATATAGTTATACACACTCAATCAGATATATAAAGTATATGATAACAATACCTTATCTGGTTTACTTTGAAAGTACTTGAATTAATAATTCTGTTTTGTTTAACTGCAAGCCTGCAGTTTTGCTTCTACTTATGCCCATGTCATAAAAAATGTTCTCTGCTTCAGTCACCTAACGAGTTAAAGTAAAAAAAATTGAGTACATATATATATATATATATATATATATATATATATATATATATATATATATACTGTATTCAGAAACAAGCAAACAAGTCTAGCACTTGAAATAATGTAAAGAAAAAGATTTTATTAGGCTAACGACTTCTAGAACTCACAAACCAGTTTCACTTAATCAATCTTCATGAGATCAAAATGACAAAGTTTGATTAAGCAAAACCAGTTTGTGAGTCTTTGAACCTGCTGGCCTACTAAAACCCCATTTTGGTGGATATTATTTCAAGTGCTGGACATGTTTGTTTCTGGGTAATCATTTGTATCCATGCACCAGTGTGGAAACATTTTCCTAGTTTGTTTATATATATATATATATATATATATATATATATATATATATATATATATGTATCTATATATAATGTGTGTGTGTGTGTGTGTGTGTGTGTGTGTGTACAGCTCCCCTGCACTTTGCCGAATGTATGTTTGGTTGACAAATGCTAAGGGTGGTATTTAATGCTGAATGTAGGAATAGCCAAATGGTCAAAATGACAGCAATATGTTATGTTGAGAATGGTGAATGGTGTTTGGAGGAGGAGAGAGTATTCGTGCACGTGTTTAATTGTTAGAGATAGGATCAATGCTATTTGAGGGGGTAGGTCTGGCATGTTTGTGTGCGAGTGTGTGTACTTTAGGATTAGGGTTCAGATTAGTTAAGGGGATAGAAGCAGTTTTAGTAGCGTGTGTTTTGGGGTGTGTTTGTGTGTCTGAGTCTTGCTTGTGTAGTGGCAGTATTACTGCAAGGGTTTTTTAAGGTAAGGTGCAAAGTTAGGATTGGGGGAAGGGACAGGGTTAGGGTTAGCACCCATTACTAAGTTGGTGTAGGGGGTTGAATTTGTGGTTTGTGTTATGGGGGTTTTAGTCTGAAGATTGGGAAAGGAAATTGTTTTAATTTCTCAATTTTTGGTAGGTTCGACATTTAGGAAATTTGACATTATGTATCTTGAAACTTTTTAATGCCAGTTTTTGATGCTCAAAATTAGGTATTTTCAATTATATACATAATCATAATATACTGTCTCTCTCTCTCTATGTATGTGTGTGTGTGTATATATATATATATATATATATATATATATATATATATATATATATATATATATATATATATATATGTATATATATATATATATATATATATATATGTATAGTTACATTTTATAATCTCGAAATACTGAAATGTCGAATTTCAGTATTTCGAGACTATAAAGTTGAAAGTACAGTTACGCCAAACTGCATAATAGCGAATGCAGAAATGTCGCATTCACCATTATGTGTTCACGTACGTGACATGCGGTGCAATTTGTGGATTAAGCTGGGGTTTGAGGTAAGTGGTGTTTTTGTAAGGGTATTGGATAGGGATTTTAGGTGTGTGAGTGTGTGTGGGGGTGAGTTTTATGTGTTTGTGTGTTTAGTGTGACCTCGGAGTTAGTATATATAAGTAGGGGGGTGTAGGGGGGTGCAGTGGGGCTTGCCCCCTGCTTTTAGTAAGATTGTTTGTTTGTGTGTTGGTTTTGTTGTGTTTGTGTGTGTTGGTTTATTTTTTTTGTAGTTCCGGCAGGTAGGTGTATTTGTGTTTGTGTGGTGTAGTGTTTTGTTTGTGTGACATTCGTGATTTGAAAGTTCGTGGTTTTAAAGTTTCGAGTTTTTGATTTTTCGGCTTTATAGTCTCGAGATACTGAAATTTGATATTTCAGTATTTTGAGATTATAAAGTGGAAAAAAAATATATATGTATATATATATATATATATATATATATATATATATATATATATATATATATATATATGGTACTTTTCCATTATCGGGGCAACACTTCTAACGCGGTAGCACACGCACGCAGTTTTAAATGTGAATAAGTTATTTGTATTTATAAACTATGATTAATTGTTCATTAATCCTGCCTGTGAGCTTTGTCTGTCAACCCCGATTCCTTTTGGCTTTGTCCACAATACCAGCGCATACAGGGGGAGAGGTATACCTGTCAGATGTCTGTCATTTTGCAGTCTCCTAGTTTGTGTCGTACTTTTGTTCTGTTTCTAGTAAAATGTTTCTATTGGTAGTAAACCACCGAGGATCATCATCGGGAGCTGTGAAACAATTGCGCGTGCTTGCTAACACGCCAAGCACACATTACAAATGTTGCCCCGATAACAGAAAAGTCCTTCATCTCCTCCCCCTTCACTAACCATAATTGACCCCACTTTTAATCACGTCCTATTGAGGAAACGGGTTCCCTTTCACCTGTCTGTTTGCTGCAATGTTTTTGTTTCCCTGTAAAATGTACCTTGCCGTGATTTAGTCCCACTAGTGCAAATGGGACTGTACGCCAGCAACTATGGTGTAACTGCCAAGTGTTTTTTTTTCACCTATTCTGTTACCTGAAATTTAAGCTGCCCAGAGGGACATACAGTTTAAGCCTCTTCAGCTTATTTAAGCTGCTCCACAAGTCCACTGAGATCCTACTTTTCTCAGCCAATGAAGCAAATAAGTAAGTAAATAATAATAAAAAAAAAAAAAAAAAAAAACTTGTAATTCTGAGTCAGCTGAAATTGCATGCTGCCACATAGAGCTACATAAATGACTATGTACATTTCAAGTCAGCCCTGCAGGCTGTCCCAGTGGTGGTGTAAGAGCTCGCAGGACAGAGGGCGACAAGGTCTGGCCTTTCTTTAGAATCTTCAGATTGTCGGCCTTTGGCACTCACGTCACTATTCTTCTGACGCATTTTAGCTGCTGTTAGTCACCATCATTGATCGGTGGTAAAATCAATGCTCTTGGTTCTTTCAGGAATCTGAGATAAAGCCACAGATAGTAAGGGGAAAAAGAATGCAATTCAGGGACATTTTAAATATTTCTCTATCACATTAAACAGGCTAAGTTAGCTCATTTGTGCTACAGCATTAGAAGTGTTGCCCCAATAACGGAAAAGTACCTTTTTTGTAGTTTTGGCAGGTAGGTGTATTTGTGTTTGTGTGGTGTAGTGTTTTGTTTGTGTGACATTTGTGGTTTGAAAGTTCGTGGTTTTAAAGTTTCGAGTTTTTGATTTTTCGGCTTTATAGTCTTGAGATACTGAAATTTGATATTTCAGTATTTTGAGATTATAAAGTGGAAAAAAAATATATATGTATATATATATATATATATATATGGTACTTTTCCATTATCGGGGCAACACTTCTAACGCGGTAGCACACGCACGCAGTTTTAAATGTGAATAAGTTATTTGTATTTATAAACTATGATTAATTGTTCATTAATCCTGCCTGTGAGCTTTGTCTGTCAACCCCGATTCCTTTTGGCTTTGTCCACAATACCAGCGCATACAGGGGGAGAGGTATACCTGTCAGATGTCTGTCATTTTGCAGTCTCCTAGTTTGTGTCGTACTTTTGTTCTGTTTCTAGTAAAATGTTTCTATTGGTAGTAAACCACCGAGGATCATCATCGGGAGCTGTGAAACAATTGCGCGTGCTTGCTAACACGCCAAGCACACATTACAAATGTTGCCCCGATAACAGAAAAGTCCTTCATCTCCTCCCCCTTCACTAACCATAATTGACCCCACTTTTAATCACGTCCTATTGAGGAAACGGGTTCCCTTTCACCTGTCTGTTTGCTGCAATGTTTTTGTTTCCCTGTAAAATGTACCTTGCCGTGATTTAGTCCCACTAGTGCAAATGGGACTGTACGCCAGCAACTATGGTGTAACTGCCAAGTGTTTTTTTTTCACCTACTCTGTTACCTGAAATTTAAGCTGCCCAGAGGGACATACAGTTTAAGCCTCTTCAGCTTATTTAAGCTGCTCCACAAGTCCACTGAGATCCTACTTTTCTCAGCCAATGAAGCAAATAAGTAAGTAAATAATAATAATAAAAAAAAAAAAAAAAACTTGTAATTCTGAGTCAGCTGAAATTGCATGCTGCCACATAGAGCTACATAAATGACTATGTACATTTCAAGTCAGCCCTGCAGGCTGTCCCAGTGGTGGTGTAAGAGCTCGCAGGACAGAGGGCGACAAGGTCTGGCCTTTCTTTAGAATCTTCAGATTGTCGGCCTTTGGCACTCACGTCACTATTCTTCTGACGCATTTTAGCTGCTGTTAGTCACCATCATTGATCGGTGGTAAAATCAATGCTCTTGGTTCTTTCAGGAATCTGAGATAAAGCCACAGATAGTAAGGGGAAAAAGAATGCAATTCAGGGACATTTTAAATATTTCTCTATCACATTAAACAGGCTAAGTTAGCTCATTTGTGCTACAGCATTAGAAGTGTTGCCCCAATAACGGAAAAGTACCTTTTTTGTAGTTTTGGCAGGTAGGTGTATTTGTGTTTGTGTGGTGTAGTGTTTTGTTTGTGTGACATTTGTGGTTTGAAAGTTCGTGGTTTTAAAGTTTCGGGTTTTTGATTTTTCGGTTTTATAGTCTGAAAATACTGAAATTCGATATTTCAGTATTTCGAGATTATAAAGTGAATATATATATATATATATATATACACACACACACACACACACACACACACACACACACACACACACACACACACACACACACACACACACGTGTGTATGTGCCCTCCAGTTACAGCATTAACTTCTGATCCATCTTCCTGTAAGATTTTCTGATAGCCGCCACTATGGTCTTCTCAAGCTATACAGGTAATCCTAGATGTGCACATCATCCAAACAACCTATCATACCTTTTGCTCTTGGTGGAAGGCAGAGTTTCCTGTCCTTTCCCTTTCCATTTAGGTTGCTACCTGATCAAGAAACTCAAGGGGAAAATAAGCTTTTATTAACATCTACAGGAATAAAAAAAAAAAGATAGCCAGAAGGAAGATAACAGTATCATATCAAACACACCTCACTACAGCAGAAGCAGGGTAATGCAAAAAAAAACATTCTACTACCTGCATTGTCTAATCACCTACCAACAAGGTCATAAACAGGAGAAATGATACCAGCGTCTTACCTACCCCTATCATACACAGAGACAGAGAGCCACACACACACACACACACACAGACACACACACACACACACAGACACACACACGCGCACACACACACACACACACACACACACACACACACACACACACACACACACACACACACACACACAGACACACACACGCACGCGCACACATCCACACACACACACACACACACACACACACACACACACACACACACACATACACGCACACACAGAGACGGAGTAGGATAACACATCTGGAAAAGACAGTAATAAATATCCATTGACATTAATCAAGCTCCTTACAACTAGATATGCACCCTGGTTTCTAATTAAAATGCTCCTTCTAGTTTTCAAATACTTGGGGTTTTTCATCTTAATTTTTTACAGCGTATGTAATTATATGCTTTCAGTACACAGTGCCACATGGCATTTCCTTCAAGTAATTTCATGTGTAAACACCCTCCAATTCCGTTTTTTCCTTCAAGTAATTTGATATTCAAACACACTCCAATTCAGTTATAAATAAAAACGTTCATAAAGTCATTAATTTCACTTACACTATTTAATCAAATTTAGTAGTAATTTAGAAGTTCTAATGTTAGACGATCTGATTTTATAAAACAAGCATTTGTTCCACAAGAAAATCATTACGTTCTTCCTGAAGTAATACATCTGTAGAATTGCCAGTTATAAATCTGAATGTTCAGTTGGGTAATTAGTTTGACACATGCTTAAGAGTACATTTGTAGAACACTCAGCACTTCTGTCTTCTTGATGGATTCCATATTTGGCTCTACATCTAAAATATATCAATTATTTTTAAAGAATGATACTGATTTTATCCTTCCATAGTGCACATTCAGAATTATACAATGTTCTATGTAAATTATTTACTAACTAGTATACTCACCATATCTATCTGCCCCCCAAACACCTTAAATCTTACCCCATCACCTATAGCTAGAACCTTCTACTGATCTACTCAACTACCACCCACAAGGACTAGCTTTTCTCTAAGTCTCTGAAACAGAAATTGAACTGGTACCCTTCCACCCCCCCACCCCAGTCTGATGGTTTGGAAGGTGGAAGCCCTGAGTGTGACCCCCATGGACCCATGGATGAACACTAGAGGGGTTGTACCAAGACAATGAGACTGAATGGCCTATGCCACCTTGCCCTTTCTGAAGGGAGGGATGCAGCTTTGGATCATTGCTTGGGTGTTGCACTCTCCAGAATGAGCCTATACAAGTTGCAATTGCTGTGAGACACTTATGAGGGGATGTTATGTGATAATACAGATGCTCCTTCAAATAAGCAGAATTGGTGAAACTCAACGAGTCTCCCATTCCCCTGGACCTGAAAGTTGGCCCACTCCTTAGCATCTGACTCTTGCAGGAGGAGGAATGGTTTGGCTGATTGGGCTACCTGGACAGGAAATAGTGGGTCATAAGACTCTTGTCTAGTTTGGTGATGCTTGGTCTTTGCTGCTGATGGAACGAATGAATGATGGTAGATGAATGACTGGGCAGGACCAGTGGAAGTATGGGTTTATTTGTGAGAGGAATGTAGCAGGTACCATTTAAAGAACTCTGAACCAGGTGGCAACTACACAAGTACAAACCCAATTCTCCTATAATAAACACATTCTTCTAATAAAGGAAATGCAGGGTAGTTGAGCAAGCAGGTCATTCTGTTTATTCTGCCCCTTCTAATTCTACAAATGCACATGCCCAGTCATCCTCACCTTGATAAAGGTTTTGTTCTTACTTGCTGTTGTATAACGGCTGTTTGTAGACTGAATTGCTACATGGCATAAAGCAAACCTTTACACACACACGCACACACACACACAGACACACACACACACACACACACACACACACACACACACACACACACACACACACACACACACACACACACACACACTGTGTAGACAGAATTACTGCAAACACCACCACTGCACCACTTTCTAAAAAGCCACATGGCTGACAGTCACCCTCAGAGCTGAGATACTCCCATGGTCTTGTCTTTTCAAACTACTTTAATCAAGTGATTTTCTGCCACTTGCTGCCAAACTCCATAATAAAACTACCCCATACAACCTCAACTACTTCTCACAGCTGACTTCCTAATTTCAGACCCCCAAACCAAACTGCACTGTACCAACCACTCCTTCTCCATTTTTGCACTGAAACTTGGGCAAACCCTCCCCCTCACCTAAAAGAAATGTATTTTGCCCACACTATTAGAGCACAACTCAGACGACACCTCCATCAAAAATCTGACTGCTACTGTTTTTCCAGTGGGCACTATCACCTAACTCCTCCTTCACGTACATCACTTCCACTTCCACCCTCTGTTCTCACATGCTGCTTACCTCCCATATTTACTACCAAAATTAATTCACATTTGTTTTTCTCTTCTTTAATAATATTTGCTCATTGGTTCAATTGAGTGGTCAGTGTTTGTGAATTAGTTCTGTTTTATTTATTTATTAACTTATTTTTTTTTTAAAGTCTCTGCAGGCTGAGCCTGCAAATAGCCTATTGTGATCAGTATACTGTCTCAGTAGGCAAACTATACTAGTTAATTAACTGACTAACTAACCATGCTCACGAGTAGTAAATGGAATATTTTATCTCCCAAATTCAGCATTGTTTATCATTCTATGCTTTAATGAAGCCACTAATGTTTGTATACTGATAATGGGTGCTGCTTAATCCTCCAAAGCCAAAGCTTTTTCTCCTAGACTACTCAAACCAAAGCAGCCAGCAGCAGCAGCAAACATCATGGGTGTATGCAGCCATTTAATTGTTAATATATTATTCAAAACAATGCATGTATCAACCAGACCATTAAATGTTACACTCCTCTTTCATATTTCAGTGGAATAACCAATAGCTTTGTTAGTGCTCCAGTAACCTCCAAATGGTTCTATCTGTTGACAGTTTAGAGCTAAGAATCATTGTGATCTTTTTCTTACTAGCTCAAAACCAAGATTAAATATGTCATTCAATGCATTATTCAAACAGCATAAGCACCATAATGTATGGCATGAGGGCATCAGACGGCATAACACTTACCTTCTACAGGATGTGAATAGCTGTAAGAATGATGTCACAGTTTATGATCCATTGTCAGGCTCATATCTGTTTCCTATAGATAAGGTGCAAGTTCATGATACACTGTTCATGTATCATACACAACCTGGTTGTTTGAACTCAGCAGGAGGGCCTGGGGACTTATTACCAACAGCAGAATATGAATAAGGATCATCCTCAGCAGTCAATTTTTATCTGGGATGAGTTCATGCTGGCTTCCCAATGCACCAGTAATACATCAGTCAACAGGAACCATGACATGCTTGCATGCAAGAAGGGGAATGACACAGTGATATTGGTTTGAACAGTCCACTATTTCAGAACAGCAACACAACTCTGACAGTAGTTGAAAATTTATGACAGCATGATATCTCAAGAACCACATTTATCTCACTGTCCAGTTAAGTACTACCTCATTAAGGTGTGTGAAAATGATGCAAAGATGACAGTCACTATGAGGCCTAAAAGGATAACAGTTTGATCTTTGACCTATCCTAACAATCTCACCCCTGAAACCACAGAAATAACTTCTGATTCATCTTTGCAAGTTGTCATAATAGACACTAAAGAATAACCAGTTTTCACTTAACAAACACAGTCCTCTGAGTTGGAGCTGATGAAGAGTTTATGGTGACACTAAAGGCCTGCAGCCATGAAAAGAGCTAGTCAAGGACCACTACTTCAGAAAAAATCATGACAGGACACTGCTATACTCCAAAGTTGTTTAATAAAACGCAGCAAATAAAACTCCACAATGTCAAAGATAATCCAGAATGAGCGCTTTCGCGTATAACCCTTCATCAGATAACATACCATCTACATTACACTGATTTTAAATATAATGTTAACCAATGAGCTTTCAGTAAATTACCTGCCTATTTTTCAAAATAGGCTTCATGGGGATGACATCATTTAAACCAGGTTGTCTATGTGCCATTAACTCTATGATCCATTTGCTCTCCACCAGCTCTGTTATTTGTTTAATATCACCCCCCCTACTGCCCAAAGTGATATTAGCTATAGCCCTAAATTTGAAAGTATGTGTTGCATGTTGCTCAATGTGTCTATATAGGGCATTATGTGGGTCATTCATCCTGATGGCAGACATATGCTGTAAAATCCTAACCTTAAACATATTGTTGGTCTTCCCTATATAAAAACAGGTGCATTGTTCACATTCAGCTATGTACACTATATTGGACGTCCTACAGGTAGCTCTCACTGTAAATTCAAAATCTTTTCCTGTCAAAGGATGTTTGAATACTATATCCCTATTAATATATGTACATGCCTTACAGGTCCCACAAGGTACACTCCCTGGCTTAACCTTGAAATGTGATTTTTTTAATAGTTTTCTCTTTACCTAAAATATTTTTAAGATTTCTATCCCTCTTAAACCCAAAACTGGGATGGTCACCTACCACAGATCTAACCTTATCATCAGTGACCAAGATATTCCAATTATTCCTTACTATATCACATATCCCTTTAACATTGTTACTATATTTGAACATTAATTTCGTTTTTTGTATATGATTTAATCTTATATCCAATTCACGTCTTCCTTTATTTATCAGCCATGGTTTATATTTACTGTGTCTAAGACCTATATTCTTATCAATCACCTGTTCTACCAAATTAGTTTTATAACCTCTTCTCTGAAAATTTATCTTCAGTTGTTCTATCTCAGAGCCAAATTGAGTCTCTTCTGTACAAATCCTTGAAACCCTAGCTACTTGTCCCTGTATAATATTGGAGAACGTAAATCTAGGGTGCATGCTATCATAGCTCAACAAACTATTCTTCCAACAATCTTTCCAATACAAGCTGCTAGAAAAGCTATTCGTATTTTTGTTCAGTTCCAACCGTACATCTAAGAAGTCAATGGACGTGGCTGAGGTCACTACTGTAAACCTTAAAAAGGATGTGGTTGACTCTATATACATTACAAACTCTTTTAATCTCTCTTCACTACCATTCCACAGCATAAAAACATCATCTACAAAGCGCTTATACAGTGCTATGTGATGTTGCCAGTCCTTATTCCTTAGAAACGTCTTTCTCTCCCAATATGAGAGTACCAAATTAGCATAAGTATTGGCACAAGGGGTACCCATGGCTACCCCCTGTGCCTGTCTATAAGTTTGATGTAAACCTATAAACATGTTGTTCTCCAGGACTAGGCCAAGAAAGTCCTTCAACAATTCTAATTTTGATGTTACAACCCCGAAATCTTTCAACAAATATCCTATAGCCTCAATCACATACTCATTGCTTATAACAGTAAACAGATTTTGTACATCCATAGTAACCAATAAGACAATATCAATCTCTCCATTTAGTTGTATCTCACTGATGGCTCCAAAAAAGTCACCTGTGTCACTAAGGATCTCTGTTATACTTTCTGCATATGGTCTTAAATTATACTCTAACCAAATGGATATATGTTCAGTGACCCACCCTCTCCCTGACACTATAGGATGGAGAGGTGGGTCATACAATGATTTATGTATCTTCGGTAGAGCTTTAAAGATGGGTGTAGTAACCTCACTTTTATACAAAAATTGAAATAGCTCTTCATTAAGCCTCATTTCATTCAATAATCTTTCTAAGCTGTGATGTACACTGTCCACAATTTGTTTAACTTTCAGCGGATGTATAGGGATATAAGTATCTGAATCAGACAATAACATTTTAACTTTTGCATGATAAAAAGTGGTATCTAAAACCACTACTGCTCCCCCCTTATCAGCTTGCTTAATGGTTAAATTATCATTCTGACTCAAATCATGTAACGCTGTACGTTGCTTCTTTGTGAGGTTATAATATTTATTAGTATGATCAGTAGATAGATATTTTAATATATCTTTTTCACAGCTTTTGATAAACAACTGCATAGAAGCATTAAACGGGGGTACAAATTTTAAGTTTATGGTGACACTAAAGGCCTGCAGCCATGAAAAGAGCTAGTCAAGGATCACTACTTGGGAGACCCTTGACAGAGTTACCAGGACTCAGTTATCCTAGAGGAGCAACAATTGAAGACTTCTCACTCAAGGTTTCCACTACTATGGCAAAATCCCTGACAGATACTTTGGACACAGATAATGGCCCAAATAGCAGAAACCTGTTTTTGAAGTATGTAGGAAGTGGTGCTGACCTACAGCAAATCAAAGAAAACAATTTATGAGTCCCAATATACTGATGTGCTAAAAAGACATCCATCCATCCTTTTCAGCAGCAATAGCAATGATTCATGTGAAGCATGGCAACGTATTCGGCACGGTCATCACTGGAAGAATGATATACCATATTTGCTCAATGAAGTTCCTGTGATCCAGGAGGGAACACCTCCCCAAAACATTTTGAACTAGACAGAAACAGTAATAAAACCACATTCCACTTTACAAAGTGAGAACAAGTACTACAGCCTCTCTGAGGAGCAAAGTTAGGGCCTGCTCCAGTAGTTGTCCTGTGTTTACCTGGTTTACTAGCAAACTTCTTGATAATGCAGAAACTAAAATTTTCAACATGGCGAGCAGACATCATGTCCACAACTCACAAATCAATAATCCAAATCTGGAAAACCAGAAGAACTACCTCCATTGGACAATCTTGAAGTACAATCAAGGTTACTCTGGAGCTCCCCCACCAACACCAAAGGAATCATCCTCCTGGAGGTGAAACTACCTCATGCTTGACTTCCTTTTTTTGCGTGTGGGCTTTTTTGTATGATGCTGGATAGGTAGATAAGAAGAGGACAAATGGAAAGAGCAATACAGACACCATGCTGGTCAGTACTTGCTTCCTCTAAAGTATGCCAAAAGAGGATTTGCCCTATCATGGAGGCATCTGAATGGCCTGCTGGAGTTCTTCCATAAAGGAGGGGAGTCTGAACCAAACCAGCCACAGCAGACACCTTCCTGACCATCTGCCCTGGTCAAAGTATCAGAACAATCATAGGTTCATGGGTATAGACTAGGCTATTGATAAGTGAAGATCTTTAGAAGCCTAGACATACATTATAATGAAGTTTTTAGCCCTTATATTTTTATTTATTTATTTGGCATTTGGTTACTGGGAAAGTCCTTTTGGGTACAATGCCCATTTTCAGTGGAGTACTGGGAAGAAAATTTCCACAAAATATAGATATTTAAACAATAGCTGACGAGTGGGTGTAGGTATATCGAGGATTTATCCGTGATTGCATGGTTTAATCATAAGGGTTAAGCCCAAATGATTAAACAAAGCCAGCTGCGGGTAAATCCTCAATATACCCACACCCATGAGTCAGTTATTGCTATTATACAATGACATTATTGAAGAAAGATGCTACTTACTTTTCTTAAATAATGTCTTTGTATAATGGTACTGTGGTGCTCCTCCGTATTGTTTCCATATTCTTCCATTTTTGTTGATGTACTGTGCATGTGTATGGGGCTTATGTTCTCACACTTGCACAGTACATTAGTACTGTGGGAAACAAGATTTCCATTGCTTTTTTTTTAATTATAACATTTGGACAGTTGAGGGGTATGAGAGAAAGAGGGGAGAAATCAAAGAAAACCATGTACTTTTCTTTAGTTTTGCAGAACATACCTGGGTTTCCTTGTATTTGCTCTGCCTTCCATATGTGCCTATCAACCTCTTAGCTCACAAAATGTGGAGAAGAGGACAAAGGCCCCAAAAGGGGACCAGCTGTACATGTCGCTCTTCTAAACTAAGAACGCTGTGAGAATAATAATGTATGTGCTACTGTGCATTGTCTGAAGGAAAGAAAGTCTGAAACTGAATTGCGTGCAATTATTTAGTGATTCCTCAGTGATTTGTTGGAAAACCACAAATTTTTTGAGGAATTGCTAAAAAATATGAGGCAAAAATATGAATATTGAGACTACTGCCTGTGTACCATACACCAGTAGAAAAAATGTATGGCTGCTTTATGGTACTTCATTGGCCAGGCGTTTTTCTATTGGTAAATGCTTGATTTAGAATGGGCACGCTCATTGGGCTGGCCAATCAGATTGCACATTTTTGAATGTTAACAAGCTATTATTGTATAATATATAATATTACATGGCTACTAAATGAGTAGATGAGTATGAGTTCAAAATATGCAATGGAAACAGAATAATAAAATTGTAACACATATTAAATATGCAGGCAACAATACAGGAGACTGAGAGTACATTATGACTATAATAGAAGAAGAGTATTTGGGGGAAAATGGTTGATCCATCTGACCACACAAGCCTCATAGCCACCGCCATCTGCAGACCCGAAGGGCCAACCACTCAATGATCTTTCCTCTTTCCTCCTCCTCCATCATCCTCGTCCACCATCATCAGTCCCCCCCAAAACAAAAAAAATCCATTCCGGTTCTCTTTCAGACTCAAAAACTATATCCAGTATCGCACTGGCAGAAAGGTTTTGGCCTCCGTTTCCACATCTAGCAACTTGCCACTTAAGACCTACTTCAAGTTACAAGATCCAAGCAAAAAAAGTCACATTGGGGACATCAGAGACTCCACGGACACCATGATTGCAGACAACAGGACACCGGACACACTCGATTAGGCAAACGGACCCACACATTATCAAAATGTGTAGTACAAAACAGAACCACAAAGTGCACAACTGGAGCCAGACAGGCTCCGCTGTTTGATGGAGTAGAATGCATTTTGCATGAAGCTTTGTCAATGTCGACAGTTGTCAGATGAGCAGATAAGAGTGGAATCACCCTCATATTGTATGAGGGTTTTTTGTTGTGCAGACAAGTGTAGATCATTAATGAATATGATGAACAGAAAAGGTCCAAGGACTGAACTTTTTGGGACACCAGTACTGACTGAGGAAGAGTAGAGTGAGAAGAGAGCCATTTAACTGATTGTAGCTGGTTGGATAGGTAGCTTGAAAACCAGTTTACTGCAGAGTTAGACAGACCTGGAAAGAGTCCATGCTGGCTTCTGATTTCACCAGTGATATATATCAGTCATCAATAACCATGATGGACTTGCATGCAGGAGACTGTATCAAAAGCTTTTGATGATCTAAAAAGAGAGAGGAGACTAACTTGTTGTTGTCCCTTGATTTGAGGATAGTATCTAAAAGGCAAGTAAGGCAGTAATTGTGCTTTCTTTAGGCCAAAATCTATGTTAAGCTGGGGTTAATACACTTGGTTGGAGTAGATATTGGGAGATTTGTTAATTAATGTATATTTCTAATATTTTTGATAGTGGGGACAGTATAGCTTTGGGTCTGAAGTTTGTTATGTTGTTTTCCTCCTTTTTGAAGATGAAGAGTGTAGAATTTCATCCAGAAGGAAGGAAGGAACATAACTGTTGAATAGATCAACTTAGCAGGCAAGAGATAAACTTGGTAATGGAGGATGAAGCAAGTTTAAGGTATTCTGTTGGAAGATTATCAGCAGAGGGTGAGCAGGGCTTTAGTTTGTTAAGAAGTTGTTGGATATATGAGGTGGAGACTCATTTTAGGTAGAAAGCAGATTTGTATATGTTATGTATATGTCAGGATTTGTTTGATTTTGTTTAAGGCTGGAGGCTGGGGATGCTATAGAGTCAATGAAACAGGAGTTACATTTTGTAGCAGTTTGTGTTGGGAGTGTTATTTGGGCAGGGGTTGGGGATACTGGGTGTGCCTGGATTTAAGATTTGGATTATAGAGAACCAACATTTTTGGGGTTGTTTTTATGGTTAAATTGGGGGTCTAGACAGTACTGTTTTTTATTGTTAGTGACTTGTTTTTTTTGTAAGTTTTCTAAGATGATTGTACATCTGTAGATTAACAGGGGATTTAGATTTTTGCCAAGCTTTCCATGTTTTTATCTCTTTTATGCATTGATATTCTAGTGGAATGGGACTACCAAGAGATAGGGTTAATTTTAATTATATCTGTTTATGGGAACAAGGCTTTTAAATGTGTCAAAAGATACAGAATTTAATTTTTGAACAGCATCATCTATTGACAGGGAATCAAGGATGGACCAGTTAAAAGATTTGAGAATATTACTGGAAACATCAGAGTTAAAACTGATAAAGTTCTGACTTTATATATGCAATGCTTGTTGTGGCACTTGACTAGATTCTAAATATTGGTGGGATAATGGTCACTGAGGGAATCAGGGAGGGCTAGAGAAGTGGAATGAAGTCTAATATCTGGTCAAGGATTGATCCAGTGTTAATGGCTTTGCTGAAGCGAGTGGGGTGGTTATTAGTTGTGTGAAGCCATAAAGCCTACTACTCATGGAGAGGTGGTGAGATCTGAGGAACTGCCAATCTATAGTAACCTCTCCAAGAATAATATTTTCATGGAAAATGAAGTTGGTTAACCAGTGAAGGATTTCTTCCAAGATTGGAATATTTTTTCCAGAAGGACTGTAAAGAGCAACAATGCAAAGTTTTTTGTGATCATTGATTTTCTGGTGGGAAATTTTGAGCTCAGTAGAGTTTACATAGAGTGGAAGTTGAAGGAGAAAGAGTAAGATGGTTGGAAAATGAGACAGAAACACTCCCTCCTTTTTTCCTTTTATCTGACTGAATAATATTATAGCCAGGGGCAGTATTTCAGTGACATTTATATATGGTTTAAGCCAGGTCTCATTAAGTATAATTATGTCCTCGGAGTGCTGAGTGATCCTAGAGTGAAAGTCTGCTATTTTGATGACTATACTTTGAATATTTACAGAAGTGACTGTCAGGTTTTTGGGAGATCTAGGAGAGGCTGACATAGAAGAAGATAAAGTGGGCGGTGTGAGGGTTGGTTGGTCCAGGGTTAGGGTGCATATCATCAGAAAGGGAGATATTACTGAACAATACATGTACCACTGGGAATTGAGTATGTTTAAGTTGAACGTGTATTTTATCTTTTGAAAATAGAATGTACAGTCAACAATTTTATGCTTAAAGGTGAGGTAGAGGGATAGGTTGAACACGATAGGGGAAATAGTGTGGTTGTTAATATTGATTACATTTGTTATTTGAGATGCTCTAAGTAGGACAGTATAGTATGGGTTGAACAGGTGTCACATAGTGTGTGAGGTGGGATAGTAAGAGGAGGAGAGTAGTAGATGGAGAAGGAGAATGTTTAATTATATGAGGTTAGAGGACCAGTGAGAGCTAGTAAGGCAGTAATAAAAATGAGAAACTAATGATGGGCATGTAGAAGTGACTGATGTTAGATGGAAGAGGTATGAAAGATAATGGTACAGAAGTAATATTAAGAAAAGCAGTTTATGAGGAGGAGGGAGAAGATTGGAAGCAGGATAACATCCTGTTGAGTGCAGGAAGGGATGATTAATGTTTTGCTGTGGTGGAGGTAGTTTGTAAAAGATAGTGAGGTATGTAGAGCAGATCTAGGGATGTTAAAGGAAGGTAGGTATGCACGGGTCTATTTTATAACATCGAATTTTATAAAGTTCAAATGTTATAATATCGAACCAGTTTTGTCGAATGCTGAAAACAGCAAAGGTGCAGGACACCAAATTCTTTTCCAGGGAAAGAATTCAGTGAGCCGTTGCTGTGGCTTCGCACTTTTCAGCATTCGATATGTTGGAACGTTACGGGTCAGGTTCAGGTAAGTGTGCGATTGTGTGTAGGTTAGGGTTAGGGGGCAGGTTACGTGAGTTAGGGTTAGGAAGCGGGTCAGGTAAGTGTGCGGTTGTGTGGACATTAAGGTTAGGGCGTGGGTCAGGTAAGTGTGTGATTGTGTGTAGGTTAGGGTTAGGGGGCGGGTTAGGTGAGTTAGGGTTAGGGTGCGGGTCAGGTAAGTGTGCGGTTGTGTGTAGGTTAGGGTTGGGGGCAGGTTAGGTGAGTTAGGGTTAGGGCGCAGGTGAGGTGAGTGTGCGGCGTAGGGCTGGGTTAATGTAAGTGGATAGCTAGTAGTGTATGTAAAGTTTAGTTTAGGTTTAGGTGTAGGATTTTAAGTGTATGTGTGTGGATTGCTGTTTTTTGTGTGTGTTTCTGTTGTGTGTATGTTTCTCGGAATAGCGATGTTTTTTCCCTGGGGAAAAATATTGCTATTCTGACTGTTCCATGTTTGCAGATTTCGGTATTTAGGGTTCGATATTATAACATTCGATCTTTGTATATTTCGATGTTATAATATAGACCCGGTATGCACCAGACTAAGAGTAAGTTAGGGGATTTATTAGAGTGCTGTAAATGGGCGAGGAGAAGGAGGAGTGAAGTATCTTATAGGGAGATGTAGACAGGAAGGGGATGGGTTATGGAAGGAGGAAGAGGAGGGTGCAATGTAGGTATAAAAGTAGAGGTAGTGGGGATGGGAGGGTATTGGGGTAGCTGAGGGGAGCTGGGCTGAAACCACCACACAGTGAGCATCTGAAAAGAAAAAGCACACAAAAAAACAAATGATGTGTACTTCACATTAAATAAGAAGAATACAAGTGAAATGCACAAAATATTAAGGATTTAAGAGTTTCCTGAGCTGTAAAAGATACAGTCTTTGCAGGACAGTACTTATTTAAATAGGATGTTAGCAGAAGGATAACACAACTGGATAAACATATGAACTTAAAGTAATAGTGTTATTGCCTTTGTAGTTTTGGGGGTGCAGTTTTAAATTAAGGTAGATTCTGGTGAAAGACTACACCCTAGACTATGAAGGGGGCGAAAATGGCCAAAATAAATACTGATTATATGAAGGAGGTTTTGTTTTACATTAAGGGTTTCAGGGGTAAATGGCTCATAGAAGATTGTTCTTAGTCTTTCAGACTTGAGAATTTTTGCAAGTAAAATTAATTAGCAGTAATAAAAAATTATAATAAATACTGTCACTGTTAGAAGATAGGGATCCTTACAGATGAATCTCTAAAAAACAACCTCATTGAGATGGCAAAATCAGGGAATATCTGCAGTATTACTTGCAGCAAACACCATCTTAAGCAGATTTTCTGAGTCACCAAAGGGTCAAGGTTATAAGTCATTGCTATTGGGATCAACTAAAGGAGCTTTCATTGCTACTGGGATCAACTAAAGGAGCTTTCTGAATTATGTAATACTCTCATAGCTAGATGACAGAAATGAGCAGGAGAAACCAAGAAGGTTGAGGCTCCGCTGTTTAAAACTACCGCTCAGTAGAGGAATTACGCGTTATGTTGTTGTGTAGTGTTTTAAGTATGAATATCCCACAGATGAGCAGAATATTTACATATTGCCCCTATACATGAGGGAAAAGGGTGTTAAACCAAGGGTGAATTCATCCACTTATCAGTATTATATTTGAACAGTGCAAGAGAAATGCATTCCTTTGTGTAGAAAGGAAGATGATTCCAAAAAAGTGGTGATCTCTGTGATACATATCTGTCCCTCAAATATGTTGTACTTATTTTGGAAAAGAGACTTAGATCTCTTGATCAGGTGTTTATGCCCCTATTGGACTTGTGAATATTCAGTAGGTATGACAGGATAGTGTCTTTGAGGCAGTGTATGTGAGGCAGAGATCACCCCTCAGTAACCTGTATGACACTGGGAAAAGGGTTAAGGCCTTGAAATGGTCTTCATAGTTTTTGTGATTTAGACCGTTGATGTTCAGTAAGAAAGTCCTGAGGCCATTTGAGCTGTGTCAAATGTTTGGGCAAGTATATACCAATGGGGGTATTATGCTCAGTGATTGACCTGATGAGTGCAAAATACAGCAGGGTGATCACAGCCCTGGACCTAGACACCATACTCTTAGTAATAAGGTAAGCAATGAAAAAGCACTCTGTTACAACACTGGCTACATGGTGATCTTGGTTCATGGGTTCATTGGTTGGTACTAGGCTATCGGCCCTAGGGCCTATACAAGCCTAGCCATAACAATATTTCTTCCCACAATATTTCTTCCCACACTATTGGCAACTAATTTTGTCTTAGGCACGCTAACAATGTTAAGTCATCTACAGCGTCTTAGTGTTATTATAGCCTAACCCTACTCAATTGAAGGGCAGTGTTAATGGGAAACTGTCAGTAGATTGCCTAAGTAAGGTAAACATTCCTTAAAATCACCTATACCACTATATCTATATAGCATTCTAGCTTACATTACTCCACATTCGTGGAGTGTTGAATATAATCCTAGCTGATCCTTATGTGTCGTAACAGACCGGTGGAAGCATGAATATAACCTATGCTATTGTTTATGTGTCCTAACTGACTGGTGGTGCCTTACTCAATCTATAAATGCTGTAAATGTTTACCTAAATGCTATATATATATATATATATATATATATATATATATATATATATATATATATATATATATATATGCAGCGCATTTATTGCATTGCACTATTTATCTAAGGGATAGTGATTTTGATGTGGATTAAGGGGGTTTTATCCTTTTTATGCTGATAGTGTCTTTGGTAACTATTTTTAGATAGAGTATGCCATGTTTGTGTAGCACCTATGTATATTACTGTATCTATCAAGATTCTGATTTCATACTAATTGTGTATTTTGCTCCCCTTAGCTTGTAGTGTTCTATGCAAACTGTGTTGCTCATCGTAATGTTTGATTGTATTAGTTTTGCTTTGTGTATTTCTTAGCTACTTCTGGATATCTTGCTACGTATTGAACTGCAGCAATTGTGCCTAGAGCTCTGCAATTAACACTTGGCATACATAGTAGAGTTATAAAACAATTGGCCGTAGTGCTAGTTTGTGATTATGTTCATTAGCCTGTTTGTTATTATGATTACTAAGTGTGTTTAACTGTGTGTTTCACTCCCTGTTTATCTCACTACTCTGTTTCTTTCTCTCTTTGTGTTACCAGCTGCCCAACCTGTCTGTACAGTATTAACTTGAGGATTTGCCCAGTCTGCTGAATAGCGAACTGATACCAAATATTACTGTCGTCTCCTCCCTACACTAAGGAACTGAACATACCCTCTCCCTGAGCATCAGCCCCTCAAAGGAATAAACCTAATAAAAGAAAGTATGTGCCTTAAAACCACTGTCTGTAGACATTTTAGTGTGTAATACTGTAGATTTTTATTTTTACTCCCACTAGCCAGGACAGCCAGCAGCCAACACCTACCTGCTCCTAGAACCAGCCTACCTCCTCCTCTTGTATCCGCTGTTTATATCTGACACCCTCCCTCACTGAACCCTAGACCTGTTGCCTCACAGTCTCACGTCCATTAGACCCTACTACTGCTATATTGCCTTTGTCCACTAGAGGGCGATATTCTCCTAGACCTATCCTACTATCCCTGAACACTACTTTCAGGCATCCAGTTTTCTATATCTTGTTTTAGGTTATAGTCCCACGCTATCCTTTTTGTTACTCTCCACACTACTTAATCACTCTGCCTACTCTCCCTACTAGTAAGACTTTTATCTCCTACCTTCCCTCACCTAATAACTTACCTTAGCAAGCTGCTCTACTGATTGTTCCTTCTCTTAGGGGTCACTCCTACTGTAGCCCTACCTACTCCGTTCACCCTGCGGGCTCACTCTGCTCCCCTACCCTGCCCCCAAATCTCACCCGCCCCCCCAGTGCTTCTAGTTTTATACACGCCTTACCACACCCCTACTGCATTACCACCAATCACAAGCTCAGTCCCCCTTAAAGTGCTAATACCCATTTCCCATTAGTCTTCATCTTAATTATCTATCCCAGTAATTTATCATAAATAATCCTCTTCTATTATCTCTATTAGTAAACCATCTATACAGTCCCCTGTATACCAACATCAACTGAATTTCTTCTACCATGCCTCCTTTAACTGTTCCAACTTACCTCAAATCCTTACTCTTATTCTCTCTCTCCTAACTATTCTATCTATACCTTACTTACTTACTTACCTTCTACGAACACCATCAGCATCTAGGGTTTCACTACCCCAATAGGCAAACCTCTACACTAACAATTATCCTTTCTTATAGTCATAATAACACATCCTGTCCACCAAAGTATTTATCAGCCAAATTTCACAGACTTACACACATTACGTACTATAGCTTAAGAGCCAGGAAATCCCAGAACCTAATTAATAAGTTTCTACAACTCATCCTGAGAGTACGGGTTCACTCCCTTATAGATGGCGACATACACGCAAACCCTGGTCCAAATTCTAGTACAACCACAAGTCCTATCACACCAACTCCTACTAACATACACCTGCTTACCAGGCCTCCCAACTCTCTCCTGAAAGCTCATCTTAATGTTTGTAGCATAAATAATAAGGTTGCTCACCTACATGCCCTTATAGACGTTCATTCATTTGATATCCTCTGTCTCACTGAAACATGGCTTAAGCCATCAATACAATACAGTGTAATCATTCCCCCTGGCTAGAATATCATGAGACTTGACCGTAATGCCAAGAAGGGTGGAGGAGTAGCTATACTTTATAAAAATAGTCTACAAGTCACCTCAATTGACTCTAATCCTCCACTATCTAGTAATGCAGAAATTCTTATTTCCAGGATACAGCTCAATAAATGTAAATCCATATATATCATCTGCATCTACCTCCCCCCAGGGAATAATACTAACACATTAGAGGCTATCCTCAGTTGGCTCTCAACCAACTACCCACAAGAAACCATAATACTTGGAGACTTTAATATAAACTGGAAATCTTGTTCATCTGAGCAGCCTTCTACTCATATTAACCTATTTGGCTTTACCCAAACCATTACATCCCCTATTAGAACCAATAAACTTAATAACAAAGAAAGCACCCTTGATTGGATTCTTACTAATAGTCACCAACAAACTTATATAACAGGCACCCTCTCTAAAGACATAAGTGACCACTTACCCACATTTCTAATTAGATACAAGACTGAGATTCCAAACCTTACCATTTATAGGACAATAAGGACTAACAGAAACTTTTACCCTAGCAGCTTCCAAACAGAACTTATAGCCTGTGACTGGTTTCCACTGATACACCTCCCACTAGATGATGCAGTCAACTACTTCAATTCAAAATTCTTAACTATTCTAGATTGCCATGCCCCAATGCGTAAAATTAGAACTAGGACTAAACCAGCCCCATGACTGTCTAAAACTACCAAACAAAAAATCCACCAAAGAAATAAACTCTGGGCCAGCTGGCATTCAACTAAGAAATGAAACAAAAAAAGCCATACTGTCTGATAAAATAAACTTTTACTGTCAGCTTCAACAAACCCACCAAAATAATCCTCTGAAATTCTGGTCCAGCATCAATAAACTCCTACACTCAGGCCACTCAAGCACACCTGCTCCCTGAGGCCCAGACCACAATAATCCCATTCAAATAGCCAAATCCTTTAACACTTTTTTCACAGAAACTGTTCAATCCCTTGTCAAACAGTTAACCCCTGGTGTCATACACTCTTACTCTGCCAGCTCCAACAGCCCCCCTATTTCATTTTCAACCTGCTCACACATCCCTTGTCTGTAACCTTATCCAGAAACTTAAACCCACCACACTCTCTGCTGACCTACTACCTGCAGAATATCTGCAAAAAGCAGCAAAAGCCATAGCCTACCCCATATCCATCCTCATTAATAGAACTATTTCTGAAGGAACTATCCCAAAAATCTGGAAAGTTTCCCACATTATCCCCCTGCACAAAGGTGGTAACTCCAAAGACCTATCCAACTATAGACCTATAGCCATATTATCCCAATTGGCAAAAATAATGGAGAAATGCATTCATAAGCAACTTTTAAGCTATCTACTAGACAAAAACCTACTAGCCACCTGCCAACATGGATTCAGACCATTTCATAGCACTACCTCTGCTCTTTTATCCTTCACTGACTGCATTAATAGAAATCAAAATAATGACACTCTATCCTCAACCCTCTTTATTGATCTGTCAAAAGCCTTTGACATGGTTAACCACCACCTCCTCATTAACATACTTAAAAACCTGTCAATGGATGTGCTTGCTATACAGTGGTTTCAGTCCTATCTAAATAATAGGCAACAGGCTGTACTTTGGGAAAATACCTTGTCCTCCCACCTCCCAGTTACCCTTGGTGTCCCTCAAGGCTCCATATTGGGTGCTCTCCTCTTCTCTATCTTTATAAATGACCTTCATTCTGTAATCCCCCAAGCCACCTGCATCCAATATGCGGATACTTCTACACTTATATGTTCAGCCAGTTCCCCATTAGAACTCCAGTCCCTAACCCAAAATATCTTTAACGTAGTTGAAAACTAGTTTCTGGACTGGTGTCTCCTCTTGAACCCCCAAAAAAAACAAAAATGCTACTATTCACCCCTTCGTGTAGGGCGTCCTCACTTAACTTTACTGTAACATCTAGCAATTGCACTATCATATCTCCTGATCCTACTACAAAACTACTTGGTGTACTAATTGATAATAACCTCACTTTTGAGTCTCATATAAATAACACTATAAAAACAGTGAATAAAAAATTAGGTTCCCTCTACAGGATCAAACCCTTCCTGACTCCACTAGCCAGGACCACTATAGCGCATACCCACCTCATCTCTACATTACTTTATGCCTCCCCTATCTACACTAAACTAAGTAAAAAGAACATGAGCAAGCTAAGTACCTGCTACAACAATATCACCAGGTTTGCAACCGGGTCTACCTTTAGAACCCATCACTGTATCAATCTAAATCAACTAGGCTGGTTAGAATTATCAAATCTAATACTGTTGAACCAACTAATAGTAGCACATAAGATTCTGTATCAACCAACAGACACACCAATACTTTCTACCCTTGTCACCCCCATAACAATCTGAAAACCCTACGCTCAGCTAACAAACTACTAGTACAAACTACTAAAACTAACAATTCAGCTGGTGACGCATTATTCTCTAATACAGTTGGTAAAACCTGGAACAATCTCCCTAATCACATAACCTCCCTAGCATCAACCAACTTATTTAAAAACAAACTAAAACCCTATCTTAAATCACACTGGTTATGCCCCTGTGTTAAACCAGACTATGTAAATTTCCCTAGATATTAGCCCTCTTACAAATATAATCTTATTTCTTCTCCTTTGACAATAAGGTGTATGTGACTATACAGTTAATTAATATCCTTGTACATACTTTGAATGTTTAACAACAGCTTTTACAACCTATGATTTCTTGTGAAACTTTACAGTAGAATATTTGCCTTGTACAAATTTGATGTAAATATCCATAGCTGGTTCACACCATTAGTTGTTTTTTTTTTTATTTTTGGTGGTGTTTTTTTTTGTTGTCATGTTTTTGTGTGACTATATAATTAATTAGTTACCTCTGTCTTATTTCTTGATATGAATTCTACAACTGCTCAGACCAGGATATTTCTTTCTTGTTATTATGCCCAACACAATGATACATTCTGTTTCCAATTTTTTGTGCAATGTATCAATGCCTTTTTAAATTTTCTTGTGTATGTGGAGCTTATCTCCCCGGGCCTCCACTGAAAATGTACATATATCTACTTGGACTAGCCCGGTCAACAAATGTAAAATAAATAAAATAAATAATCAGTTTCATAGGTCCCCAACTACTGGATCAATTTTTATGGGAGTGTTGTCAGTGTGACAGTTGCAAGAAACTTCTTGCTTGCCAACAGATACTATTACACATTTCTTAGCATATGGTTTTAGTCCATGGTTTTGACACCAGCTTTTGGTTTGGGATAGGCTCTCTTGGAGGATCATGGTGTCCTCTAGGGAGTTTATGATGGCACAAAGTTTACAACCATCTGCAGACCTGGCCAGCCAAGGATATGACAGGACCTGCAAGGCAAAAGCAGCAAACTCCATGCATGACATATGTGTGGGTCATCTGTCCTCACAGCTATGTCTACTGCAGACAGGAAACAAAAGGAAAGAAATAATAGGCTTATCTGCATTTCTAGATGTGCCCTAGTAAAATACATTGGACCACAGACATATCCCATTTTACATATGGTACACAAATCTTCCTTCAGGTTGTATCTTTAACAGCAATCACACACAGTACCTATCGCTAACATCTTGTCCATCCATTGACTCCAGAGATGCCCCCTTGTGGAGGTAGTATGGGGGGATGAACACCAGCAGCCAAAGTAGGGAAAAGTGCATTCTTTCTTTTTTACCCCCACAGCAACTTTTCAATCAAAATCAGAGTATGGAAGTGTATAATGTCAACTACAAGGGTATCCACACATAATCTGTTTCATGCATCTGTTATGATAACGTAATGAATGAATGAATGCCAGGCTTCCACTCTTTTTAAATGCACCACTACATGGACCCAGTAGGTGCTCCCTGAAATAGTTACTTATTAAAATTTGATTATTAGGAAAACCCACCTGGTAGAAGCCCATTTTCAGCAGAGGCCTGGTGAGAAACTCCAAACAAACGGCCTCCCTGTCAGGGAATCAAGCCTCAGTCTCCTGCATGACAGGTGGGCTACTTACTACTATACTAATGAGGACTGGCAATAAAATAAAAGTACTGCTTACCTTCACACAGTATACAGAAGCATTCCATCTGACAATAGTAGAACCTTGCTATTTTCCCAAATATTCTCTGAAAGCCGCATCACTTTAATGAAGAGCAAAATGGTAGCGTGTGAATCATGCCTACAATGTGATTTCCACAGCTCAGCTATCCACAAAGTATACCTACACATATTTCCCCTGAACGCACTACAACAGGGCCATATCAGTGGTGATTACCAAGGTGGCCCCAGCTGCTGGTAGAAAGGATGCCTGCCATACCCTACACATACATGTTATATGTGTTCCCATATCTATTCCTACAGCTAACATAAATCCCCGCATGCATGCCTTTGACTTCAGCATGTTCTAAGAAGGTTATACCTTTGCCTGTAGCTGTTACCTGTATCAGTAGTACTGGTATACGGACTACTGCTATGTGTCATGTGTTCACAGATGTCTGCACATCTGGTGGACAGGACAGACAGAGATATAAGTGGAAATTTTATCCCTGTTGAAAAATAATTTCCTGCTACAAGCACTTAAAACTAATGAACAGCACCTGTTGGAGAGAGAGATGCTCATTGCCCTTCACATGACCAAGTGTGGCAGCAGTAGTCTGTGACATAAATGCTATGGGGGAACACAACTGCATTTTACAACACTATTATAAAAGTACTACCAACATCTTATTCTGTGCCAATTCAAAGACACATTTTGTAGCAGCCAAGAGATTGGCTACAGGACTAGACCACATGGGAACCACAGGCTTACAAAGCCAGAGGTATTTTTGGTGTCACTGCTGGGAGGACAGTCGCTCTGGAATTATCCCTGCAGGACGGGCCACTGATATCACGATGGGCACACCCACAAATGTCTCAGAGGATAAAGCACTAGGTCAGTACCTCTCAACCAGACCTGTATAGTTGCACTGAACATAGACACTGTAGGCTGCCCACAACATCTGTTGTCTGTATATTGTTTTAGGTACATCAGGTCTGCAGCCATGTCATGATGGTAGCAGAAATAAGCTGCAATGAATGTCATAGGGACATGGCTTTGTCATAAGTACCATTCTCACTTTTAACAAGCATTCAGTATACTCCAAAAGTCTGATTTTACAATCAAACAGCAAATGCATTACCAATACTGAGCTTAAAAATAAGTCCAAACCTTAGGGTTCTAGAGCAGCTTATTTGACAGATGTACATATGCAGCAGCATGAAAGATTTACGTACAGCATGAGGCAGTTAGATCAGATAACTTTAACACAGCTTTGGGATGAAAAGTAAATGCTGTGCAACCTTGGACTACAGGACAAGACAGGGCGGAATCTTCTCTGAACTACTGCCCCAAGTAAGACAGGCATCCCAGTGAAATGAACAATTACATGGTGTTAGGCTTCGGTTTACAAAGAGTAAGAATACTAGAATGTGACACTATCAGCATTACAGATCAGCTGATCACAGCAAGAGGGATCAAAGACCAGAATCTCTATGACCTGAATGTTTTTTTTTCATCCTTCTGTTTCAGGCATTACAGCTACAAAGACATTTAATGCATTTTTTTAAACATAACCCAAGTGTCCTGAGTTGATCAGTTTTAATCTTGTGGGGAGGAAATGCAACTGCGGCATAAATTATGAGAATACTTGGAATAACCTGATATTACATCAAAGAGAAGAAACAAACTTTTGTAGCAGTAAAGTTTTAATTCTGAAAATATAGAATCAAATCCTTTGTGTCACTTAAGGGTGTTTATCATCTCCCAAAAGTCTCATTTCAATAAGAAACTTCCTATTTGGGATATTTTGGGAATGTGAAAGCATGACAACCCTAACTGTGCAAAAACAGAAGCTGTTCAAATACACAGTACTTCATTTTGCAGGCAGGCCAATATGTACAACGATATTTGAATTGCAGATCTGAGTACTTTATTTTTCAAATCCAGCCAAGATAAAAGTTTCTCTGTCATGACAAATCAGGTTCCCCTTTTATTTTTGGAGCTTCTCTGAAGGTGGGAAATTCTATTGAAAGCAGCTTTGCAATTGACCACGTATGTTGTAAAATGCTTAGCAAGAGCCACTGGAAATACAAGCTGCATGTTGTTACAGCATGGTAAGGGCTGTCACGTAGCTTTAGTTAGATGTAGCCAGAAATGTAGACTTGTGTACTAAAAATCCATGTTGTTGCACCCACCTATCATTTAAAATGTACTTTACCCTCAAAATGCAGCACCTATACACTTTTTTGGAAATGGACACATTATTACACTTACAGCCATTGTTGTTGTTGTTGTGTCTTTCGGCTTTTCCCGGTTAGGGGTCGCCACAGCGGAACTCCGGTCCGCTAATGATTGGTAGTTGATTTTTACATGCCGATTTACCAGCCCTGACGCACAACCTTCAATGAAGGTATGCCCATTCACGCATGTCTCCACGCAGAAGACGCTTTAGCTGAGAATCGAACCGGACAGCATCTTACTGTGAGGCAACAACGCTACCGCAGCACCACCACCGCGGTTTACAGCCATACAAGCCATATTTCTAGATGTGCAGTCCTAATCTGTAAGCATGATTTGTATAGCCACATACAATGCAGAGTAGTATATGGCAGTAGTTTAGAGTCCTAAACATTCTTTGTCCTTTCTGCCCGGAAGTTACTGAGATGCTCATCAAAAATGTACTTATATGAGCAAACGGATGATGCCCAAATATACCCTTGCTATTGATGATGGTAAAAGGTGCAATTCATAAAGAGGGCTCCAAACAAGGCCGCCATGAATAATTTATAACAGAATTAGATAAAGAATATAAACTCACATGGCAGCCTAGGGTAGCCATCTCACATTCAGTGATTTGTTGCTCCAGCAACCTGATAATGCACTTTTGTCATCTGTGGGATGCATAATGCTTAGAAAATGCTTAAAAACAATAATCAGATTGCTGACAACCCTCATAGTATATACAGCTCCTGAAGTGTGTGTGTATATATATATATATATATATATATATATATATATATATATATATATATATCTATATATATATATATATATATATATATATATACACACACACATATATGTGTGTGTGTGTGTGTGTGTGTGTGTGTATACACACTTACAGTATCTACAGCTGCAGTAGTTATTTTATGTGTATCTCCTAAAACTTTTTTTGCACATGTAGTTCTTTTCCTTCACAGTGCAATGCTAAGCAGTATGTGCAACTCAGAAATGGATCAGGACACTTATACATTGCATTCATACGTCACTAAGCATCAACATCTTCCCCTGATCAACAGTCTGCTGTTACATAGTAACCGCTTACATTCTGCATCATTGTCATCCATTTTATTCTTTACTTATCCACAGATTTTTTTGCTGCCAGACACTGGACTTAATAAATCAGGCCCTAACTGCCTCAAACCACACGCAATAACATACGCACACACACACACACACACACACACACACACACACACACACACATTTCCGCTCGCACACACCCGTGCATGCACGCACGTGTGCACATGTATAAAACACACAGTGTGCACAGATCTAGTACATGTACAAAGACTGTCAGTTTGTATGAAACAGGAAAACATGAGGTTTCCAAAGTGCTGAGATCTGGAAGCAGCACATAAGAAGAAAACAAATAAATAAATAAAGCATATAACAACACACCAACCTACTGAACATGAAAACAACCTCTTGCAGTATAAATAAAAGAAGGTGCAGGAGAAATAGAGGATGGTAGTGTACATGCACACTGAGGACATCTATCCTAAACAACAGTAGTATTCTAGACTTCAAAAATATTTCAAGTTAAAACATTTCTGCATCTTTGCAATCAGCTTCATCTTCAGAGAAAAACCCTTCATCAATTAGGCCACTTTGCTGATACCAAAAATAAGTAGTTCACTTCAGCTCTGTAGTCCTGTAAGTAATAAAATGTGTCATAATTTGCATTATACAACATTTAACTCATTACAGCCGTGTGCAGCTCTAGGCGTTTCTACAGTTACCTCCTACTGGTGCCTATAGGCGTCAAATATTGCTTACTCATATCTGCATTAATAATTCCAAAACCATACTACATATAAGGTGACAGAAGATTTCATCTTAATGCATACATGATGGTAAGCACAATTGTATTGATATTTGTCCTCTGTCTAATGCAGCTAAAGAGGTATTAAATATTATTTGTATGTTGTTTATTTGTATTGGAATAATTTTCATACTTCTCTAAATATTGCAACATTCAGGTAACACAGACAGAACTGCATAGCCTCACATAAAAGTGCACAGCTGTATGAAGAAAATCCTGCTGACAGTATGGGTCTTTCTTGAAGGGTCACTGAGATATCATAAGATGTGTATACAACATTACAAAATTAATATTTAATGCCTTTATTTTGGCTTATAAAATCCAGCCTAAAACATCAAACTGAATGAATGCCACAAATGTGAAGATTCATTTATCCTGAATAGTCTGCCATTTACAGTTTTCTAGTAGCATTTATGGTTCCAGAGATCTAAATATTTGTTTGAACTGTAAGGTGATAATTTATTTTTTTTAAAGGCTCAAACCACACTCACTGAGCTATACACACACTCAAAAGAGCTGTACTGGAGGGAATGAGTTAATTCATAAATGAGGGCTCTCCAGTACATATACTATGGCTCTCCTGACATACACTAGGGCTCTCCAGTACATACACTAGGGCTCTCCAGTACATACACTAGGGATCTCCAGTACATACACTAGTTTTATAATCGAGTGGTCTTTAGACCTTCTGTGGTCAAAAAACCCAAAGAAACTATCAGTACTACTTGAGAATCTCCAGAGTATTCCACGAGATGTGACCATGAAATTTTATAAATTATAAAACAATTACATAAAAAGATAAAAAAGATAGTATCCGAATAGCACCCAAGTACATTTTTGTTATTGAGAAGACATATTAATAACACTAACTGCCTTTTTATTAAACTGAATTAAATCATAAATTGCTTTTAATTTCCCAAGAGAATGAATCAGTTACAAAATCACTATACTCATTTACCAATTAAACTGAAATTTGTAACTGATACCTTCTGCAAAGCTGCTGCTCCTATGGGTGAACTGTGGACAGACACTTGGATACCAGTAACTCTTTTTCTACCTAAAGCAGCCATTCTTATCATTAACACTAACAAAAAAATTGCGTTGGAACTACTGTTAGCTTCTAATGGAACCTAGGATAAAAAACACTGCTATTATCAAACCTGTATATTGTATACTCTAGGAGCATAGAAGCCCGCTGCAGACATGTTTAACCCACACACTCAGGACAAGTGGTTATAAAGCTGACATCAAGTACATGACTTAATATAGTCCCTACAGTATGAGGTGAATAAACATATCACTTATTAGTCTGAAGATGAGCCCCATCATTGCCCTGCTAACCTTCAAATTATGCACAGATTTAGCAAGACTGCATTATAAAAAGACTGCCCAGTTACTAAGCAAAATATTGTATACACTCCTGGATTAAGTATACTGACCGCGTCAGGCCATTATTTTTAGAATATATGCAAAATCAAAACATTTGCTGGAACATACGATGTACCTATGCACTTAAGTGAGGTCAAAGGCAGGTTAATCAGAAAACCTGGATCGACAATATTCAGTCATTTACAAAATGCTTTATTTGAAATAAAAAGAGCATGCATGAATGTTACTAAAAAATGTCAAAACATATGCCTACTTCTGGCTTCCTGTCTAAACAAAGTCGGTCTTAAAACCTGTCTTTGCTTTTTTCAGTGCAGATAAACCTGTCAGGGCATGTAACTACTCTGAGAACCTTATGGCAGGTTAACTGCTAAAATGATTTAGGATCAGTGAATGCTATTGTTGAAAGTTGCACGTGATTAAAATGGGTTTTAAGACAGGTCATTCTTCAAAAAACAGTTATGAAAATAAGTGTTCGGATTGCATTCTAGCCCTTCAAAATGGTTCTTAAGGACTTCTGTAGTACCTTTGATTTTTAAAGGACATATTGTAAGGACAGTGTCAGGACAGGAAATGCAGGTTTGCAATAGATGCAATGAAAGGAGCTGCTACAGCAAAACAAGTCTTTTACAAATAATTTCACACAACAAAAAAAAAAAAAACAAAAACAGAATTTTAGCCTACAAGTTATTCTATAGAATTCAGTATGTGCCATAGTCAATAAATCCATGTAACTCAAACAGCTGGAAAACTGTCAACCCTATTCGGCATTCTGTTCAAGACCACACAATCTGGCAACCATGCTGAGAGTTTTTCTTTTCACATCTCAGCACCATTAAAAAAGGCTTTTTATGACTTTTTACAACTCCCAGAAAAAAAGAGATGAAAAGAAAAATAACTGCTACACTCAGGCCATGTTCAATAACTCGGGCATACCGCTGATCACTGTGCTTATTGGTTGAGTGCTTCATTTCCCATGAAACACGGTTTGATTCACAGATTTAAGGCTGTTTTTAAATAGTCTGTCAAAGCAAAAAGCTTAGCAAATGACCTTCCCGGTCAATGCAGCCAAGCAGTTCTCAGCATATTTCCACCATGCATTTAGCTTCCTTAATTGAACCAATGCCAAGAAACATATCCTTCCTTATGTGCGAGCACTGCTTTTTAATTCATTCATACATTTCATTCATGTATTCACTAATTCATTTGCAAGATGATCTTCCCTGCTGAATATTTTAATTTTCAGTGTTCCCTCAGATAATTATTACGAAAACCGATGTACAAAATCTTTTTTCTCCTCAGTATTAACATTTGGTAGCATTTCTGCCTATCATTCTGAAATTTCTTTTAAAGCACAGAACACAGCAAAACTAGAGTCCAATATTCTACTCTTACCACTCAGAATATTGCACAGTACTATATAAATCCTCACGACGCTTCAAGCAAGACAAAACAATGTACATGTATAATGTAAAAATCAATACAAGATGATAAATATGATATCTTTGAGAGAAACTGGCTAGGCTTAAAATACCCCACAAGGGTAGCTAGCCTACTATTTTCCCCTGGATCTACCGTATAAATCATCTGTTTCTAATACAGTATTGTGAGGTATCTAGGAATTTTTTAATAGAAAATATCCAGAAAAAATCATAAACAATCCATTACAGAGATCTGCACCTATATACTGCATTACACAAGAAGAACATATCCACCTGTCTATAATGTGTATGGGAGTGGGGGAGTGGAATGGAGTGACACTTGGAAAAGCAGGTAATAAAGATAGTACCCCATAAACAAATGATAGCCTATATATTTTACAAGTGTTTATAAGTCCTGTAACAAGGTTGCTTTCAAACTTTGTGCTTTGTTGCATAAACACTGTGATAAATCCCAACTGTATTTAAAATACCCATTTGTGTGTGTGCGTGTGTGTGTGTGTGTGTGTGTGTGTGTGTGTGTGTGTGTGTGTGTGTGTGTGTGTGTATATATACGCATGTGCATGTGTGTGTGTGTGTGTGTGTGTGTGTGTGTGTGTGTTTGACTGTGCTACAGCAACGGTGTACTGACCCTATGTAAGCTAATGCCAGTATCTAGACTTTCTTGTAAACCTATAGCTTTTTGTTTTATACTCTTAATTTTTACCATCTTACTTGTACCTTTCTTAAAAATCTTTGTTTTTTGCATAATAGTTGTACCTTGTACAGTTGTTTGCACATACACATTTTAATGTTTTTGAATGTTTCATTACTGCCAATCTAAATACATTGCATTAACTGTATTACTGTATTGTGCACAGAATTTGTAAATTCACTGCCAGTTGCCTATTCCAAGGCAAACCAGGACATGAACTCTAACTTAATATGCCTTTCCAGGTAACGACACTTTAAGAAACTGCAGAGTCTACACTTCCCTGGGACTATAGGAAAAAAAAATAATATGGGGTATTTAAACTGAAAAAAATTCTGAGTTAGAGTTAAAAAGGCAGTTTTCAAATTCTGATAAAATCCAGCATGCCAGTGACGCATGTTATATCCAGCAGGCAATCCCTAGTGCTTTTCCTTGTGTCTTTATATCGTTACATTAGACTGTAGCATGTGCCACACTGCTTTGGAAAAGGGCTCTCTTCTGTGTTTGTAGTCATATCTGATGTTCTTAAAAGACTACTTTGCAGTTAAAAGAGCTATATGTATGTTGAGGAAAGTGAGAATAAAATAAAACATGTGGTGATACAATTTAAAGACAAAAGAATAAACGTAGTACTAGTTACTCATACTGTAAAGCAAAAGAGAGAAACTGGAGGCAGGCAAAAGCATTAACCTGCACTGAAGCATGCATTTACTTATTTATTTATTTTTAGTCTTCCTAGTGAAAACAGCAGTAGCAGTTCAATTTAAAAAGAGATGCCTTAGCAGAGAGGAGCTGTTGTAAGATGTTTGCTGAAATCCTTAACGCTGGATTGCACACCAGTCAATCTCTGACGGACTGATGCTCTTCTCCTCACCCTGTCGATCTGAAGAACTTCAAGTCCATAATGACAGGAGAGTGATTGGCATTCCTGTGCACACCGTACCATTTGTGCTAAAGGAAAGTGGCCGTGGACCTGAACAGGAACACAAGTTACAGCAAAGGATAAGGGAGAACCATTAACTAATATGCACAATTCAGATTAAATGGTAGGATGTCAAAAATAACTACTTGGAACTGGTCAGTACCTTTGCACAAAGGCCATGTTAAGGTTACCCCGACTGCCATTCAGCAAAAACTGCAATTGGGTTCTACTCCCAGTTCTATGCTCTAACACTGAATGCCTCAAATCTGTATTTTCATGTGTTATAGAACATGTTGGGTATGTTTAGCCTCATTTGCTGCTGTGCTACACAAGGGACAAGCAAAAGATATTTCATTCAGGGTAAAGTGCGACTGCCGATTGAGGGGCTTCTTGAGACTGACTAGGCTTATCCACAACATGCAGCTGAAAATCAGTGCCGAGTTAGAGTGATTCTTTGTAGCTTATCATTTTACACATGTTGCTGCCTCACAGTTCGTGGTTCTTTAGTTTGGCTCCCAGTTGAGATGCTTTCTGGGCATTGCTTACGTCTTCTCAGTGTCCATGTGGGTTTTTCAGCAGGGACTCAGGATTCCTCCCAAATCACAGTGATTTAGTTATCCATCCTATGGGTGAGAAGTTAAACCAAAGTCTCATTTGCCTGCACTGGTGGTAGCTCAGGTGGATGAAAACATCCCATGACAGTTAGCAAAAAAAGAGTAGAGGAAGTCCCTGGTACCCTATCCAAAGTTTCCCTAGCTGATGCAAACACCACCTCTGATCTTCCCTGAAAAAAAAGCTAGTGGTTTAATGGGACTAATCCAGTCAACAAAATGTAAAAAAAATGATCAAACTGCAGTTAGTTATGTAGGCTGTGTGAATGTGATGTACATGCATATTGAGATGACCTGGCATCAACTTGTCCTGCACTGGCTCTTGCCTTACACCCTTTAGTTGGTGGGATAAGTTCTGGCACCCTATAGTCCTTTATCAGAAAAGGCAGGTATTGTAAATGGAGAGATGTTTCAGAGTAGTTATCAGTCTGGGCATGATTCTGTTTCTGAAGCAGTACTACCATTTAAGTTCCTTATAAAATGATTAGGGAACAATGAAAGCCATAGCTGAATTCTGGCAAAGAGACCATCAGGTGAGTTGTAGAAGCAGATAAATTCCGATTAACATTAAGACCCCTTAAAAAGAGCACAACATGATGGAAAGTAAAAAAAAAAAAGATTCATATATCAACCAGAAACACATCTAAACACCAAAGACCTCCCAAACACAAACACAAGCACGCTACACATAATACTTCCTCTGCAGAACACGATACACATAATAGCTCACTCAACAGTGTCTCACCTGTCAAGCCCTTAAGCAAAACACAAAGCTAAACATATTAGTCATAGGTGATTCCATTGTGAGGCATACAGATGCCCCTCTCACCAGGCTGGATAAGGAAAAGGTCAGCTATCTGTCAGGTACTAGGATCCACCATATCACACATACACTTAAATCTGTCAACAACAGGTAGTGTCATGACTCTGTCATAGTACATGTTGGTGTGAACGACTTGAGAGGAACCTCTGTGTTCTATATGAATAGAGACATGACTGAGCTCTCGGATTATGTGTCTCAGGCAGGCAAGTCCCAAGCCTTAAGCAGCATTTTACCTTCACCTAGGCTGATGCCTCACTACCAGCAGAAAATGAATTACTTCAATAATTGGCTTAGTTTCTGGTGTCATTCTAAGGGGATCCAGTATCTGTCAGTCTGGGGTGACATGACTGACAGACCTTAATGCCTTGCCAGAGATGGTCTTCATCTGTTAACTCTGGGATTTCGGCTATTGGCTAAGACTCTTGCCACCCCCATAGTAGCTTTTTTAGGTGGTGTTTCAAGGACAAAATTCCCGATGTAAAAACTCAATCTAAAAACACTCAAGGTTATGCTGCTAAACACTAGGAGTCTTAATATGAAACTTCACTCACTGGAAGCATTCCTCACCTTGAAAGATGCAGACATTTGTGCAGTCATGAAGACCTGGTTGAAGGCTGTGGAAAGCAACCCATCCATACTTGGTTACACCTCTTTCCACACATTCAGACCACATACTGAAGGAGTGAAGACTAAAGGAGGTGGTGGATCAATGTTCATTAAAGAGAAATACACCTCCCGATTGGAGATACTTCAGGTGCAATTAGCTGCTGGTAGGACACCTACTCAAGTCATTGTCAGCTACAGGACCCACTCCATGAATCAGGACATCCACTCTACCTATTTAGATCTACTTGAGTCTATCAAGATACATCTGAACACCATGGTTTTGGGCAACTTTAACTACCATTCATTGACTGGGGAAATTACTTGTTCTCAAACTCACTTGCCCAGAAGGTTCCGCGACTTTGTTAACTCCAATGCCCTGGACCCCCGCAAGGGGTGCCAACATCCTGGATCTGATGCTTACCGATATGGGGGACCACTGTAGCACCCCCACTGTGAGGTCTTCCCTGGTTAGATCTGACCACAAATCAGTCTCTTTCGAAGTAACTATCACACCTGACCCCCAGCCCAGCAGCAGCTAAACTAAAAAACCTACCAAAGCAGATTATAACGTCTTACGGGGTCATATAAATAGCTTCACTAAACTTCACTGCACTCCCCCCAGATGGAATTGGCAGCTATGTCGGGTTCTATACCAATGCTTTATACAAACACCTGTATAACTGCATTGACTCAGCTGTACCTGATAGAATCAAAACAAGCTCCTCAAGGAAGAGCAAACCTACCTGGTGGACTACTGCCATTAGCAGGCTTTACAATAAAAGGAAGAAATTGCTGTCTAAGAGTAAGAGGGAGTGAGCCCTAAACTGGAAGCACTCCCTCCTTAGCTTAAACAAGCAAATAAACTTCTTGTGAAGTCCTCCAAAGCAAACTATGAATCCAAATTTGCTTCCTCAACTAAGGACAACCATATGCATTCTTTAGTTACATACATAGCCTAAAAGGAAAGGTCCAGATCTGCGCCAAACTGGTAGTTAATGATGCCACAAATACTGAGCCTGTGGACATAGCTAACCTGTTGGCTGACAGGTTCTGTGCAAACTTCATTCCCCTGTGCCCACCACATGCTACCCCATGACATCCCTACCACCTGTCCCCTACCTTGTATCTCTAAAGAGCCAGTCATAAACACCCTCTCTAAGGCCAAAAACACGGCATCTATCAGACCTGATAACATCCCTGGCTGCATACTACATGGGTTCCAACAAGAATTAGCAACACCATTGGGCACTCTTTTCAATCATAGTCTAAGCACCGGCTTTGTCCCAGCTGAATGGAAAATGGCACTGTTATTCCCATGCACAAAGATGGTGCTTCCACTGACCCTGGGAACTACAGACCAGTTAGCCTGACTAGCCTTATCTGCAAGGCCATGAAGTGAATCTTCAAGGACCTTATCAACAAAGATATAGGTAATCTCAAAACATTTGATCTACTCAGTTTGGATTTGTCAATGGGAGATCATGCCTGTTAAACCTGGTGGACTTCTTTGAGACAGTCACCCAGACCCTGGATGAGGGGAAATCTGTGCATACAGCCTAACTATTCTTAGCCAAGGCTTTTGGCACTATCCCTCACTCGGGCATCATTGACAAACTCACCCAGTTAGGTATCAACCCTTATATCATTAGATGGGTTGCTAACTGGCTCATTGATAGAGCACATATAGTTAAAACAGGGGAATACACCTCCAATAGCAGACCTGTAACCAATGGTGTTCCACAGGGATCAGTCCTGAGACCACTACTGTTTAGAATCTATTTCTCTGAAGTACAAGCAAAAACTAAAGGTCTGTGGCTGACAAAGTTTGCTAATGACTGCAAATTGGGAGTTGTCATAGAATCTTTAAATGATGTCAACATTCTAAGAGGTTCATACACAAACAAATGATTGGTGCCAAAGTCATGGCCTTAAGAGCAAAGCAAAAAATGTATTATCATCCCCTTTAGTAAGAGTGATGTTCCTGCTAACTACCACATCAATAGCAAGACCCTAAGTACACACTCAGTGGTGCGAGACCTGGGCACGCAGGGTGACAGCAATCTTACCTTTGATTGCCATGTCTCCAAAATGGTAAGAAGGGCATTCTGCATTGCTCATCTCATATGTAAGGGCATTGTCTCCTGACAAAAAGAAGTTATAACCTCTCTGTACTCTTCCTTCATCAGGCCAATAATTTAGTACAATGCCCTTTTGGTATGTACTTTTCCAAGCACCTGCAGCAACTGGAGAAACCACAAAGGTTCCTCATCAGAAAAATTCAGGGTCTTCAGCATCTGTCTTATGTGGATCATCTGAAATCACTGTCATTTTATTCTGTTTCATACAAACTACTCAGAGGTGATCTCTGTCTTGCATATAAGGCAATCTCTGACCCTGCTTTATTTGGAAATGCTGCATATCCACAAGTCAAGTATTACATGGGTTACGTACTCTAAAGACCTTAACCTGGTATGTGACATTCATAGAACCTGTTGGAGTGATAGATTTGTCTACCAGAGGTTACCACACCTTTGGAACAGAATCCCACTATACCTCTCAACCTCTTAGAGCAAAAAAATCTGGACAAAGCCTAAAATGATGGGGGGATGGGGGGGTGGGTAAATAGGGACATATTTTAAATATTGCTCTTACAAACTTAGAAAGTTGATAGAATAATAGGTTTTGCATAGCATGAATTTTCTGAAGGATGTGGAGTCTTAAACGCAAATGTTTGCCATTATTTAATTACTTCAATCCTTAGCTATTTACCAGAAAAGTACAGATTTTAGGAGCAACACACCAAAAATAGGAGGCAAAAATCTGGACATTCTTTGAAAATCTATACAGTTGAGAGGTACTACTTCATGTCAAATGGCGCACCTCATTGGCCCTCTTCAAATCCAGTCTGAACGATTGGATGGGTAACCATAAATTCACCCTGGGAGTTCCATCTGTTCCTCTCTTGTACACGAGCATTAGGTGCTGATTGTGGAAATAAGGGTAGAACTTGGCTTGGCTTGTAAGGGCCTTAGGACCATTAGCCTAGTAACTTCCTATGATCAAGATTTGATAACCCCACTTATACTTTGCAAAGCAGATAAATAAAAAACATTCAATTCAAATGTCTGTTTGTTTATGTTAAAAAAATGTTCTGCATTGCACAGTACAAAAGTGGAGGTTTTCGGATGCAAAACCCAAACTTAAAGCTGTACAACATTTACTATTTATAACCTTTACTTCTGTGCCAAACGACCAGACAGTTGAAACAAAAATGCTTGTACCATTTAAATATATATGCAGTACTGCTAAAAATATACAGTGCTACCATCCAGTAGAGCAAACCAAGCCTACTTACAAAACCATGCACAATTATTGTCTGAAGTATCAACTGAGTATTTTAGTGAAAATGTTTTATCCTACACTGTAATTAGCTCCTAGTTCACAGTACATACATCCCACGGTACTGTACAACCTACTCTTTAAGCAAGGAAAAAAAGTAGGTCTACACTTAACTCTACAGTACACAACAAAGTACACTATTATATACTTTGCAATATGGAACAAAATGCAATATAAAACTTCTTTGGTTCAAAATGCAGCACCTTATGGTACAAAACACTGCTAGTTACCCTAGATAAAAATGTGGCTAAATATGACATGATTTAAGAATGTTTTTTTTTTATTTAAGTTTGATACAGTATATAGGAAAGGCACTGACCGCCAAAACCTGCTTTCACGAGTGACACAGGCATACCTATCAACTTCTTAGCAGAATAAATGTGGACAAAGCCTAAAATAATGGGGGGGGGGCAATGGCACAAAAGTAGGGGCAGATTTTAGATATTGATCTTATAAACTTAGAAAGTTGTTAGAATAACAGAATTTAGGTTAACATGCATTTTCTGAAGGATATGAAGTCTGAAACTTAAATGTATGTTACTGTTTAGTGAATTCAATCCTTAATGATTTGGTAAAAAAACACCGATTTTATGAAGAAGAGATAAAAAACATGAAGCAAAAATCTGGACAATCTGCAAAAATCTGGACAGTTGAGCAGTATGGACACAGCAGGGGACAAGCAAACAAACTGATCAATTTATAAAAACGTAGGTAATGAGAATTAATGTAAAAATGCTAAACTGAAAGTAAACCATGCACACTTTATTAACTACGCACACAATAAAAAGTGACCAGAATTCACAAATACTCATAATAATCTCTTAAAATCCACCTTTGATTTCAGACCCATACAATTCTTCTAACCCTTGGAATAAACTCTCAAACTTGTCAATAATTACAAAATATAACAGCTTATTAAAGTTTCAACATGGCATCCGGATAGGTAGAAGTACTGTAACAGTCCTGTAGATCGCCATGTATGCAACTCTGCTGGATCTAGACAAAAGTAACAGGACAGTTACTTCACTGGTCTCACTAAGGCCAATAATGTTAACAACCTGATCTTCCAATAATCCATACACAAAAGTGCTCCTCCCAGCAGGGATTGACTAGTTTACCAGCTACATGCAACATAAATTGTTTGCTGTCAAACTGAGATCTCACTACCCTTTGATCTCTTCATACAAACAGCCCTTCAGGCCTCTACCCTAACGACATTACTCCGTTATTATGTCATCTCAAATGTCAGTATACTCTTTATGCTGGTGATATATATAGTCATCTTCCACTGATCAACCTATGTATATAGTCATCTTCCACTGATCAACTATATATATAGTCATCTTCCACTGACCAACCTATATATATATATATATATATATATATATATATATATAGTCATCTTCCACTGATAAACCTATATATATAGTCATCTTCCACTGATCAACCTCTTCAACTATCAAAAGTTAAACAGAGTCTGACTATTATAACCTATGTCTCTGGCTGCATGCCAGTGCCACAGTAAAGTTCAACCAAAAAACAAAGCCATTTTTAGCATATAAACTAACACCAGGCTATTTATAGCCTAGTCTGACAAAGACATCCTATTAAGATGTCCACGAGCCACTCCTTGTCTAGCTGCAGACCACCTACATTTCTTATCCTTAGTCCTTTTTCTGTTCTTGCATCACAATCTCACACCATCATCTGTGTGGCTGTTCTGTTCATTTAGTATTTATAATGTCAGCCTGTGATTTTTCAAGTATGTTAATGATTACTTGCAGCTTATACTAAATGCCTGCACATGAGTTGTGTTTTAAAGGTGTCATGTGCAATTTGCCTTTTATGTTCCTCTTCATTTAATTGTGTTTTGTGCCCAGGGCTAACCTGGTCAAGAAATGCAAACAAATAAGTTAATTAATGAATGCATATTTGAAAATGGTCTATAATTGATAAGTGTACCACCCTGTCATCAAAAGTTTAAAAAAATGAATTTAGATTAGCAGACTGCAAGCAGAAAGTGATGTGCAACAGGTTTATGATATCTGTGCTGATGTGAGAGTGAGGTTGGTTTACAGAACAGCAACAACAGTAACATGCTAGTATTGCTAGTGGTTTATATAACACTCATATATAATAATATAATAATCCTAAAATAGTACCCAGGATCAGTGTTAAAGCAGGAAAGCATTACAAGCATCAGCCCACCACTTTGATAACCATAAGCTTTGGCTACTTAGGCTCTTGAGTTCATTTATGCTACAGCCAACTCCCACATGATGTGCATAAACTGTGTGCTACTGACAATCGCAGTGATCTCAATTCGGCTGCCACAGTTCCGCTCTCCTATTCGATACTACAACATGAAAAATTGCTACTGTACATGCCTTCTATGATGCTGATGCCCGTGACTTAACAATGATTAATGCATTATGCTGTCCAGGTTAATCCTTTCGTGCCCTTGGCTGTTTTCCAGGGAAAACCGATGGTGTTATTAATACTGACTATGGTAAATTTGACCAGGAATCTGTGTCAACGCCCTGCTTTTTGTTGACAAGTGCCATGTATTCTTTTACATCCATAAAAACTACTTCTATATCAGGCAGCTAGGACTTCATTTTACTGTATCCTCTGAAGGGCAGCACCATAGGACTACAGCCCTTCCTACACTGCAATGATGATATCTACATGGCTTACATGGAGGACAGAACCTGCAACCACAATTAATTTCTTAAATCAAACTGCATGTCTTCCTTGCCACATGCAGTGAGTACATGTGATGAAACAGACATAAAAATCCTAGAAAGACAAAGAATACGGTAAACAGTACCAGAATGTATCACTGTCAGCTGGTCTGTATACAAATAAATTGTATCATGTTACTTAAGCACTGACTACACTTGCAGGTTAATCAGTCAGGAGGTAGAGAAAGTGCAGAATAGGTGCAGCGGGAGGAAAAAGGAAAGCTGTTCAGGTTTTAAAACAACAAAAAATAAAGGCAGGATGGAAAAAGTGTGCAGCGTGCCTCAAAGACATAGAAAAAGTGGACAGACAGGTTGCTGAGGTGGGGGTGGGGAACTTACCACTGAAACACCTGAGGGGGAAAACCAGGGCAGACAGTCAACATAAGATTCAGTGTGGTGCAATGTTGCAACGTGTGTGTGTGTGTGTGTGTGTGTGTGTGTGTGTGTGTGTGTGTGTGTGTGTGTGTGTGTGTGCGTGTGTGTGTGCGTGTGCGCGTGCGTTTCTGCTCACTGTGTATGCGTTTTATTTGTTATCTGCACGTGTGTGTGTGTGTGTGTGTGTGTGTGTGTGTGTGTGTGTGTGTATCTGTGTGTGTGTGTGTTGATGGAAAAATATGTTCATGCCACAATCAATGTAACAATAACTTGAGCTGTGCTAACTTTGCAGTGAATATAACCATGGTTATACCACATAGTATTTTTATATAAAACACGTAGAGTTAGAATATCTAGAGCTCTCCACCAAAACAGTGCCGTACCCATGAAACAGGAAGCATTCTTAACAAGGTACTTGTGCAAAGGTAGTGTGTACAGCAACAGCTTATACTAATACTTACAATGGCTGATGAAGAATCTGAAGTCTCGGCATGTACTTTGCAAAATTCAGACAGGAGGGTGAGTTAGTGGGATATGTTACACTGAGTAGCTGCAAAATAAGTGAAATGAACAAGATTAGGAAAAAGGTAGGGAGAAAGCATACATGGAAAAGGAAAGACTGGAAAAACAGAACTTTAGAAATGGAAAGAAGAAACATGACAGGTACATAATGTAAGGCACTTCGCAAAGCAAACTACCCATGATGACTGCCTACTCAATATTTTACAGAAACAAATGAAATATTTCTTGATAGCAAAAGACAAAAAGCACAAAGCAACACTGCTATACAGGACAGAATACATACAGTAGAATGATATTGTCACTTGGAGAAATAAGTTTAAAATAATGATGGAATCTCAGGAGGTAGTATAAAATATTTTCTGAAAGAAGATTCACTACTGAAATGATAAGTTTAGCCAGGACAGTACATAAGCAAAAAGAGTTAAAAATCAGATGGCAACATTGAAGATTTCTTGGCAAAACTATAACTACATCAGGCTTTACTCTTAAAGGAAACCGTGAGCTGAGGTCATAGTACAAAGGATTATCATTACGTTACTAATTTAAGAAATGTAGCTCCAATCAGTGTAAAAAAACTCTGCACAGGAAGAGAGTTTATCTGTATTACTGCTGAGGATTATCATTGCCGTTATAATACCGAAAAACACATCAGAGCAACATAAAGTAAGACATGGATGATATAACATACCTTTATACTCAGGTAACTATCCCCACTTCTTGCCTTTGTAGCTTTGTGATTCATAATGATACACTACACAGCCACTACTAACAGATTATCATGTAGAAGAATTCCACATAAATCCACTCTGGGAAGAGCACGGCGGTTTCTGTAGGCAACAGGTCCATACCATCCTTAATCCTAATCCTTGTGCACAGGTGCTTTCTCTGGCCTCTTCCTCCTTACCTACACCTTGGCACTAAGGTGAACTTCCTGTGGAGACATTATGGCAAAGGTGGTTCAGTCAGACCAGTTTCTCTGACCATAAGAGCATGGACTGAGCTTGTGCTATCACAGACTGCTACTGCTGTTCCCTTGCTGATTAATTATGCATTCTGGTGTGACTTCCTGCTCCATTCTCAAACAGAGATCCTCCCTATGAAAAACAATACAAAACTACCACTGAGCTCCCTGCCTGGCAGGAAGCCAGCCCCCAGCCCATCCCCCCTCCTTTTCATATTCAAAAGAAAACTTAACTCTGAAGTACTGCCTAGCAAGCAAAGCTTTTTCTTCCATGTGAAAAAAGACATCCATTCTCTCAGCAATGTACTATAAGAAACCAGAATGGTCCCAATCATCTAAAAGCACTATTTTATTAGCTGATTTGGTCCTAAAACTAACACTGTACATATGATAAACAGCTGCAACAGTTACTACAACCATTTATTACACTTCACCGATGTCTCACATGCAGGGCTGTGAAGGACAATGGTGAAAAAATAAGGCAATTTTGAGTGTGTGTGTGTGTGTGTGTGTGTGTGTGTGTGTGTGTGTGTGTGTGTGTGTGTGTGTGTGTGTGTGTGTGTGTGTTGGCCCGCGTTTGTCCATGTGCCACATGTTCATTTACGTACAAGAGAGGAAGAGAAAAGTTGAACACTAATTTGTACCTGATAATAAAACAGACCAACTGTTATCAGAGATAATCAACCCTTGCACCACACTAAGTGTCTGAATTTTCTATAGGTTCACTGCTATAAAGCCCTTTCAATGCACCAGCTATTTATGAAGTAGGGAATACGGGTACATACAAAATATGGGACCAATTTATTTCTGAAGTTCGACACATAAATGCAACAGTTACATTTATAGCTATCAAGAATTCATATCAGTAATCAAGGATAAAACTGAAAATAATGAAGAACAGATTCCCCCAAATCAGGGAAATTTAAAATATGAATTATTCACTTAGAAGGTGGATGGGACAAGAGGATTTATATTAATACATGTTTTTTAAGTATTACAAAGTATGCAAGTATACTGCCTGACATTACCCAGTGGTTGTAATATTGTTTTGTCACAAAGAATAATTTCTGTGAGAAACAGAGCAAAACTTGAAGCAAAAATCATGAATGCCTGAAAATCAGGTATGGTTACATTTAAGGGTACAGTGGCAAGTGAATACAGATACCACTCTCCAGTTCAGATGCCATTTAGTTTATCATTCTGGTATAACTTCAGCTCTAATGAAAGAAAATATATACTTCATTTTAGAAAAGCTATTTTAAATCAGTGTGCAAGACTGCTATTTATAACACCTTGTAGTCTGTTGGCTAAATACTCAGACCTAAATTTTACTTATATCTTAATTTATATGTATTTTTTGCACTGATGGAATAAAACCTTGGGGTCCCTAGTGGTCTAGTGGTTAGGATTTAGTGCTGTCACCACTAAGGCCTGAGTTCAATTCTCAGTCAGGGAATTTCAATGAATTTTGGGGGTATTGGCATACAATATATATATATATATATATATATATATATATATATATATATATATATGTATGTATATATCATTCCCGTCAACTGTACAGATTTTCACAGACTACCCAGATTTTTGCCTCACATTTTTGGTCTGCTTCTCATAAAATCTCTATTTTTCTGTCAAATAATTGAGGGTTGAAATCAGAAAATAATGGCAGACATTTGAGTTTCAAGTTTCATACCCTTCAGAAAATTCATACTAATGCAAACCTGTCATTTAGCAAATTTCCCTATTTTTGGGCCTTTGTAGTCCCATTATTTATGGCTTTGTCCAGATTTCTTACTCTAAGAGGTTGGCATGTATGATGTATGTATATATATATATATATATATATATATATCTTTATATATATATATATATATATATATATATATATATATATATGTGTGTGTGTGTGTGTGTGTATGTATAAATATATATATATATATATATATATATATATATATATATATATATATATATATACTCACACACACACACACACACACACACACACACATACACACATATATATATATATATATAGATATATATATATCTAGGGTCTATATCATAATGTCGAAGTCTGATAACTTTAAAGCACTAAAGGTCGAACTTGAATGTTCGAAGTGTCAGAACTTCGAAGCATATAGTGGAGTGCAGGAAGGGAAGATTTCCTTTCACTGCACTGTAGTGCCATCTCGGAGTTGGTATATTTAAGTAGGGGGGGTGTGGGAGGTGCAGGGAGGCTTGCATAGAGCATTTTTTTCTGTTTTAGGTTTTAAATGTTTTTTTTTTTGACATTCAAAGTTCTGACACTTTGAACATTCCAGTTCAACCTTAAACGCTTCAAAGTTGTCAGACTTCGACAATATGATATATACTTTTGCCCCCATATATGCTGACCTGTTTATGGGATACTTAGAGGCACAATATATTTATATGGAAGGTTTTCCATATTTAAGACAGCTTGTCATGTGGCGTCGATATTTAGACGATTGTTGGGTCATATGGCAGGGCAGTTTACAGGAATGGGATAGTTTTAAAAGGTATTTAAATGCCAATGAGTATGGTATTACTTTTATTGGCAAGCTTGATTTATTTACATTTGACTTGTTACAAAGGTGCTTGATGGCACAATAGTTACTTCATTATATCCTAAACCTTTTTCTAAAAACTCTAATCTTCATGCCCATAGCTGTCATCCTTCTCATAACATCAATAATATTCCATTTGCACAGTTTCAAAGAATTAAGAGAATCTGTTCGAATATTAGTGAATATGATAGACAAGCAATTGATCTGAAACAGTGGTTTTTGGCCCGTGGATATAATAAAGGGAAAATTGAGAAAGCCTATAAACAGGTACAGACAATGGATAGAGGGGTTTTGTTGCAGGATAGTTTGCGTCCGAAAGGCGGCCTGTCTAAGAGTGTGAGATTTATCACAACCTATGCTAGTAATACTTCCAAGATTAAGGAAGGTATTTCCAAATATTGGAACATATTATATATGGATCCATTCTTTTCTACTTTGTTAAATTCCAGATGTGAGTTTGGATACAGAAAGGGGAAGTCAATAGGGCAGTGGTTATCATCATTTAAGAAAGGGCTTTGCCCTAAAGAAGAAGTTGGGCCCAAGGTAAAAGGTAATACATACTGTGGTCACTGTAAATATTGTAAATTAATGTCCAAGACTGGTTCATTTACATCTATTAATACTAGAAAAGTATATGATATTACAAGCCTTATTACATGTTCCTGGGTGGTTTATATGGCTATATGTCAGTGTGGGGCATTTTATGTAGGACAGACCTCTTGTACATTAAAACAGAGGATTGCCCTTCATATTAGTGACATAAAATGCAAAAGGACACGCAGTGCTTTGTGCAAACACATTTTGGTACATTCTACAGCACACTTTATTTTTGTAGGGATTGATAGACTTACCACACTGGTTAGCAGTGAAACAGCCAGACATAATATGTTGACATCCAAGGAGCGTAGATGGATAGTAAATTTGGGGGCTCTTTTCAAGCCAGGTCTTAATGACCATTGGTAGTTAATGACAATAGATAGTTTGTTGTCTATAGTTGGTGGGATTTATTTACATTAGATATGGGTAACTAGTATATTTATAGTTTAAGTAGGTTTGGTAAATAGGATAAGGGGTTTACTTAGAAATGTATTTAGTTATGTTACATGTTTCATACTGTTTACATATTTATATGTGAGTTAAAAAGATTTATACTATTTATTAGTATATTAATTTAATATTTCTTATTACTCACATTTTATAATATGTTTAATAATATGCTTTTGAAAAAGTTTGTTATATTTGGTCACACAGGTTCATGTATATGTGTGGCATAATGTCTATTGTATGAGCATGTATTTAATTGGACTTGTCACTTTAAATGCAAGATGATTTAAGCAGGACACATATGCGTTGGGTTATAAACTAATGACGCTTTTTTAAGCGAAACCGGTCTGTGGGGCAGACTATGCTGGTAATAAATGTTTAAACTCTCGTGTTGCCTTCTCATTTTTGAGTGCTGGAAGTATTTTGGAACTTTTACATTTTGTTATTTGTTTCCGAGCACTGTGACTAGATACATGCACCTTTGTTTTGGGATTGTGTATATATATATATATATATATATATATATATATGTATATATATATATATATATATGTATATATATATATATATATATATATATATATATATATATTTATATACACACACACACACACACACACACACACACACACACACACACACACACACACACACACAGACACACACACACACACACACACACATATATATATATATATATATATATATATATATATATATATATATATTTATTTATACAAACCAAAAGTTAAAAAGGTCACACAGATAAAACATTGAGTAAAAACTGCCAGAAACATTCAGCCAAACTTGAGTTTTTACTGTGTGATACTTTAAATCTCCTGTAATATATATATATCACATATTACAAATTAAAAATAGAATATTTACAGTGATTAGATAAGCAAACAATATAAAAGTTCTTCAGGTAAAGTTAATCACGAGTGAAAAAATCAGATTAAATTACATAGTAGGCTACCTAACAGATTTACACATTCTAGAGGAAAGTTAACCAGGCTTGATACAGTGACATAGCTAGTTTGTTCCCAGATGGTGTTTGAGTCTAGTTTTAAACTGACCTAGAAAAGAAAGTAAGGTAATATTAGCTGATAGAGAGTTCCAAGATCTACCTACAGAGTTTACGAAGAGAGAGTTACTGGCTAAGTTGTTAATTTTACACATCTGAATAAGAAGTCTGTTAGAAGAATGCAGTGGTCTAGGATTATTATAGGGGGTGACAAGATTTTTGAGTGCAGGGGTATTGTCAAGGTTATAGATGATTTTATGGGCCATAACCAATTGGTTATATAGGATTAGACGGGGTAGTTCAAGCCACCCAAGCTGGTTTATATTGATGTAATGAATGATGTGTCCTAAAAGGCAGCCCAGTGGCAAACCTGGCAATGTGGTTATAACAGATTGGGAGTTTGTTAAGGACAGTCTTGTTAACATTAGAGAGTAGTGGGGATGCATACAGAAAAGTAGAGAGAAGGTGAGATCGAGCTAGGGCAACTTTGGCTGGGGGGGTTAGGAAGGCTTTTATTCTGTAAAGTGACCCTAGTTTTTTATTGATGGTTTTGATCAGTTGGTTGATATGTAGGTCGAATTTTAGATTATTATCTATAATGACACCTAATAGTTTAGTAGAGAGGTCAGGGAAGATTATTGTGCCATCATTTGCTTTTATTGCAAAGTTAACGGCAGTAGACCTTTGTGTAGGTAAAAATAACAGCATTTATGTTTTTTGGGGATTTAGTATCAGATGTCATTCAGAAAGCCAGTTTTCTATTGTGTTAAAGGTGGTCTGAGTAGCTAACCATAACTGTATTGGAGATGTGGCCGAGCAAATCAGGGTAGCAGTGTCAGCATATTAGATACAGCTGACTTTTGGGATGATAGTATTCATGTAGTTGATGAAGATGGAGAATAACAGGAGCCCTAGTATAGAGCCTTGTGGTACTCCAAGGGTGTTAGGTAGTAGGTTAGAGAGTTTATTCTGCTAAAGAACAGCCTGCTGTCTACCACTTAGGTAGGATTTAAACCATTGAAGGGCTTTAGTATCTAGACAGAATGTTTGCAGGTTGTGGATTAACAGTTGGTGGTCAACCATATTGAATGCATTGGAGAGATCCAAGAAGAGGGCTGAGGAAATATGGTTATTGTTTCGATTAAGGTTTATGGTGTTGGTAAAGGCTAGTAGGGCTGAGGTAGTGCTCTGGTGAGGTCTGAAGTCATGCTGGCTATCTGCCATGAGGTGGTTATGGATTAGGTGGTGCATGAACTGTCTCTGAATACATTTTTCCGTAATCTTTGCAAGTGGAGAGAGTATAGCTATAGGCCTATAGTTTGAAAATTCAGTAGAGCTACCTCCTTTATGAAGTGGGATTACATAGGAATTTTAGCTTCTACTATGGTTCCATTGATAAGTATTTATACCGGGTAGGCGATATCATCAGCCAATTTGTGTAGGTATTCAGAAGGAAGTTGGTCAGCCAAGAGTGTGGTGGTTTTAGTTTTCTGATTAGGGTACGGATAAGTGACATGGTGAACGGTTGAAAGCTAAATGAGAGTAGGTTTCTAGGGGTGGTACTTTCTGGGCCAAGGGAGCTAGGAGGTAGTTGGTTGGCTATGCCTTGAATTCTCTAGATAAAGAATCGGTTAAAACTATCTGAAAGGGTGGCGTAAGCCAGGGAACCTTGTTGGCTAGGCTTACTTAGACCCTTGGGCCGATAGTCTAGTACCTAGCTATGAACCTACGGACCTATGAAACATCATCTGGGGGTTTATCAGTAGTAACAGCTAGGATGGGGGTAGTAGTTTGTCCAGGGTGTAGTAGATTATTCAAACCTGCCCAAAACTTCTGAGGGTTATTTTTATTTTCTGTCTGTAATTTACAATAGTATTGTTTTTTGTCTTGTAGAATGGATTTTTTAGTTTTGTTCCTAAATTGTCTGTATTTAATTTGATCTTGGGGGTTTTTAGTCGAACGCCATAAAGCCCAGGCTTTGTTTCTAAGGCTAATTTTGAGTCTAGTCTCTTTCGAAAGCCATGGCGTAGTTTTTGCCTTTGTTCTCTTTGAGTGAACAGGTGCGTGTAAATCAAGGGTCTCAAGGAATTTATTGTTAAAGTACAGAACTGCTTCCTCTAAGGGGAGGAGTTTTAGAATAGACCAATTACATGATTTTAGTTCCAGTTGGAATTTGGCTGAGTCAAAGTTTTTATTATTCGTAACATTTCTTAGTAAGGGTTGTTGGGGGTTGATGGCTTTGTGCTTAATTATATATGTGAGATGGTGATCGCTTAGACTATCGGGGAGGGTACCAGAGGTGTATAAATGGGGGTGACTATTAATGAGTAACCAATCAAGTATGCTTTCTTTTTGGTTGGGTTTACCTACCCTGGTAGGGGTATTAATGATTTGCGTAAATTAATGCAGGTTAATATGGGTGGTTGGGGATTCTGATGAACAGGTGGCCCAGTCTATATTAAAGTCTCCGGGAAGTAGGGTTTCTTGGGGGTAGTGACTAGATATCCAGTGCAGGGTGTCTTCAAGTATAACTATATTGTTACCTGGGGGAATATACATGCAGATGATATTAATGCATTTACTTTTGTTATGTTGCAGTTTGGTGGCTAGAATCTCTGTGTTATTAATCTGAGGTGGGTGTATTACATATGTGGTTACATTCAACTCTGATTTATAGAGTATAGCTACCCCACCCCCCTTCCTGGAAGCATGGTCCAACCTGTGTATGTTATACCCAGGAGGTAATACTTCATTGTCTGTAGTGGTAGGTTTTAACAAGGTCTCAGATAAACAGAGAATCTCAGGGAAGTGAACAGCATATATATATGTATATATATATATATATATATATATATATATATATATATATATATATATATATCACACACACACACACACACACACACACACACACACACACACACACACACACACACACACACACACACACTCACACACACACACATACATCTGAGGTATGCACAGTCAATAACATTGCTGTAATTGAGTACAAGGCTATCTGTGGATGAAAATGACTGTGAGAGTGTTTGTGTATGTGTGGAGGGGGAGTGGCAGTGGTGTATCTAACAGTAACCATATAGTTTTTCAGTTTCCAGGATAGTGCAATATCATGTGGCTACCTGTGGAAGTCTAAGCAGGATGTATGGAATAGCAATGGATTATTGGGACAGTAATGCAGTAAGTAGCATTTCATCTCAAAGTGCTTGTTTGTTTGGTTTAATTCTTGGCTGTATTTTCGTCTGTGCAGTCTGCATGTCACACATCTCTTTCTGTATGTGGGTTTTATCTATGTTCTCGTGTTTCCTTCCCTAGATCTTTGGCTGATTAGGGAAATTTTGATGCAGGCAAAGTAGGAGACCCCATTCCCCACCCTGGACCCCATCTAATCTAAAACTGGCCCTGCTCTGTAGTGTGTACAGATGGCCATTATAGCTTGTGTGAGGACTAGAGACAACCTGCATATTATTTCTTTAACTTTGATCACAATCATACCACACTGGTATGTAGAGGAGGTCACTTTATGTTGATTAGTGGCAATATACTGTCTATGAGCAAAAATTTGTAATACATTACTGTGATCAAATATCAGGCATGTATATGTGTGCTTATCTTTTGTGAGTTGGGGCAAGGAGGCATGCCATGTATATGCATCTGATAGCACCAATTCAAAATATATTATTATGGCCAGTAGCATAACTAAGGTGGGGTGAGAGGGGCAACTGCCCCCCGGGTGCAAAGTGTTGGGAGGTGCGATCAGCCAATATCGATTGCTCTTTAATATAATACTAACTTTTAAAGGTCAGTATTTGCAGTCAAAGCTGAGGGCTGTAGAATTTTGTCTGTGGTCTAAATTGTAGCATCCGCTTGCTGCATTCTAGGAAGCAGATTGCTATGGTTCAAAAGTAAAAAAAAATCATTTTTTAACTAAAACCTGATGGCTGTATTTAAAAAAAATAAAATGAAATATGAGCTCCATAAGATCTCCCTGCATAAAGGTATAAACTGTCGTGATTGTTTGATACATTTGTCTTAAACAGTTTACTACAGTTTAAAAGAAGAAATGCCTTTTTTCTTTTTTTAATAAAATATGTTAAAGGAGAGTTGGGGGCGGGGCACAACAACAGGACCTGAATAGCTGGAGCAGGAGGGATTGTATGTATGTGTCATGCATCTGTCCACCTCTTTGGTGTACGAGTAGAAGGAACACATATTTTATTTATTTTTTTTTTAGGTCTGGGAGAGTGCGTAGATCTAACCGTAATAAACCAATGGCTTATGACTTATTTCAGTGAAGTGCTAGTTGCCTTTTTTTGGCTCTGAGGGGGTGGGGCTCTGATTCATAGTACCAGTCCAGGGCGCTCGTTGAACCAGTTACGCTTCTGATTATGGACATTTGTTCTTTCACTTTTTAACAACTAAGGGATACATAGGAAGTGACTGTCTTTTGGCTGAGAACATGTACAGCAGGAACAATTTGAAATATTCCACCTAGTCTAGGACCCTACCTAGTCTAAAACTGGTCCTGTTCTACAGTCTGTACAGGTAGTCACTATAGCTTGTCTGGGGACTAGTGAAAGTGTGGCCATTATTTCTTTAACTCTTCTCACAATCAAATCACAGTGATAAGCACAGGAAGTCACTATATCTTGCTTTATGGCAGTGTACTGTCTATGAACAAGAATTTGGAATACATTACTGTGATCATTACTCTTTTTGCTTTGTTCACAACCAAACATCAGGCATATAAAGTATGCAAGTGGCTATCTTCTGAGAGTAGTGGTGAGGAAGCAAGTATATATGTACAGATAAAGTAAATGGGTACTGTCGCAGTCTGTAAATAAAACTAACTAACACTAGTTGATAACAGGGAAACAGTCATTGACCTTCCATAATATAGTTTCACCTTGTTCCATTTAGTCCCATCTTTTCAGTTGCTTCCTGCAGCACCCCCCACCCTTCCTTTGCTTTGAAGTCACCAGTCACCACTGGTCTTTTATTAAAGGTTATGAGTTATTTATATGGTGTGCAAAAAGCAGACTGATATCAATGCCAATCTCTGAGACACCCTTGTAGTAAAACACCTTATGTCTGAATAAATAATATTGCCTACTACAATGAGATGGGGATGGTGACTGGTTAAGTGGTTAAGATATCTACCTCACAAGCATAAGTGGTTTGATTCTCACCTTTGAAAGGAAATTTAGCTAGGTTTAACATCGCCCACAAGGGCAGCTAGATAATACTTGCCTATGAGCTATTAACTATGACCTGTAAAGTACTAGCAGAAAGATAATTGGAAAACAGCTGGATTACACATGGTCATCAGGTTTTGTTTGTAGTAGGTTATTTGTTTATAAAGCTCTTTTAAGATCTAAGTAAGACTTTATCAGCCTCTTTTAAGATATAAGTAGTACATAATGAGCTACTGTTTCCTAACTCTAAGAATATTGTCACAGTTAGAAAACCTTTTTTCATATTACTATAGACTTTAAAAACAAAATGAAAACTACAGCATAGCTAGACCTTCCACTGAGTGACCTCCCCAACATCTTGTATCAGAGGGACATGAGGCATATGCAAATGACCCTTATGAACAATAGGTATTGCAGTTAACTGGCGATTCTAAGTGACCATGACTTATTTCGTCATTTTAATAAACAATTTCAAGCTAGTAAAGCAAAATCCCACTAACTACAGATATACATATTTCAGCCTTCTGATGGCTTTATCAGCACAGCACAAGCAGAGTGCCTGACTAAGCATAAGAAACACAGGGCTGTTATACCCAGCTGATGTCCATTATCATTAGGGTCACTGCAAAAATATCCCAAACAACAAATGAAAAATAAGTGAGAAGGTCACTGAAAAACCAATCAGTAAAAACAAAGTGAAAACTCCAGCAAAGCTAGAACTCCAACTGAGTGACCTCCCAAACCTCTTGCATTAGAGGCACATGGGATATATGCAAATGACCTTTATGAACATCAGGTGTTTCAGCTAATTGGCGATTCTGAATGCCAATATTTTTAATTGTAGGTATATATTAAACATGTTTATGTTTTGACTGGGTGTTTTTAAAGTAATTCTATGCACTGTCTCTATTTTTTGTGAGAAGTTTTTGCTGTGGGCTTAAACGTGGATTTTAATGTCAAATTTAACCTTTTTTTTTTCCTGACAGGTGCCTTATTTGGAGGCCAGTAGATTGTAAAAGGTAGACAAAGCAGATGTGGGATCATTTATTTATTTATTTATATATTGGCATTTGCTTGCTGGCAAAGTCCAGCTGGGACCTGGGAAGCCATTTTCAGCAGAGGCCCTGGCTGAAAAGCTCCAGACACATAGGTTCATAGGTTCATACTAGGCTATCTGCCCTAGGGCATTTATAAGCCTAGCCAGAGTGTGTTTGGCTTTCGCCACCCATTTTAAATTAATTTTGCTATGCCCTTTTTTGAGGTTAGTATACTGTGCCTCTGTCTAACAGTGACACAGAAGTGATACCCGGGGTAAACCTACGATCTCCCATCCACTCATTAAGATTCCTCTTGAAGAGAGTCAATGAGGAATTCTGCCTAACCTGGACTGGGATTTTATTCCAGAGTGAAGGGAGCCTCTGGGTTATGAATCTGTCCCTCCAGCATGTCCTATTTATTTCAGTGCTGAGGTTCAAGTCTCTCGAGTGCGTAGCTCGATGGGATTTGGATTTTCTGAGGTGCAGAATGTCCATTAATTCTGGGTTGGACATGGCTTTATACGTCAGGCACAGATCGCCTCAGAGCAGGCGGTATGCCACTGAGTAGAGCTGGAGTTTCTTTAACCGGGCAGCATATGGCATCTGTTTGAGCCCTTTGATCCTCTTGGTGAGGTACTTTTGGGGTCTTTCCAGTTGCTGCAGGTGTCTGGAAAGGCACATCCCAAAAGGGGCATTGTACTCAATTATGGGCCTGATGAGGGATGAGTAAAGAGGCATGATGACCTCCCCTGATCTAGATGTGAATCCCTTCATGATTAGGTGGGCTATATAAAATGTTTTTCTAACCACTTTGGCCACGTGGTTTTCAAATGAGAGATTGCTATCAACTTGGGTCCCCAGGTCCCTAATTACTTCTTCCGTACTTAATGGATTACAACCTATCTGGTAATTTGTGGGCACTTTGTTTTTGCCAAAGGGGATGACTATAAACTTTTTGGCATTTAGCTTGAGGCCATGGCTCTGGCACCAGTTGTCTGTTTCTATGAGGCCCTTTTATAGGATGCTTGTGTCGGCTGGAGAGTCGATTATGACGCCTAGTTTTCAGTCATCTGTGAACTTGGTCAGCCACAGTCCTTCCGTGTTGGCCTGTACCTCCGAGAAATACATACCGAACAAGAGAGGTCCCAGGACTGAGCCTTGTGGGATGCCACTTGTAACTGGTTTGGAGTCTGACATGGCTCCAGCAATTCTAACCATGTGGGTTCTGTCCTTGAGCCAGTTTGCAACCCATCTAGTGACATAGGGGTTTATATTTAAGCTGGTGAGCTTATCTATAATGCCCGAGTGGGTTATTGTATCGAAGGCTTTTGCGAGGTCCAGGTAGGCTGCGTGGAACACCTTCCCCTCATCAATGGCCTTGGTGACTGTTTCAAAGAAATCGAACAGGTTTAAGAGGCAGGATCTGCCCTTAACAAAGCCAAACTGGATAGGATCCAGTGTCTGTAGGTCCCCAATATCTTTATTTATGAGGTCCTTTCCATAGCTTTGCAGACCAAGCTAGTCAGGCTTATGGGGCAATAGTTTCCAGGATCCATTGAGGCACCACCTTTGTGGAGAGGGACCACTGTTGCTGTATGCCACTCTTTGGGTACATATCCTATAGTAAGGCTGAGACTGAACAGTAGTTTTATGTTTGGGTTTAGCTCTTCTTGGAGTTCATGTAGGACACAGTCTGGGACACCGTCTGGTCCCATTGATGCTGTGTTTTTTGCTTTGGAGAGGGCAGCTCTTACCTGAGCAACTGACATATCAGGGGGGCAGCACTCTGCTGTGATAGATATTTGCTCTTTTGGTGGGGGGGGGGGAGTTGGTGCTGAACCTGTCAGCCAGGATGTTGGCAATGTCTGTGGGTTCGGTGTATTTTTTGTCATTTTGGACTAATTCTGAGCATATCTGGGAATTCCCACCCAGGTTCCTAACATAACTAAAGAAAGCCTTGTGATTATCCTTAGTGTCCTGTGCAATTTTTCTCTCGAAGCTGGCCTTAGACGATTTTATGAGTGCCCGTAGTTTTTTGCTAATACTGATCAGAGATGCCTTCCCTTTTTGGGATTTTGTTCTATCATGTAGTAGCTTCCTCCCTCTATTGTATAGTTTGTTTATGGCTGGGGTCCACCAGACAGGACACCTGCCTTTGGAGGATTGGGTCTTGGTTTTATTTGGGATTGCATGATCCATGCATTCCTGAAGGTGTTCATAGAATGCATTTATAAAGGATTCTGCGGTCTGGGCCATATTTTCCACAGGCCCAGCGGCTTTGAAGGATTCCACCTCGGTTTTGAGGAGTGTGAAATTTGCTTTAGAGAAGTTTTTCACTGTGGTTTTCTGGGCAGGGGGTGGGGTCGGGATGTGAATATCCAGTGAGATTAGTTTATGGTCTGATCTTACCAGTGAGGGATACACTTCTGGTCTGGAGCATAGAGCCCCCATGTTGGTGATGATCAGGTGCAGTATGTTTTCCCCCTCTTGTGGGAGTGGTAACAAGTTGTTCCATAGCATTTGAGTTTATAAATTCTAGGAACCTTTGGGCTAGGGTGTTGGAGCTAGAGTAATGCTCCCAGTCTATGTTTGAGTAGTTGAAGTCGCCCAATATAATGGTGTTTGGAGAGACCTTCATATTTTCCAGTCTTCTCAGGAAGGCCGAGTGGGGTTCCTGGGTTTGGGAGGGTGGTCTGTAGCAGGCTATAAACAGGAAGGCAGTTTTACCCACTGTTAGTTGCACATGGATAGTCTCTGATGCTTCGTGCTGTGCCACCAACCTGGAGGTGTGGGTATCTTTGACGAATATTAATACTCCCCCTCCTTTTGTGGTTCGGTCCAAGTTTTGGGGCTGAAAAGCATGGTATGAGGTATAACCTGGTAGTGCTGGGGTGCTCTCAGGAGCTTGAACCAGGTTTCTGTTACTGCACAGATATCGATGTTCTCCATGCTAAGGAGAGTTTCGAGTGCGTGCATCTTGAGGTTTAGACTTCTGGCATTGAGTAGCATTACCTTTAGTTTCTTATCCCTTGTGATACCTATGGAGATGGGTTTGTCTTTTGAGCCTTGCCTAAAAAAGGCACTATGGGGGTGGCAAGAGCCTTTGCCAATATCCGAAAGCCCAGGGTGACAGGTGCAAGCCGTCCCTAGCGAAGCATCGTGGCTTGTCGAGCATGTCATCCCAGGCTGACAGGCATTGGATCCCCTTTGAATGACACCAATACTTAAGCCAGTTGTTGAAATTGATCATCTTGTCTTCATATTGTGGCATCATTCTTGGTGAGGGTAAGATGCTACTCAAGGTCAGGGTCATACCGGCCTGGGCTACATGCTCAGAGAGCTCCTCTATGTCTCTTTTCATGTAGTCCAGGGAGGTACGTCTCAGGTCATTCACACCAGCATGGACAATGACTGAGTCATATTTGTACTTGCCTTGGAGTGACCTGAGTGCTTGTGTTATGTGGCGGATCCTAGCGCCCGACAGGTAACTCACCGTGACCTTCTCCTTGTTCAGCCTGGTGAGCGGGACGTCAGTGTGCCTGACGATAGAGTCACCTATTACAAGTGTATCAGGTGTGTTGCTTAGCCTTAAGGGCTGTGACTGTTTGGCACACTGGCTTTGTGAGCTATGTGTTGCACGTGTTTTGTTTTGGGGTAGCGGTTGCTTGGGTGTCTGCTCTGGAGGTCTCTGCTGCTTAGGCAGATTTTTATTTAGAGCCTACGAGTATGTTTTTGTGTGTTTATGTGTTTGGTTTGCTGCCGTGGTAGGTCTATGTGAGACTGGAATTGTAGTGAGTGTGGTTTCCTTCTCCTCCTGACTGGTTATGCCAGTACTGAGTTGAGAGAGCTTAGCCTCCAGTTTGGCTATATGGTTGCATCTCTCACATGTGTTGGAATTTGTTGGGAGGAGGAGAGGGTTGTCTGTGTACATGAGACAGTTGTAACATTGCCTCAAGATTCCCAGATTCACCAGCTGGACCGGAGAGGAGATTGACAACTGACCTTTGGACATGCTAGAAGAGTTTTGGGAATTCCTTTATAATTGAAAAAAAGGGCCAATGGGGAATAAGGTTCACAAGGGGAGTTTGTGAGGGTGTAGTGCTTTAGATTTTTTAGTGCTGACTTATATAATTGCTTTAGTGAGCAAGTGCCAGGCTTTAGAGTAGGAATAGGGTGTTTATTATGAGAACTAGATCAGTTCTAAGGGAAAAGGTGAAGAGCAGACTTTGTGGAGCCGAGAATGGTTTAAATCCAATTAAGCGGAGCTGCCGATGCTGAGCTATGTGCAAAATCGCGCAAAGCTGCGCCAAAGCGGGTTTTATACAGGGGGACTTGAAAGAGCTAGAAATTGGCCCAAAACGGCCAGTAGACTACCATACATTATACATATATAAGATGACATCATATAAAGAGATACAGTAGATAAACAGCATTTCAGCATACATTGAAAAGCAATATATAATTACTGTGCATACAGAGATACAGGATTTTGACAGCATTTCAATATACAGAAAGACTATTTATAATAAACTATAATTTACAGTTTTAATTATAGTCAAGAATCTTTTACTTAAAAAAAGTGTTATATGTTGAATTTTGTGATAGATCAGTATAATGATGTAGGAGATGAGCCAAAGGTACATATGAAGTTAGGTGCATCAAGAGAGGATAGAGATTATGTGATCTAACTTGTTTGGAGAAACATTAGGATGTAGTAATAGGATATGTAATTATGAAACAGAGTGAGTGCAACAGAGAGAGGGGTACAGAAAGTATGAGTTAGGTAGTAAACTAGGAGAGAGGGCGAGAGAGGGAGAGAGAGAGAGAGAGATTCTGGATAAAGATGTACTATAAATAAGTAGAAGAGAGGGAATTTAGCTTATAAGGTGAGAGTAAGATAGGAGAGAGAGGGGTGGGATAAGGTTAGTAGTAAGGAAGACTGCTGATGGACAAAGAGTGAGAGAGGGGGGTAAGGTTAGTAGTAAGGGAGACTGCTGATGGAAGAGAGTGAGAGAGGGGGGTAAGTTTAATAGTGAGGGAGACTACTGATGGACAGAGAGTGAGAGAAGGGGGTAAGGTTAGTAGTAAGGTAGACTGTTAATGGACAAAGAGTGAGGGGGGGGGGTTAGTAGTAAGGAAGACTGCTGATGGACAAAGAGTGAGAGAGGGGGGTAAGTTTAATAGTGAGGGAGACTACTGATGGACAGAGAGTGAGAGAAGGGGGTAAGGTTAGTAGTAAGGTAGACTGTTAATGGACAAAGAGTGAGGGGGGAGGTTAGTAGTAAGGAAGACTGCTGATGGACAGAGAGTGAGAGGGGGTAAGGTTAGTAGTAAGGGAGACAGCTGATGGACAGAGAGTGAGAGAGGGAGGTAAGGTTAGTAGCAAGGGAGACAGCTGATGGACAGAGAGTGACAGGGGGTAAGGTTAGTAGTAAGGGAGGCTGCTGATGAACAGAGAGTGAGAGAGGGGTATAAGATTAGTAGTAAGGGAAACTGCGGATGGACAGAGAGTGACAGTGCAGAGTAAGTTTAGTAGTAAGGGAGACTGCTGATGGACAAAGAGTGAGAGAGGGGGGTAAGGTTAGTAGTAAGGAAGACTGCTGATGGACAGAGAGTGAGAGAGAAGGGGATAAGATTAGTAAAGATGACTGAAGATGGACGGAGTGAGAGAGGTGGTAAGGTTAGTAGTAAAGGAGATTGAGGATGGGGACATACTTAGGATGAGTTAATACATGAAAATATGGTGGAGAGTGAGAAGAGAGATTTTAGTTAATAAGAAGAGTGGGGTAACTTACCGGAAGGGGTTATTTGATACTATGCAGGTTTCAAGCAGGAGGATATCCAGGCTTTGCCTAAGTATTCTTTCAATGTGTGTTTAAATGAGGGCAAGTTCATAACAATCATATAATGTAAACCAATCCATTTGTTGTAATTCTGAGCATGGCAGGTCCTCTGACAGATTGTAAGCAAATAAGTTGCCGTGGAAGTATAACATCTACTCTTTTAAAATCCAAACACACCTCTGACTGTACTGAAAAATAAATTCAGATTGTCAGTATGCAGTTCAAATTTATCTGATTAGATGCCAAGATATGATCTTAATGATGTTGATAATTTCCTATTGTCTGGAACTCATTAACTAGGATGAAAGCCCTTCACACTGTTTATCCTGTTAACTGTTGTGGAGACATTCTCATTAATAAAACTAACGGGCGTCCCTGATTCCCTTAATTATGATAACCTTTTAATACAACTCTGAATTACCAGACTACTTTAATTCTTCTGGTGGCCCCACTGATAGATATTCCTACTGGGGGGCCTCATAATTCTGTTCATCCTTATAGGATCTTCTGACTTCTTCATTCCTGCTTTATGTCATTTTAAATTTACTTGATAGCAGAAATAGACAATCTCATCTGCCCTTTAAATCCATTGTTGCTCCTCACTTCTATACTTGTACCATTACTTCTTGAATGCCTCTATGAATCCCTTCTTCAAAAGCCATTCTGGTAGTCCATTCCATGGGTCCAGACTTTTCCATGTGAAGTAGTGTTTTTATAGATCCATGAAGTACTTAGCGCCTATTGGTGCTCATGTCTTCTTCCTCTCCTCTGTTCCTCCTGTCCAGGTCAATCCCTTCACATCCCTTGACATGATCCTATTTACCCATATAATGTTCCACTTTCTAGTCTGGTTTCTAGTGACAAAAATGTTAGATTCTCTAGTTTCTGGTTATATCCTTTCCTCTTTGCCCCATATTGCCTTCTGGTCACTTTCCTCTGGAGTCTCTCCAGTAGCCTGATTTTCCCCTCCTTGTAAGACTTCCAGAGCCATGCACAATAGTCATGATGTGGTCTAACAATGACCAGGAATCAGTATAGCAGATGCTTGCATGTTTCTGGAATATACCACTCCTAAATTCACAAACCAGCATTTTGCTTTCTGTTGACCATTTTGAGCTTTTGCTCCTCTCAAGGTGTGATTAACATCTCAGGCCATTTTCCTGCCCTGATCTGTTGACATCAGATTAACTCTCCTCCGATGATACCTTGCACCATGGTTGATTTGTCTAGGTGGCAACTCTTTGCATTTGTTTGTACTGACCCTCTTCTTCCACTTTTCTAAATCCTTCCCCAGACAACTCTCCCCATTCTAGACTACTTCACCTAACTATGTTTCACCAGCAAAAAATGCTGATTCTTTTCTCTACCCCACATATACATCTGAAATGATCACAAGGAAGAGTACTAAACCCAGGACTAGCCTTTAGTCATTTGCTTATTCCTGACACAGTCTTCTTGCCACAAAGCTATGTGGCCTACTAGTCAACTGCACAGCAATCTAATTAATTACACTGTTTCCTACTACAACCACCTCCAGTTTTTCTAGGAAATATCTGTATCACACTAAATTAAAGATCCTTGTGAAGTCTAGACTGACCATATGTACTGATATCATCCTGCCAACTTCTCCTTTAGTCCAGTCATAAATCTGAATCAGTTTTTTTCTATCTTCTTCTGGCCATTAACCCCCATGCTGTTTGATGTACTGGGTACTGCTATCCTTTCCCCTGAGGACTGTGTCCATAGGTGTCCTTGCTAATGCTGTTAGGCTTACAGACCTATAGTTATTTGAAGTTTTCTTGTACCCATCTTTGTACGGTAGTACCACACATATTGTCTTCCAATCCACACAGTAGCCAAAGCTCTATTCAAAACCTGTCAGGGACTAGCACTGTTAGAATACAGCCCAGATTCCTAAGGAACATGGGAGCCAGCCCATCTGTTCCATGTGTTTTATCCTACCTTATAGGTTCATAGGTTCATAGGTTGGTACTAGGCTATCGGCCCTAGGGCCTATACAAGCCTAGCCATAGCAATTCCCTGGCTATTTCTTCCCACACTATTTACTTCCTTGGACCCCTGTCTAGCAGGGCGACTGACGGGATCCACGGGGTGAATTTCCTTTCTCCTATCCAATCATCAAGGTTCCTTTTGAAGAGGGCCAAAGAGGCAGTCTGCTTGACATGTATGGGCAGTTTATTCCAGAGTCTGGGGAGTCTCTGGGTCAGGAACCTATCCCTCCAGCATGTTTTGTTTATTGTGATGACATGGTTTAGATCCCTGGAGTGTGTGGCTCTGAGAGATTGGGATTTCTTTAAGTGTAGCATGTCCAGCAGCTCTGGGTTTGACATGGCCTTGTATGTTAAGCAGCGATCGCCTCTGAGTAGACGATATGCGACAGAGTATAGCTGGAGTTTTTTAAGGTGGTCAGCGTAGCATAGGGCATCTGCTTTAGGCCTGTGATTCTTTTAGTGAGGTATTTCTGCGGCCTTTCCAGTTGTTGCAAATGTCTTGAGAGGTACATACCAAACGGGGCATTGTATTCTATAATGGGTCTAATGAGGGATGAGTACAGTGGAACAATGACCTCCTTTTTTCTGGATGAAAAGCCCTTAGTGATGAGGTGTGCCACATAGAAGGATTTTCTGACTGTTGTGGTGATGTGGTTATCGAAGGTGAGACCACTGTCCACCTGTGTCCCTAAGTCTCTTATCACACTTTCGGTGTTTAGTGTACTGCTACCTATGTGGTAATTCACAGGTACATGTTTTTTCTCAAAGGGGATAACTATACATTTCATGGCTCTGGCACTAAGCATCTGTTTCTGTAAGGCCCTTCTGTACAGTATCCACATAATTTCGGGATTCAATAATGGCTCCCAGTTTGCAGTCATCTGCAAACTTTGTTAGCCAGAGTCCCTTAGTGTTGGCCTGTACTTCAGAGAAGTAGATGCCAAACAAGAGCGGTCCCATGACTGAACAATGTGTAGGGATTAATGCCCAGCTTAGTAAGTCTATCTATGATTCCAGAGTGGGGGATGGTGTCAAAGGCCTTAGCAAGGTCCAGATAGGCTGTGTGAACCGCCTTACCCTCATCCATGGCTCTGGAGACTGATTCGAAGAAGTCAGTCAGGTTCAGAAGACAAGATCGGCCCTTCACAAACCCAAACTGGGTGGGGTCCCATGTTTGAAGGTTGCCAATGTCTTTTTTTATAAGTTCCATGATAATACGTTCCATGGCCTTGCAGATTAGGCTTGTCAGACTGATGGGGCGGTAGTTCCCTGGATCCAAGGTGGATCCCCCCTTGTGGAGTGGGATAAAGGTAGCTGTGCACCACTCAGTAGGCACAACGCCTGAGGTGAGGCTATGATTAAACATGACACTTAGGTGAGGTGCCAGTTCATTTTGTAGTTCATGTAGTACACAGCCTGAGATGTCATCTGGTCCCATGGATGCTGTATTCTTAGCTTTGGAGAGTACAGTTTTTACCTGTGCGGCCATTATTACCAGAATTTGGCAAACTTCCAGTATTGAGATGGGCTGTTTAGGGGGTGAGAGAGGGGTGAAGTTGGCACTGAATTGATCTGCCAGGATATTGGCAATATCCTTGGGATCAGTATATTTAATGACATTCTGTTGTAGCTCAGTTCAATTTATTCAATTTATGAATTCCAAGAACCGTTTATCAAAGGTGTTGGTACATTAGTAGTTTTCCCAGTTAATGGCAGGGTAGTTGAAATCACCCAGTATTAAGGTGTTTGGTTGTATCTTAATATTTTCCAGTATGTTTAGAAAGGTGTAGTGAGAATCTTGGGGCATGGTGGAGGATCTGTAGCAATCTACAATTTGGACTGCAGTCTTACCTAGTATTAGTTGCACCTGGAGAATTTCAGATGCATTGTGTTGGGCAACTAGCTTGGTGGTGCGAATATCCTTGGTGAATACAGACACTCATCCACCTTTAGTGTTTTGGTCCTGGTTTGGTAGCCTAAAAGTGTGGTAAGAGTTGTAGCCTGGAATTGCAAGTGTGCTCTTTGGAGCCCTGAACCAGGTCTCAGTTACTGGACAGATATCGATGTTCTCCATTTTTAGGAGTGCCTCGAAAGAGTGCATTTTGAGGTTTAGACTTCTAACATTGAGTTGCATTACCTTCAGATGTTGCATGTTTGTACCCTTTTCACCTCCTCCCTTTCTATTCTGGTATCTGTTGACTGCTCTCTTCACTCTACTTATTCTCAATATCACACCATCCCATTACTTTCCTTCATAAAGCATAACTCCTCAGTACTTTCCTTTATGTTATGTACTTAAATATGTCTTTGTCTCCCCCTTTTTACCCCTTCTGCAATCTCCTTTTGACTTGTGCCTTTGCTGCACTCATTTCCCTTGCCGTCCTTCTGCTTGTGTCCTTGTACTCCTTCTCCTTTCACCTTTTGTAGGTCCTGTTTTCTGCCTTTATAGTTAGTCTTACCTTACTGTGTAGCCACATTGGTCTTCTCCTCTTTTTGGTTTCTTGCCCCTTCCTCAGTTCCTTATCAGCTGCCCTGAGTACTACATCCCTGACCAATTCCCATAGATTGTTTATTTCCTCCATTTCTCTTCAATCCTCTAATTTATATTTAACTCTTGTCACAAGCTCATCATAATCCATTTCCATAAAACTCCACACACCATTGCATTTGTTCTTGTGATTTTTTCACACCTCTCTAGGTCACACCACATACACAATCACTGTTGGCTAAAGTCACCTTCTGCTATGCATTTCTAACCCCCCTCCTTTAGTAAGCTAAATTCAGAATTGCCCTGGCCTGGTTCTGCTGAGATCCCTTGACTGTCAGTTTGATTAGGGTCCCCCAGTTTCTTGTGTTTGCTTAGTTCTAAATATTTCTTCTTATCATCTCCTCATAAATATGGGTATTGATAAAAAAGTCATGAGTGAATACATTATTTACAACATTAGCCTTTGCTATATCATCATTAATTTTCCAACCTGGAAAGACTGCCTCAGAATGTTCTACAATGCCAATATGTCCTTTTCTGGATTTATCAAGTTCAAAGTAACATCATCTGCAAATAAAGCCAACTTTTCTTGATCACTGCACCAACTATATCCTTGAGTATCTGGGTTTGTTATTTTCTTTACTAGTACTCTGAATATAAAACAAATAACAAAAGGGAAAGAGGACACCCCTTTCTGTTTCCTCTATTCAAATACAAATTATTGGAGAGTAACCCTCTCACTTTAATTCCTGCCTCTGATCCTTCATACATCCTCTTAAGTAATCTTAGTATTGTATGCAAATACTTCTATTGCCATTCTCATAAAATCACAACTTACTCTGTCAAATTATTTCTTTGCATCAAGACCCACCAACAACAGTAGACTTTTCATACATTCTGCTTTCCTTTGAATCATCACTGCTTTGTTAGTGTTGTCATATGCTTGCCTTCCCTCCACAGAACCACACTGATCCATATCTATCAATGTTGGTAACATATTTGCCATGCTTTTATTTAGTAGAGAAATAAATACTTTATAATCATAGTTTAAAATTGAAATGGGTTTATATGAGGATGGGTCTGATGGGTTCTTACCCTCTTTGTGCAATGCAAACACCACAGCTTTCTTCCAATATGCTAGTGCTAGCTCCCCTTTTAAAATATTATTAAATAAAATCTTCTAGAAATGTATCACTTTCTTCCCACCTAACTTCCAAACTTCCAAAATAATAACATCTGTTCCTGGAGACTTACCTGCAGATTGATCATGCATCACTGTTTTTTGTCTTACCTTCGACTGTCTTAACTATAAGTTATAATCCTCTAATCTTGGCTTAGTTAAGTCTTCCACAATATGACCATTTGTGCTCTTTCTTGGTTTCCAAATTCTTCTGCTTTACAACATTTTTTTATAAAACCTCCAAAATATCTCTAACACCTCTATAGGATCTCTGGTTATTTTTCTTATGATAAGCTCTGTAACCATGATGACAACCTTTTCTACTTTCTGTTGCCTAAGTTGCTATGCTAAAAGGTTCTGGAACTATCAAAATGTAGTTGAACAACAACAATCTTTCTAAACTCATGCATAGTATGTAAATGCTCCCTTATTTTCTGTTTCTCAGTCAGCAGTTGCTTCTCTTTTTGTCCTGTGAGATTCCTGTTATTATGTAATTCTTTATACTTTGTCAGCCCCTCTAAATAATTCCAGTTACTTCTTAAATGTATCTTTTATCTGTACCCTATTTTTAAACTCAGGTTTCATTTTATCCCACTCACTAGCTGTTTCTTTAGTACAAATTTCTAGCTTCCCTCATAATTCTCAAATAATTTCCACTACTCGTTCCTTAAATTCCTCTCTTTTTAACAGTAAGCAGAAAAACATCAGTGTCTTATTTTTCTACTTTGTTACTGTTCATTTTATCTTAGTTTTTACTGGTGCATGATCTGAAATAATTATTGGATGTGTGTCAAAGTTTTCAATTAAATGGGCATGCTCCTGTAAAATATAATTCCATCTAGTATAGCCAAGATATTTTACCTTGAGTAATAATATGTAAATTCTGTCAAAGTTCCTACTACTGAATTCACATCTTCCCTATGAAATATTTTCATAAATTCCTTCAGAAATCTACCTTCTCTTATTACATTATCCCTTCTACGTTACCCTGATACATCCTCACTATTGCAAATAGTCCCCACCTATAAATAATATTCCCTGCTGAAAGCTGATTATTTCTCCAAATCTGTTTTAAACTCTATAACAGCAGTTATTGTTGGAATATATATATATATATATATATATATATATATATATATATATATATATATATATATATATATATATACCAGTGCAAATTTCTTCCCTTACCAAAAGCCCCTTGCCTCACAGTAAGACGCTGTCCAGTTCGATTCTCAGCTAGAGTGTCTTCTGCGTGGCAACATGCGTAAATGGGTGTACCTTCGTTGAAGGTTGTGCATCAGGGCTGGCAACTCGGCACGTAAAAATCAACTGCCAATCATTAGCTGACCGGAGTTCCACTGTGGCGACCCTTAACTGGGAAAAGCCAAAAGAAACAACAACAACCAAAAGCCTCTTCCTACCACAAAGCCACCATTACTGTTTTTTCCTCTTCTATCACTATTGATGCCCTTTTTTTCAATCAGTATTATTACATCTTTGTTCCTTTCTCCCTGATATTCTGCTCAGTAGCCATTCTGAAATCCTTTCTTTCACACATTTCTTTTCAAATGTGCCTACTGCAACATTGCTATTTGCACATCGTATTTCTTAATTTATTTCTGGTGACTATACCTCTAGAAACTTTATATACTTGTCTCTCAAGCTAGTTTTTCTGATTGTTTCTATGACTACATCTTGACCAGGGTGCTAGCTCGCCGTTCACGCCTCGGGCTCACTTCGCTCCCTTACCCTACCCCCATTCCCACCCACCCCATTACAATTACCTTTATACCTAACTATCCCTCCCCTTCCTGTCCCACTAGCCACTACAATTCCACTTCCTGCCTATTGCCACAACCACCTTACTAATCTGTCAATCTTGTCAACACCACTTCCTCTATACCACTGTCTCTCTACCTACTCTATCTGACCATATTTTAATCCAATATGTATTATTTTCTAATATATTCTACACTACTCCTTATTCACTCTATCTCCATTTCTTACCACTCCAATCTTTCTGACCCACTCCTATGTTCACCAACTTCTGACTCATACAACATATATCCAACTACTTCATCTTTTACTATCTCCCCTAATCTCTTTACTACCTCTACCTCAAGTCTATATAAACTATCCATAATACAGGTTTTTAAACCTTCCCACAAAGCAAAGTCAAAACTATACAAACTCCATCTACCATCTACTACACACTCTCTCCTCACTAAAAACCTACTTTGTTCTGGAGATATCCATCCCAACCCTGGCCCCTCTTCTCTCCCCAAAACTACCTCTACACTGCCCCCATCTTACTCCTCTAACAGTCATCAACCTCAGTCACAACAATCATCTCCATCCAAATACTTAACTATTTACTCATTGAATATTCAGAGTCTAGCAAATATAGTCACTGAGCTGCACTCATGGATAGCTCTCAATACCCCTCACATCCTTTCCCTATCTGAATCCTAGCTCAAGCCACAAATCTCAAATAGTGTAATACTCCCACCAGGTTATAATATCTTCCGATCTGATAGACCTGCAAAAAAAGGTGGTGGCGTGGCGTCCTCTACTCAAACATTCTTAACCTCTCACCATACCCTTCCACAATTCCTGACTTCCTCCCAGCTGAAATCATCATCCTTAACTGCCATCTGAATCCCCTAAAAAACTTGCAATTGCCTCTATCTACCTTCCTCCTGGTAACAATCTGCCCATTCTTGAAAACATCCTATCCTGGTTCTCCCACAACATACCATATGATGCACTTATCCTTGGTGATGTCAACATTGATTGGTCGAAACTCACAACTGACTTCCCCCAACTCAGTATCCACCTACACGGCTTCCACCAACTTATAACATCTCCCACTTGCTTCCATAAAAATTCCACTTCCAGCTCCATCATAGACTGGATCCTTACCAATTCCCCCCACCAATACCACAATCCCACCACCTTACCTGACTCCCTCAGTGATCATCTCCCTACCACCATCTTAAGACACTACTCCCATACTCCTAAACCCCACCTTATCAAAGACTGTCAAAAACTATTAGCTTTCAATTCATCCCAATTTAACTCCATTCTCCACAACATGGATTGGTCCATCCTAAAACACCTCCCCCTAAACGATGCTGTAAGCACTTTCAATAGCATCTTCATGAATACTCTAAACTCCTTAGTTCCCTCTAGGAAGATCAGAGTAAAATCAAACCATGCTCCCTGGCTCTCCAAAGAGACTAGGTCCCTTATGAAACAAAGAGATCATGCTTGGAAAACCTGGACTAAAACTAAACAACCACCTTTTCTTCAAAAATACAGGCAACTGAGGAACCTTGAAAAAAAACATACAACTAATGACAAAAAGTTATACTATAGCTCTGCTCAGCTTAACAACAAATCCAGTCCTCGAAAATTTTGGTCAACTCTCAACAACATCCTCTATCCTGGAAAGCCCTCTAATCCCTCCCCATACCCTAACTCTTCCTCTCAGGAAACAGCTACCCTCCTGAATAAACACTTTATCTCTTCCATCCAAAATCTGGTAACCTCTAAGCCAAACTCTACTTCGACACCCACCTTTCCAAGTCCCACTAACACAACTTTATTTTCTTTTGAGCCAGTTCCGATTACTTACATCAAATCTCTACTACTCAAGCTAAAACCTTGCTCTCCTTCCACTGACAATTTATCTCCTACATTCCTCAAACTTGCTGCTGACTCAATTGCCTATCCTGTATCTATACTAATTAATCAATCTATTCTGGAATCAACTGTCCCCACCCTTTGGTAATCTTTCTTCACTATCCCTCTTCATAAAGGTGGAAATTTCACTGACCCCTCAAACTACTGACCCATTGCCATTCTGTCCCCCCTCTCCAAGATATTAGAAAAATGTATTCATTCACAGCTTCTCAATCACCTCCTCACACACCACTTACTTACCCCTACCCAACATGGATTTCGTCCTCACCACAGCACCACCACTGCCCTCCTCTCCTTCACTCATATCATTGCAGAGGCCCTAGACAACAATAAACTCATTTCCTGTCTCTTCCTAGATCTCTCCAAAGCCTTCAATACTGTCTCTCATCCTCTACTATTATCCAAACTCGCAAATCTCCACCTATCCCCCTCCACACTTGCCTGGTTTAATAATTACCTATCTGGCAGGGAACAATCTGTCAAATGGCTCTCATCCTCCTCACCTTTCCTTCCCATCTCCACTGGTGTTCCCCAAGGCTCCATCTTGGGACCCCTTTTGTTTAACATCTTCACCAATGATCTTTACACCTCATGCAAAGAATCCTCCCTTATTCAGTATGCCGACAACTCCACACTTATATCCATCTCAAATAACATTCCTGAACTACACTCCCTGACCCAACAGGACCTACTATCCACTGAACAATGGCTCTCTCACAACCTATTGATCCTAAATCCCAAAAAGACCAAACTCCTACTTTTCCTTCCCTGTTCTCTTTCTCATCACAAAACCTCCTTTTTTATTACATCTTCTAACAATACAAACATCCAACCTGACACCCACACAAAACTCCTAGGGGTCATTATCGATGACGAACTCAAGTTCAACCTACACATACTCCAATGTATAAAAAAAAAAAAACAGAAAATAGGTCTGCTATATCGGAACAAAAAATTCCTAACCCCTGAATCTAGACTTACCCTGGGCCAGGCACTCCTCCTCCCCTCCCTCTTATATGCCGCCCCAGTTCTTACCAATATCCAGGCCTCCACTCTAAACAAACTGCAACAGACTTACCATAAAATAGCCAGATTCATTACTAACTCCCCATACAACTCACACCACTGCATTTCTTTAAACTCTCTTCAATGGCTTGAACTTCCCCAGTTTCTGCTATTTTATCAATTTCATATGCTAAACTCTATTCTTTATATACCCTCCTTATGTCCATCTCTATCTTCCTTAGTCTCCATCTACATCCCATCCCGGACCCTCCATACTTCTAACCAACAATTACTTGATATCTACCACCCAAAAAGGTCAGTAGGCAAACTACTCTACAAACACTCTCTTGCCCATGCTTGGAACAAACTTCCCCTTGACTTACGTTCAATCTCCCACACCTCACACTTTAAAAATGAACTAAAAGTTTATTTTCTCAATTCCAGAACCTGCCCTTGCCATGACCCTACCTAGTCTTCCTTCCCTTTATGTACCCTCAAAAGGACCATACTTAGTACCTCATTACACCTCTCTCTCCAATGTGTCTACTATGCATTTGCACAATTTTATACAAACAAAAAATGTTTATTGTTGACCTATTGAACTATATCAATGTAAAATTGTTACTTAGCTTCTTTTTAATGTAACTTTAACTTTATGCATGTATCCCAACATATGTGAATCGTTTTGCTATAACTGCTATTATATCAATATTGTTTAATATTGTACTTGTTTTAAAATGTATTACTGGAGCTTTTCTCCTCGGGTCTCCACTGAAAATGGGCCACAAGCCCAGTTGAACAAACCCGGTTAACAAATGTTAATAAATAAATAAATAAATAAATAAAATATACTAATACTGTTTCATTTTTGTATATATCTGTAAGGCCATTTACATTCCGAGATACTATGGATAGAGGAGTAGCCATTATGATAACAAGCTTTTGTCTACACTTATATACATGGCATTTTTTTAAATGTGTATTTCCAAATTTTGTCTTACGTGGAAACAATAATATTTGTTAAACTGATATTTTATACATTTGTTTCTTCTCATCTCCATTTGAACCTATGTCAAATTTCTCAAGATATTTTTACTTTAATGAAAACAGTCAAACAAAAAACTAAATACATTTTCAAAACATCCCATCCCATATTACTCAGAGCAAATCCACACTACTATGTACATTTTCAACAAATGCAGTTTAACCTCCCTCAGATATGAACAATTGCTCCAAATTGACAACTGAACCCACTGGTATACCCTAATCCAAAATTAAGATTACCCTTGCTAAAGTTCATGTCACGGCCTATGCTCCCACTTACACGGATTGCTATTATTTCTTATCAGTAGTCCCCTCACATATGTGAAAACTGCTTGCATGCTTTCAGAAAGCATTGGCATTTAGCCCTAAGGAAAATAAAAAAAGCATTGGCTACCTTTAAATAAAACTAAATTGTGCATTGTTCTATTGTAGCTTCTGGGGAGGCTACTGTCTTTTATTCAGTTCCCATAATTGCAAATTTATTTTTCAGTGAATTGTTTGTCATTGCACCTTTAAATTTTGCATTTCCCTCAGCAAAGAATGCTCATACTCTCAAGATTAATTACTTGCACCTGCAGACAGCTTGTCTCCCTGTAAAAGTAGTTAGCAATGAGAAAAAAGAAACAATTAGCAACTTGCAGATGCATGAAGGAGTCTTTGCAAATTTCACTCAGGGCAGAATGCGCAGAGTTCTCCTGGCTAACTGCCTTCAGCTGCAAACTTTGTGTCTCTCATTGAGAACATTTTATAACAGAAAGAAAAATATCTTTACAGATGCAAGAAGTATAGAATTTGTTACGTGTTTCATGATTTTGTCTTATTTTTCAAGCATGTTTGCTTACAAAAAAACTTCTTCATAGCTTTAGCCAAGGATATTAATAAAGACATCCATCAACCCTTGTAAAACAAGGGAAATTATTATCTTAGTTCTGCATGTAATATAATCAGTACACTTTTACTCCTGCACCCCCAGCAACCCAAGATTACAGCATTTTATTAACTTAAACTGTTCAACCTTTCTTCTCTTTTTCTGTACTGTAAAACCCATATCTAGTACAACTAAAAAAGGTACTTGTTTTCTTTAATATCTTTAACCCATGCAACAGTCACTGAAAAGACTCCTTTCACATTTAAACTATTATTGACTGCACACTGTACAAAACTGATTTACAGTGTAACATGCAGTCTATATCATGAAATGTTTTATATGAATACTAATAGGAATAAAAATAATTTTACTTACAGTTACTTCTTTTTATCTCTTTACTGTCCTTCTAAACATTAAAGACATAATGTGTGGTATATGTTTTACAGTCATCCATAAGTTTACCACAGCCAACAAAAGTCCAGTCTTTTCTCAGTCACTTTTATTTGCAGTATTTCACAAATGTGATTGATGCTTTATAATCTCACATTTACTCACTAATTTACGGGGTGCTTATCTTCTTCCTGATCATCTCCATCACCCAGCACTAGACTCTGGTTTAAGTCCAAAGTATATCTGATTCTTCTAGTCAATTCATGTGCTTTTTTCTTTCTCTTAATCATTTTTCTTTGGAACATTGGAACAGATTTCACTAGCCAAGTCTCTCTATGAGCTTTATTGTCAGAAGAATGAAAAGAAGAGCCCCTTTCTACTTGGTGGCTCACTTTTCATTTAATAAACTTTTTTTTATTTCTTCCTTGCCCTGTTCTTCATTAAAAAAACGTATTTGATCCTCCCGGAAAAATACAGTGAAGACAGCTGGATACAGCAGCTTGAATCTTACAGCTGCATCCTGACATTCCCTGATTTCTGGGGTAAATTTGCATATGTCCTGCCCGGTATACAGTGAATAATCATTTTTCACAAACACTTTATTGTCTTCAATCTTTAATACTTTTCCCTTCTTCCACAGTTTTGTCTGGATCAGCTCTTTCTGCTAGTAGTCTGTTCTATCCATTTTCTCTGTTACACCAAAAAATTTCAAATTTTCTCTAAACTCTCTGTCTTCTAAATCTACTCTCTTTTAAGTTGCTCTTCTTGAGTAGTGTCATACTCAGCCAGATTTTTTTTTCATTTCGGCCACTGTTTTTTGCAGATTTATCAGTTCATCTGAATAGCTAGTTAAAGCTTCTTCTATTTTTCCAGCCTTTTGTTGAGTCAACATATTCCTTCAATGACTCATTTATTTTAATCATGTCTTAGTACATTTGATTTATTTTTTCCTCTAAATTAATGGAAGCCATCTCTTGAACCAAATCTGAAGCTTGAACTAGAGTACAGCTGCAGGATCCTTCCCAGCCAATGTGTTCTCTTTACCTTTCTTGATTGATCTTCTTTCAGGTTCTCCGAATTACTTCTTTGCTGGCATCCAGCCTAAACTGAATTTTACCCAAATAACAGTTTCAATCACAGTCCTTTTCTCAGTTTCTGTTTTAACACAAGAGCTGAAGTTAAGCTGTTGATCAGTGTGCAACCTTCTTATAGGTTCATAGGTAGGTACTAGGCTATTGGCCCTAGGGCCCATACAAGCCTAGCCAAAAAATGTACCCTGGCTTTCGCCACCCAAGAAAATTATTTTCCTATGCACCTGTCGAGCAGAGCCACAGAAGTGATCCCCGGGGTGAATTTCCCATTTCCCATCCAATCATCAAGATTTTTCTTGAAGAGCGCTAATGAGGAGCTCTGTTTGACATAGATAGGTAGTCTGTTCCAGAGTATGGGAAGTCTCTGGGACAGGAATCTATCCCTCCAGCATGTTCTGTTTATTGTGGTGACAAGGTTAAGGTCCCTAAAATGTGTAGCTTGGAGGGATTGGGATTTCTTTAAGTGGAGCATGTCCAACAGCTCTGGGTTTGACATAGCTTTGTATGTTAGGCAGAGATCGCCCCTGAGTAGGCGATATGTAATGGAGTAAAGCTGTAGTTTTTTGAGACGGTCTGCATAGGGCATCTGTTTGAGGCCAGTAATCCTCTTTGTGAGGTATTTCTGTGGTCTTTCCAGTTGTTGTAGATGTCTTGTGAGGTACATACCAAAAGGGGCGCTGTACTCTATAATGGGTCTAATGAGTGATGAGTAGAGGGGAACAATGACCTCTTTTTTTCTGGATGAGAATCCTTTTGTGATGAGATGAGCCACGTAGAAGGATTTCCTGACCACTGTGGTGATGTGATTATCAAAGGAGAGACTACTGTCCACCTGTGTCCCAAGGTCTCTTATCACATTTTCAGCATTAAGTAGACTACCAGCTATGTGGTAGTTCATGGGTACAGAGCTTTTACCAAAGGGGATGACAATACACTTTTTGGCATTGAGCTTCAGGCCATGGCTTTGACACCAGGTATCTGTCTCAGTGAGGCCCTTTTGTAGTTTGTCCACATCGTTAGGAGTTTCGATTATGGCTCCTAGTTTGTAGTCATCTGCAAACTTTGTTAGCCAAAGACCTTCTGTGTTGGCCTGCACTTCAGAGAAGTAGATACCAAACAGGAGAGGACCCAGGACTGAACCCTGTGGTACTCCACTTGTCACTGATCTGATGTCAGATTTGGAATCCGCTACTTTCACAGTGTGGGTTCTGTCCATGAGCCAGTTGACAACCCATCTTATGACATAGGGATTTATACCTAGTTTAGTGAGCTTATCTATAATTCCAGAGTGGGGGATGGTGTCGAAAGCCTTGGCGAGATCTAGATAAGCTGTGTGACCCATGTTACCATCATCTATGGCTTTGGTGACTGCTTCAAAGAAGTCAATCAGGTTTAGGAGACATGATCTGCCTTTTACAAATCCAAACTGAGTAGGGTCCAGAGTTTGGAGATTACCAATGTCTTTGTTTATGAGTACCATGATGATACATTCCATGGCCTTGCAGACCAGGCTCATCAGGCTAATGGGGCGGTAGTTCCCGGGGTCCGTCATGTCTCCCCCTTTGTGGAGTGGGATAACTATTGCGGTGCACCATCCAGTGGGTACAAAGCCTGAGGTGAGGCTATGATTGAACATGGTACTTAGGTAGGGTGCCAGTTCATTCTGTAGTTCATGTAGAACGCAGCCTGGTATATTGTCAGGTCCCATGGATGCTGTGTTCTTGGCTTTGGAGAGTGTGTTTTTTACCTGTGCAGCCGTGATTATAGGAACTTTGTATTCTTTTGGTATAGAGATGGGCCCTCTAGGGAGTGAGAGGGGGTAAAGTTAGCACTGAACCTATCTGCTAGGATGTTGGCAATATCAGTTGGTTCTGTATATTTAGTGCCGTTATGCTGTAACTCAGAGCAGATCTGAGTGTTCCCATTTAGATTCTTGACGTAGCTATAGAATGCTTTGTGGTTGTCTTTAGAGTCAGTGGCAATTTTGTTTTCGTAACTAGCTTTGGAGGATTTTATGAGGGATCTCAGCTTCTTACTGAGGTTGACCAGGGAGTTCCTCTAGTCATGAGATTTTACTCTTTTTTGCAACAGTTTCTTTCTTCTGTTGTAGAGTTTGTTTATGGCAGAGGACCACCAGATTGGCTTCCTTTTTTTGGAGGATAACATCTTGGTTCTATTAGGGATAGCATGATCCATGCACTCATGTAAGTGCTTATAAAGTGCATTTGTGTAGGATTCGGCAGTCATACCTCTATTGCCCATCTGCATGGGTGTCATGAAGTTTGCCACTTCTGTCTTAAGAAGTGTGAAGTTGGCTTTTGAGAAGTTTTTACGATGGTTTCCCTAATTGGGGCTGGGGGTGGGATGTGGATGTCTAGGCTGATTAGCTTGTGGTCGGATCTGACCAACGAGGAATTGACCTCTGGTGTGGAACACCGGTTTTCCATGTTTCTGATGACCAGGTCTAGGATATTGCTGCCCCTGGTGGGGGTGTGAATAAGTTGATCCAAGGCGTTGGAATTTATGAATTCTAGAAAACGTTGAGCAAAAGAGTTGGCACATGAGTAGTTTTCCCAGTTAATGGTGGGGTAGTTAAAATCGCCCATTATTAGGGTGTTGGGTTGTACCCTAATACTTTCCAGTGTATCAAGAAATGAGGAGTGTGAATCCTGAGGCATGGTATGGGGTCTGTAGCAAGCTACAATTTGGATTGCGGTCTTGCCCAGAGTTAGTTGCACTTGGATAATCTCGGATGCATTATGCTGTGCAACTAGCCTGGAGGTGTGGATATCCTTAATGAATATGGACACGCCTCCGCCTTTAGTGCTTCTTTCTGGATTAGGTGGCCGAAAGGTGTGGTATGAATTGAAGCCTGGTAATGCAGGGGTGCTCTCTGGAGCTTTGTACCAGGTCTCTGTCACTGCACAGATGTCAATGTTCTCCATTTTAAGGAGTGCCTCGAGTGAGTGCATTTTGAGGTTTAGACTTCTAGCATTGAATAGCATTACCCTCAAATTTTGCTTGCATGTACCGGTTACGGTGGTGAATTTGTCATTTGAACCTTGCCTAAAAAAGGCACTATAGGGGTGGCAAGAGTCTTAGCCAGTATCCGGAATCCTAAGGGCGACAGGTGCAGGCCATCTCTGGCAAAGCATCGTGGACTGTCGATCATGTCGTCCCAGGCAGACAAATACTGGATCCCCTTAGAATGGCACCAGAAGCTTAGCCAATTGTTGAAGTCAATCATTTTGTCCTTGTACTGTGGTATCATTCTGTGTGATGGCAGGATGCTACTCAGGGTTAGGGTCATACCTGCCTGGGATATAAGATCGGAGAGCTCCTCCATGTCTCTTTTCATGTAGTCCAGGGAGGTACGTATCAGGTCATTCACACCAACATGGACAATGACAGTGTCATATTTGTACTTATTGTGGAGTGACCTGAGTGCATGCGTTATGTGGCAGATCCTGGCACCTGACAGGCAGTTGACAGTAACTTTCTCTTGTTTAGTCTAGTGAGTGGAACATCAGTGTGCCTGACTATAGAGTCACCTATGACTAGAGTGTTGGGTACGTTGTTATGCCTTATGGGCTGTGGTTGAGTGGCACACTGAGTTTGTGGGCTATGTGTCATTTGGGTTGTGTTGGGGGGGGTGGAGTTTGCTTGCGTTTATGCTTTTTGGAAGTCCCATATTGAAAATACTTATATACTGTTATGTACCTACTCTGTTTTCATTCCTTTTGCGGTTCAATATCTAATTAGTAACACCACAATGCCCTGATACAATTACCATTATCTGTATATTGTGTAAGCCCATCCTTTAATAAATATTATGTAGTCAGCTATTTTTGTGGCTATTGTATTTATGCTTTTCTTTCACATTTAGCTTATAACAACTTTATCAAAATATGATATTATAAAGGCTCTGCTGTTTTATAATTTCCTTATACTGTATATGCCTAGAATTAATGTTCTATGCCAGTGACCAGAATGAAAATAAATAAACAAATATAAATAATTATACAACAACTGCTCATTACTATTCAGAAATGAGCATGCTGATTGGACATCCCAACCAGAGTGCCCATTATAAATCAAGCATATACCAACTGGAAAAAAGTCCAGCTGCTGAAGTACCATGCAGCGGACAGACTTTCTATTGGCATATGCTGAGGGACAGAGCAAAATAGAGAAAAATCAGGTACATTCTGCAAAAGCAAACAAGCAGAACCTTACCTGATTTTCCTTGCATCTCTGCACTGCTCTTCGGAAAATCTCTGCAGCTCAAAAAAAAAATACAAAAAACAGCAACAGCGATTTTCTCTTCTCTATTGCTTCTCCTGCACTGTACTGATGTACTGTGCAAGTGTGGGAACGTACATCCAACACATATGTGCAGTACATCAATAAACAAATAAAAATGTGGAGGAACACTACAACACTGTTATACAAAGACATTATTTAATAAAGGTAAGCAATTTCTTTTTTTATATGATGTCATTGCATAATAGCAATAATCTACTCCTGGGAGTGGGTGTATCAGGATCTACCCATGATTGGCTTTGCTTGATCACCCTGATGATCAAAGCACACCAACTGTTGGTAAATCCTGATATATCCACACCCTGTCATGGATTATTGCTTAAATAAACTGTTCCTTCAGCTTGTTGTCCACTTTGCACATAATGCGGACTTGATGTGACATTTCTAAGTTCCCCATTTTGAAAAAGAAATCATGGAACTCTATAATGATAAAAGAGAATTACATGAGCTCTCTTCTTCCAGTATGCCAGTATGAGAAAATGTACTTTTAAGTACACTTATTACTATCATGTTTAAAGTGTCTTTTCAACAACCATCTTTTGAATATTTTGTGTAGTAATCCACACAAACAATAAAATGTTCATTCTTGTACTGTGAAAGAGTTATTCCTACGTTATGCCATGGCAATCCCAGAATATCATGTGGAAAATATAGTTGTCGAAGTTGCTGTTACCATAACAATAGATGTTTGAATTTCTCACTGTTGCAGTATCCTTTTGGCTATATAGATTGTATCCTGCCTATGATAAAACAACCAGCCAGCTTCACAAACCTCTGTGTCCATCTCTTACCTTCACTCTGACTACTGACTGGACATCCCAGAAAAAGGAAATCAGCAGTCAGAGTGAAGAAATCTTCAGGACTTTCATTCCCATACATTGAGAAGAGCATACTTATCCTGAATCTCTAAAATATATAAACAGTAATAAAGAACTTTATATCCCAATAACCAACTATATACAAAAGTAAGAGGATAGTCAGTGAGTATTATTACTGTACAATGTTCATCATTCTCATTGCTGCAGTAGCCTTTTGGCCATATGGGTTGGTTACCCAAGCATATCCAATCTGGGTGGAGGAAGGATAGGCTCCAGAAGCCCCTTGAGACACTTCCTAGCAAAATTAATACTGGACCTGGAAAAATAGTCCACTATCTAATGTTTTGTAAAAATATATACAGTGGACTATGTAGTTGCCTCTAGAATGCATCTAGAGTCCATGACACTGTAGATGCCAAAGCTTCAATAGATGGTGCCTTATACTGCCTAGAATTGATTCACCATGGCCGGTATAATAAAAGGCAATAGATGAGAACAACTATCTCAAAATAGTCTGTTTTACTGCAGGTGGTCTTTTCTTAATCCCATTATAAGAAATACATAGTTGATTTGCTTTTCTAAAGGACTTAGCTTCCTCAAGATAGGACCTGAGCTGCCTATGCATGTCCAGAGTATGAAGAATCCTTTCTTCCTAGTTCTAAGGGTTTAAAGAGAACACTGGGACACTGGTGGCTTGATTCAAAGTAAACTCAGAAACAACTTTGGGCATAAATAAGGGATTTGTTCTTAATGTGACCTCTACTCTATGTAAGACCAGATAAGGTTCACCCACCAAGAGAGTTTGCAAATCAGTCAGTCACTCTTCTTGCAGATGTCAGGAAAATAAGAGGCATACCTCTCAACTGTACAGACTTCTGCAGAATGTCCAGATTTTTGACTCATATTTTTGGTCTGTTTCTCATAAAATGTGTGTTTTTCTGGCAAATCACAAAGGATTGAAATCACTAAATAATAGCATATATTTATATTTCAGACTTCATATCCCTCAGAAAACATGAATGCTAACCTAAAGTTTGCTATTCTGACAACTTTCTAAGTTTATAAGAGCAATATTTAAAATATCTCCCTATTTTGGGCCTTTGTCCCCCATTATTTTAGGCTTTGTCCAGATTTCTTGTGCTAAGGGGTTGAGAGGTATGATAAGAGGTACAGTCTTCCAAGTAAGAAACCTTAAATCAGCCAGATGAGCTGGTTCAAAGGGTAACATAGTTAACTTTTCCAGTACAAAGTTAAAGTCCCAGGAAGGAGCCTCCTGTTTTCTAAGAGGCCTAATATGTAAAACCTCTTTAAGAAGCTGTTTTACTAAAACAAAGAAGAAAGGGGAGGATCCATAGCTGGACATACTGAAATGACTGCAAGATGTACCTTGACAGAAGAGTAAGTTAGGCCAGAGAAAAGTATCTCACACAGACATTTTAGAACCAGTGTGCATAATTCCTGATGGGGCACTGGCTATAAGCACAAACTAGAAAATCCTTTCCATTTGCCAGTATAAGAGTTTCTAGTAGAAGGTTTTCTTGCCTCTTTAGCACCTGCTGCTCATTCACATGAAGCAGAAGTATGTCTAAAAGGAATTAAAGTTGAAACAGTTGAGTGGTTAGCTGAAGTTATTTCAGACTGGGGTGTATCAGCTGATGTTTGAGACTGGGCTGTATCAAACTCACTCTGTCTTTTGTGAGTAAGTCCAGCCTGTGAGGAAGCTTGCGGTAATTGTCCTTCACCATAATTACTTTTCTAGAGTCCTTCTCATCTTCAGAATAGCCCTGGCAAAGAACTTATTCAGTTGTCTGTGCTGATAGGAGGCAAATACATCTATTTGAGATGTTCTTCACAAATGGATTAACTCCTGGAAGACCTCCTCATTCAATTTCCATTTGTGAGGGTCTGCCCTCATCCTGCTCAGCTTGTTTGCACTATATTTTGCTCTAATGCAATGTAAGATGCTTGGTGGGTGAAGGAATGCTGTAGATCTCTCTCCCATACCATCCTAGCCAGCCTGCACAGAGGATATGACTTGGTGTCTTCCTGCTTGTTTACGTATCACATCACTGTGATTTCTGTCTTTCAGCTTTTCCCGGTTAGGGGTCGCCACAGTGGAACTCCGGTCCGCTAATGATTGGCAGTTGATTTTTACGTACTGGCTTGCCAGGCCTGATGCACAACCTTCAACGAAGGTACGCCCATTCACGCATGTCTCCACGCAGAAGACGCTCTAGCTGAGAATCGAACCAGACAGCATCTTACTGTGAGGCGACAACGTTACCACAGCACCACCACCTTGTCTGTAAAAACCTGAAGAGGCCATGGGAACTATAGATGATGAAGAGATTTTAAAGCATGGATCACAGCCACCATCTCATTGACATTTATATGCTTTAGTCTGTCTGCGGAGTTCTCCAGTCCTTACATCTCTACCTCCATACAAGCTGCTCCCACAGCAAACTCTGTTTCAGAGGAAGGAGAAAAATTCCCTAAAATGAGGAATTTGTATCTAGTGCCATCTGTTACCCTCCTGTACCACTCTTAGCACTCAGGAATCTGAAGCAATTTGTTGCCAAATGGGAATGTAAATTGTCAATTTCTGGGACAGATTTTGAAAGATAGGAGCAGGAAGGGAGAGCATGGGAGATAGAATGCTAGCATAGTCATTCTGAGTCTCTTTTGATGAAGGTTGTTGTTTATTTGTTCTCTTCCCCTGCCATTTGTTTCCTCTCCCTGTTTGCTTTGCATTGGTAGGGATTGCTTATTTTGTTTTTAAAGGAAAATAGGGTCTGGAAAATTTGTAAATCGGAGGGGGGGGGTGGGGATTAAAAATCTTAGTCCCTGAATTAACCTCCCTCTTTCATCAAATTGTTTGAGGTCCTGAGTAACAGAAGAGTCAAATAAAACCTCCTTATCTAGAACAGAATTAAAAAATTCAGACATGACGTCATCAGCAGAATTTTGTTTGCATATCCAGGCATACCTCCTCAAAACTTTACCAATAGCAGTGGCTCTAGACACAGTATCTCTACAATCATACACACCCTTCAAAGCATGTCTGTATATTTGGAAAATGTTAGAAAAAAAGTATTCAGAAAGGAGTTATCCTCTGGAGAAAGAGCAGCAGCAAACTCTCTATACAAAAGAGAATAAACTTCCGCATTTTTGCCTGGCACATGAGGGTTATATAAGCTATTATGGAAGAAGAGAACATTCTCTTACCAAAGCTGTCTAATACCTTGCTTTCTTTGCCCACTATGGAGAGGTTGGTAGTAAATGATAATCTATTACCAGCTGCTGTAGTGATAGATATTTTAGATGGATCTGATCTAAGATGAAAAAACACAATTTTGTTAATCTGAGGTACTTTATACATTCTATTTGCATTTTTTGGGATTGAAGGTTGAGAGTAAGGATTACTTGTTTGTGTCTTTCGGCTTTTCCCGGTTAGGGGTCGCCACAGCAGAACTCCGGTCCACTAATGATTGGTAGTGGATTTTTACGTACCGGGTTACCAGCCCTGATGCACAACCTTCAACGAAGGCATGCTCCATTCATGTATGCCTCCACACAGAAGACGCTCTAGCTGAGAATTGAATGGGACAACGTCTTGCTATGAGGCGACGACGCTACCGCAGCACCACCAGATCAGTACTACAGGCAAAAATAAACACATTCTCCAAGGCTGGCAAAATGGGAAGGATGAGTATAAAATGTGGCATGTCCACTTGTAACATACACTCTCCTCACTTCATGGGGAACACCTAGCTGTCCCCATAGAACTACCTCATTCATCCTGGAAATAGTCTGAGATAAGTACATTTCCTCCAAAGGAGGTGGAAAGGAGCAATTGTCCTCTAAATCAGTCATGGACTTTGAAGCTCCAGGAGAAGAAGCCCTCTGTCAGAATCTTCCGAAATATTTTTCTCAGGAAATTTTTAATAACATGCCCTCAGGTAAGATTTTTTTTTTAGCCCAAGGATTAACAGCCTATAATAATTGACAGAGTAAGATAAGAAAATCATCTTTTCTAATAGACAGTATATCTTCAGATGAACAATGATGGGGCTGTTTTTTCTTTGCAGGTAACACCCTGACTGAAGACTAACTAGGAGATGGCAGTTCAGCCCCATCAAGCGGTCTCTATCCCCAGGCACTTAAAGAAACATTCTCTGGATTGTCAACCTGACCCAAAGAAGATGGTTCTCCCATGCCCATAACTGACATTGGAATAGCTGAAGAGGGTGTGGCTGCCCCCCCCCCCCCCCCTCTGGTCCATGGTGGCTGAATGGACTATACCAGAGAAACCCTGAGAAGAAAATGAGTTGTCTGAGGAACGATAGATGATCACTACAGGTTCACTCACCAATGGGTGAAGCACTGACTGAGCCTGAAGAACTGGTAATGACTTTTTATTGTGTTGTTTCTTCATTTTAGATACGGAATCACAGACGGAGAAGCTCCATCAGGATTAGAGTAAGTGTCTATGTTACAGCTGAGGACAAGGATGGAATGCCAGTACGTAGTGCTGGAATGAGTCAGTAGAAAACAAGTTGTCACAGTTTTTTTGTAAAAAAGCAGCATATACATGCTTAAATTTTAATCACAAGGCATTGTGAGGTAATTGTAACAAAAAATTAAAATAGCAAAATCCCTGTCAGAAATAATGCAGTTATCTACAATGCAAACTAATAGCAAAGATAACAGGTAAATAGTCACAAAGTGTACACAAGCACTAAATCCATTCAAAATCTTTTCTGTCCATTTAAAATACTTCTCAACCTTTTAATTCTCACAAATCAAATAAATATGTACCTAAACAGTGCACTTTTGACACAAAATAGCCTCTAAATCACAAATAAGCCCTCAGTTAAAAACAGCAGTCCCTGATAGGAAACTTCTGATATTGTGAAAAAAATACTGGGTTTCTTAAAGGAGAAACACCACATTTAGTCAAAAATAAAATAAATGTTATTTTCTTAAAAGGGCAATCATTTCTGTGTGGAAGAGCTCCCCCTGTCAGAAATGAAGCTTCAAGGCTTACTGCTGTTCATGTAGAACTGCAGAGCTGTCTTGAGATGGCTTCATTCTGACTGCTGAATTCTCTCCTTGGGGCTGTCCAGTTAGTCAGAGTGAAGGTCTTTGATGGAGCCAAGAAGGTCAGTTGGATACAAGCCATATTGCCAAAAGGCTACTGCAGCAGTGAGAATTATGAACTTCATTATTTCCTGTTTTTGATTTCTCAACGGGGAACAACCCTCACAGTTTTGTACTACAACATTGTTCTGACATCTTCAGCCAAAGAAGTACATGTCATGTCCTTTCTTCACTTTTGTAATGCCCAAATAAAAGTCATGGTTTTCATGTAACATTTTCTATTTCATCTGATTTCAGGATTATGACCCTGTCAGAGTGCAACAATAGTCCTTAGTCTTTGAACAAATGATAATCATTATGGTATGGAAAGTAAGTTCTAATCCTTTGATGTATTGTAGACATTTTGTCTGACCATCCATCCGCAGTAATGACTTTTGCAGCAACTCAGTAGGTTGTGTCATTTTTGCATATGTCTGTTAAGTTCAGTCCTACACAAACTAGCTGATTGGAGTCACTCAGAAAGGGAGAATCTACTCTCATAGTCTACCAGTAAGTGAATAAATAATCTTTATGGCTTTAGTCATTTTTGTGTTTATCTTACATACTGCAGTTCTAGTGTAATGGCAAAGTTCCTAAAATATTCCTTTCAAGTTCCTTTCAAGATCTGTTAGATTAAGCAGCAAGTCATCCATGTATAATGCCAGCTTGTGAGTAAAAACCTGCAGCTCATAACCACTTATTTGAATCTGCTTCAACTTACTTGCCAAGGGATGAATATAACTAGTGAACAGGAGGAGTGAAAAAAGACATCTCAATCTGATTCCTCTACTTAAAGGAAAACTTTTGGAAAATCTGTTTCCTATCCTTATTTCTGCTGAGGCATTATAATACAAAGTTTGTAATATTTAGTTCATTTTATTTTGCTTTTGTTTTCTGGGTTTTGTCTGATTGGGTTTAGTAAAAAAATACCTTTTTAGTGAAGGCCCAGGGAGAAAAGTTCCAACATATGACAAACATGTTTAAACACACAATTAGTAATATACACAAACAGACATTAAATAATAAATACTACACATTATCAATTACACATACTTTGGTTAATTAAATTACATTCATAATAAAAAGAGACAATTATTACAGTATAAAAACTACTTATGCATAAGCAGATGTTAAAACATTAAGCATTTGAAGAGATGTATTAGCGGGCTTGTCAGATATGTAATCTTTCTAGTGATTAGTGCTTAGAAATTCAAAGAAATGGAGGTGAGGTGAGGGAAGGAACTAGGTAGGGCTGAAAATGTTAATACTGTACTTAAGAGATGGGGTGTAAAGCAGGTTAAGACACAATTACACATGTGTGTGTGTATATATGTATAAGCCCCCCTGCACCCCCCCATACCCCCTTACTTAAATATACCAACTTCGAGACTGCACTTCAGTGCAGAAAAGGGAAATTCTCCCTATCTGCACCATACGGTGCCGTTGAAAGTCTATCTTCAAGCACTCAAAATTTCGAACGTTTGATCTCGTCCATGTAACGTTCGAAATTTTGAGCGTTCGAAGATTTGACAGGTACCCTATATATATATATATACATATATATATATATATATATATATATATATGTGTTTATATATATATATATATATATATATATATATATATATATATATATATATATATATATATATAGGGTCTATATTAGATCATCAAAGTATTAATACTTCAAATGGTTTAATATCGACCTGAAAACAGTGAACACTGAAAATAGCGAAGCTGCAGATAACCAAATTTTTTCCTAGGGAAAGAATTTGGTTGTCCGTTTCTGTGGCTTCACTATTTTCAGCACTGTGGTGGAAAGTTACGGGTTGGGTTTAGGTAAGTGTGTGATTGTGTGGACGTTAGGGTTAGGGCGTGGTATGTGAGTTAGGGTTAGGGCGTGGGTGAGGTGAGTGTGCGATAGTGATAGACTATAGGGTTAGGGTGGGGTATGCAAGTTAGGCTTAGTGCGCAGGTGAGGTGAGTGTGCGATAGTGATAGACTTTAGGGTTAGGGTGGAGTATGTGAGTTAGGGTTAGGGCATGGGTGAGGTGCGATAGTGACAGACCTTAGGGTTAGGGTTTGGGTTAAGGATAGTGGATAGATAGTACTGTATGTATAGTTTAGTGTAGGGTTAGATGTAGGATTTTAAGTGTATGTGTGTGGATTGCTGTTTTTTTTTGGTGTGCTTGTGTAGTGTGTGTGCTTCTCAGAACAGTGAATCTTTTCATAGGGAAAAAATTCACTGTTCTGAGCTTTAGATCTTTTTAGATTTCGTGGTTAGATGTTTGAGGTTGTTGTATTCAATGATGTGCTGTTTCATTGAACTGATATAGACCTTATATATATATATATGCGTGTCTGTGTGTGTGTGTGTGTGTGTGTGTGTGTGTGTGTGTGTGTGTGTGTGTGTGTGTGTGTGTGTGTGTGTGTGTGTGTGTGTGGCTATCATAAGATTGAAGTATACAGATGGGGTATTTGTGGTGTCACAAAACAATGTATATAGCTGGGAGATGCTAGTAAAACTTTTCCGATATTGGTGAAGATTTGTTGTAGGGAATAGGATTCTGAATGAAGATAAATATTTTGATGATATGGCAAGCTGAAGATAACAGTAGCATTTATCATGGAGATGTATAGGAGCAGATCCATTGATTTGATACGTGAAGTTTTAGTTGTGTTTTAAATGAGTTTGCATTCTGAATGGATTTCAGTGATAGTGGGATGTGATTCCATAGTTTAGTTTCACTATTTGAATAAAGAGTCACCTGCATTATTAGAAGATTTGGTTATAATGATTAATGAGCTTTCTCTAGAGTGTAAAATTCTACTTGGGGTAGCGTATTAAGTTGCTAAGGGCTAGGCAATTTTCTGGCTTATACAGAAGTGTGTGTATTGTAGTTAGCTGAGAAAGGGCTAGTTGATGTGATGGTTCTAACTAGTTTAATTCTCTGGTGGCTGGGCAGTGTTGTGTTCTACTGTGATAGTTTACTGCACATTTATTTTATATAACATTGCTCACTGGGAAGTTATAAAAATTAAATATTAGTGAAAACTGAGGTAGCATAAAGGAGAATAGCAGTTATAAAGTATGACGCTGTAGGTTTTGTGGCTGTCAGTGGCATAGTTTGTTAATATGTATAGTGTATCCTAGTTAATAACTTTTCTTAACCACATGTGATACATGGTGGTCAAATTACAACTGGTCATCTATGATGACACCCAGTAATTTTTGTGCCTTACTTGTTCTATCATGGTGTTGTTAGCAGAAAAAAATAGTGAATATTGTTGTTTTGGCAAGATGTGTGTTTGGATGAATAGCAGTGATTTTATTTATTTTTTAGGATGTAGAAGTAGTTAAAAATGACTTAGTCTTGATTCACTTAAGAAGAGTGTGGGAAAAAACTATCATAATGATTATTCACAAACCAGGCAAAGAAAACTCATGGTACCAATGACATCATGATAGATCAGGTCCATGCTTCTCAACCTCTTAGTGCAAGAGATCTGGACATAAATATTTCTCTTATAAACTTAAAACTTTGACAGAATAACGTGATTTTATGAAGGACACAAAGTCTGAAACTCAAATATGCCATTATTTAGTGACTTCAGTTCTCTATGATTTGCCAGAAAACCAGAAATTTTATGAAGAACAGACCAAAAATACAAGGCAAAAATCTGGATATTCTATGAAAATCTGGACAGTTGAGAATTATGATGTAAACCACACAAAACTGCAGTTGAAATTCAATCACCTTGTATTACATGGTTAAAAAACTAATAAAAATATTAAATGCATTCATGTCTCTGGAAAGTCTGTCTCTCTGTACTTCAAATAAATGCTGTCAACAAACCCTATAAAATACCTTTCATCATCCAAGCTTGCAGTCAGCAATATGTATTTGGTTTTATTGGCTCCTTCTATCAACATACTTAATTTCAGTAAGTTATTATGGGTTGTTCCACATGGTACAAAATGTAATTGTTCATAGTTCTGATCAATTAATCATCTGGCAATAAGTGCAGTAAATAATTCATATTCAGGTTAAGTATCAATACTATCTATATGCCCCAATTTGTGACGGTTATTAGCCGTGTTTGTGGATAATCATTATGACAGCGTTTTGCCCATGTATTCTGGGTCTCTCACAGGGGCAGCTCTTGAAACTGGCTGCCTGGACTGTAGCCCCTCCTCCATCAAACAAACAACAATATAAGAAGGAAATGGTACTTAAATTCAAAAGAATTTGTAAAGTCAGCTTTTATTTTTAAATTAAAAATAAAAGTTGACTTTCAGTCTTCTTCCAGGTGCTCTGTACTTCACACCTGAGAAACTCCAAGACAGTAAATGAATAAATAAATAAATAAATAGATCAGCTTAATTCACTTGGTAGGCTGTTTTAAAAACAGCCTAACAAACAAGAGCATTAGACTTATGCCACCAATGGACAGACATGTTGTGGATGTCAAAAACTGCCTAGCATATGAAGGCATTAGCCTTATGTCGCCAATGCACAGATGTGTTGTGGATGTCAGAAACTGTCTAGCAAACGAGGGCATTAGATTTAAGCCACCAATGGACAGACATGTTGTGGATGTCAAAAACTGCACTCAGCAAGTGTCTTACAAGGCTGCTGCATGAGTGAGCGAGGAGCCCTTCTTATTATTTCAGGCTGACTGAAGTAGCTTGGGATTGAAAGTGAAAGAAAGAAAGAAAGAGTGAATGCAGGAGCACACAGGCACAAGCACTTGAACATTTTTTGTATTATTATTTTTTTTCTTTTGCTTTACTGCCACCCTGCTTGCTACAGGCCTGCTACCAACATGAAGGAATGGAAGGTAAATAGTTAATTTTAAGTGTGTGTGTGTGTGTGTGTTTATTGTTTATGTTTGGGGTGAAAGTGCTCTCAACTGTTTTTGCAGAAATATATGTTTAGTGGGGTTTAGATGTTCTCAACATTTGAAATTTTAAAAATACACAAAAACAATCATCAACCACTGTATAGCCCTATTATTTCTTTTAGTGGCCCTAAGACAGAACCTTTGTTTGTTATGGTGAATTACAAACTAAATAACGTTGTTAATAAGACAGATAATTTTATCTTGGATTCTTGGCATTTTTTTCAGAATTGTTATCCATCCGTCATTTATTAATATAGTCATTCATAGGTGGGAAAAGACATGTTTATACAAACTGGATCTGTTCAAGCATGTTCTATTTTATAAACATTTTATGGATGATTTTTTTATTTTTGAGGAAGTACAGATTAATTATTTGAACAGTTCAAGAATACTAGAAATGCCAGTAATCAACTTTTAGTTTTTATAGGAAGTATTTTTAATACTAAAGTGCAATATCTGGATACAGAAATAAGTTTTGACAGTCTTACCAATAGTTTTAGAGCTAATATTTTAGGAAACCTTCTTATGAGTTGTCAACCAACCTTTATGGAAATAAATGTTTTGAAAAGCCAGCTTCTCAGAGTGTCATGTTTAACTTCTGACATTGAAGTATTCCGAGAAGAAATCATTTGTATGAGATTTGTATTTATGGACTAGGGTTATACTTTTAATATAATTATCAATTAATTGATCATATTTTTGCCAGGAGGGATTCTAATTATGAATCAACTTTCCAAATTTCACAAAATAAGACTAATAAGTACAACAACATAAGTAAAAATAATTTAAACTATGTTATGTTATTACCAATAATTGTAAAATTGTAGTGGGTAATGTAGATTTTACTAAGGTTATAGGTAATGTTCCTAAATGTATGTATAAGACAGGCTTTTTAAGTCGATCCTAGCAACTAGGAATCTGGTCTTGAAAGGGTACTGCACTAGTAAGAAAAGGGGAGCTTACTCCTGCAAAGGCTGTTCTACTTGTTGTTTTGTCAGCAATGCTCCATAATGTGTATGGTGGCAGACTAAGGAAGTCTTTCGGAGCTCCTAGTCATTTCACCTGTAACTTCTATGGAATAGTTTACATAGCAACATGCTTGAAATGCAGGTGTTTCTATGGGGTCTATATTAGAAGACCGAAGACACATTCTTTCAAATGCGTCTTGGTTGAACTTAAAATGCTGAAAACGCAAAATATCGAAGCGGCTATTAAGCAAATTCTTTCCCTGGGAAAGAATTCACTTGGCCGCTTCAGTACTTTGCCATTTTTGGCACTGTGGTGCAGTCTTGGAGTTGGTATATTTAAGTAGGGGGTGTGTGTGGGAGAGGAGCCCTCCACTTCAGGGGGTGTGGGTGTGAAGCCTCCCACTTAATGTAATATTTGAAATTTATTTTTATTTTTTGTTGTTGTTATTGGAACAGCGATTTTTATCCCTTGAAAAAAAATCGCTGTTCTGACACTTCGACATTGTAAGCTTTCGCTTACATAGGGTCAATCAATCACGTTAATTTTTCTAAGCATTCGGTGATTTAATATAGACCCTTTCTATGTGAGCAAAACTACAAGGAAATTTGCAGCATGTATTGGCTATTAAAACAATAATAATAACAATGCACTGTATAAGCACAGTTTAAGTTCTGATTATTTAAAAACTATGCTTTATGTTTTGGACCAAGTGGTGATAGATATTAGTAGAGGAGGGTTCAAGCCTTTTGGAGCAAAAAGAATTGAAATGGTAACTGATCTGTAGGTTGACATGATCCCCCAGTCTCCATGATAGTATTATTAGTAGTAGCAGTGTTTTAAATGTAAGCACTAGATCTTTGTTCCATTTTTGATATTTTCCTGACTTATGGTTAGTGGTATTAGATTACCTTAAATCATTCTGATTTATATTTAGTAGATTATCTGTCTTTTTACAGGATATTTTCTTCATGCGAATGATCTAGAAGATTATTTAAGAGATGTTTCATTACTAGTGTTTCATCTGAGGATGTCTGTATGCTTTTAGATGAAAGATTTTGTGACACTTAGTATTCCATTATCCTTTATAGTGATTATTTTTATTTGGTATTTTTTTTCCATTTTTCTTGCTTTGCCTTTTATTTGGTATTATTTGACTGCCTTATTATGTGGAAAGCTAAATACCTATTACCTAAAAACAACATCCATCTACTTTTAAATTGTATCCCTTGACAAAAGATACAGAATAACTCTTCAATTTCTCTTATCCCTTTCCTTGTCAACATATCCTGTCATGGGCAATGGAGAGTGGTCTGATAAAGAAACAGGATATGTCTACAAACTCTCAATAAGATATACATGATTCTTTCTAACCATGACTTTTATTTTCTGTTCTTCAATATGATTTATGTTCGTGCAAGAAGCATGTATAAGTATTTATATGAATCCTTAATACTTCATGCATGTCTGGCATCCTCATTATAGCAACATACTTGATTGTTTGTTTGTTTGTTTTTATTTACTCTTTGTTGATCGGGTTTATACTGTTACATTTTCTCTGAAACACTTCCAATTAGGAGATGATAGGACTGATACAGAACAGAGATTCTGGATGATTATGTACAGCAATCTCAGCTGTAGCCAGGAAAAACCTATTATGGTTTCCCAAACCATCATTTATCCATTTTGTAGCTGTCTGCTCACCCATAATTTAAATTACTGCAGTATTTTAATCTAAGTTTCAATATTTTTCTCCACTTCAGTTAAAACGATGAAGCCTAGATAATAAATAATTTCATCATGAGCAAAATTCTTCCCTCAACATTAAATAACCAAAAAATTATAAACCCATTATTATTATTTGTTAAGTCTCTCACAGCCCCAACAGCATTTATTTCATTCACTCAAAGCACAGCAAACACTCCATCTGCATAAACATTCATGATGTCCTGCAGTGCCCTCAGAACTGGAAGATGGTGTGGAGGTATTGACACTACTTGCTCTTAACTGTGCCCTCCCTCTACCATAGTGAGCTTTCTCACTAGAGACTGAAGTGGAATGGCCACAGAAAGTGCAATGGCTGTGATAGGTGGCTGTACAGTGGCACCCTTCTGTATACAGACTCCCTATGCCACACGTCCCTAAAGTTGCAAATCTGGACCTCCCATAGGTCTTCAAAAATGACTATTTACTAACTGATCATCTCAGGTATGGCTGTATTGGTTTCTGACTGTCCCTATATTATAGCCCTGCATATATTCAGAGTAGTGGCTAAAGAGCAACTTATCTCCAAGGAAGGAATGGCATCCATGATGTGTTAGGCCACCAGCATGCTGGCTCCTAAGGTCATCATCTTGCTCAATGGATCTGGCAACATCCAAGCAGAACTCTGCTGCATGAGATGAGACCATTCCCTCTGCACTCCTCTTCCTATCCCTGGGTGACATCCTGGGTCTAGGGTCAGGAGGTGGTTGCACAAGCAAAGGGGATGTGGCCTTGCAAGTAAGTAGTGATGATTATTGCCCCTGCAAAATCTACCTGCTGGTAAAAATGGGAACTCAGAGTTGCTTTCACTTTTCCCCATTGTTTTATCTGACCTTTTAATATAATCCAATAAACTAGTAATAATATTTTGAAGTTCTGACACTTTTGATTCAAATATCTCTTCTTTGTCAGCAGTCTTTTTAGTCAACGTGGCAATGTTAGTTTCATGACAGTTCTCCTTAGCCTGGGATTCATCCCGACCTTATGGCGGCCCAAACTGCTAAAATTTCTCTTTTCACTTTTTTGGTTTCTTTTCATTACAAAAACAAAATAAATAAACCACACCACCATCACAGCCTGAGACAAGTTTATATTGACAGTTTCTGTATTGTAGCATTAAAATCATGGTTTTATCTTAGAAGAAGGAGCTATGATCAAATACTCTTCACATGCCACCCAACAGGAAAAAGATTAATTGCAAGAACATTAGATAACTCTTTGCAGAACTATTTCTGAATTAGAACTGTAACGGAAAAGGGGGTGAGGTGGTAGAGAGACTTTTAACTAATGTCTCCTTGGAGATGTATTACAATGCTGAGTTCCTAAATGACTATATCTTCTTTGATGGTATTTCAGTCAGGAGATATAAAAAACAAAATGATTTGCAAGAAGATGAAAATTTTGAGACTGGGCCCAAATTATAAACAACATGTGGAGCTGTGCAGTCCTACTGATAAAGAAAAAAAAAATCTGATACCACAGAGAACTAAAACTTCGTACAGAACTGAATCAGCATTTGCACAGATTCAAAGATGTGGTGCCCAGAGCCCTATCTTCATGAAAGCCAGGATGGATAAGAGCAGAGAAGGTTGAGATGAAAAGGGCAAACACAATCCCATAAACATATGGCACAAGATACTATTTTATTGTTAGACCACATGCTGCCACAGGAATGCCATCAAACTGGAAGTATTTTAAATCAAACTGGACAAATTTGGGGGAAAATAACCTTATTATTTCCTGTCAATGTGAAGAAAGTTTAGGACCAACAGGAGGAAGGCAAGAGGAAATGAGGATGTCCAGCAACGAGAGAGATGACTGCGAGAGGGACCTGTGCTAATCAGGCACGACTGTCAGAGAAGGTTGGAGTGGTATTGAATAGAGAGAGGTGGTAACAGTTGATGCAACACTTTGACCTTAATTAGAAAATGGGAGAAAGGGGGTTGATGATGATGATTATTCCATGACAGATGTTTATACACTTATTGTTAACATAGGGAATCACAACTAGCAAAGTACATAAATAATAGAACATCACCTGATCAGAGATAATATTACTGTGCTTCACTTAAGTAATGGACACAGACAACTATTTGGGACACACACACACACACACACACACACACACACACACACACACACACACACACACACACACGAATATATTTTATTTTTTGTTGACAGGGTTAATCTAATTAAGCTAGCAGCCTTTTTTCAGGGGATACCTGAGGTGGTATTTATACTGTTAGGGGAAATTTGTCCAGGGCATTGGGGAACTTTCCCTACTCTTTTCAATAAGTGCCATGGAATCTTTGCATCCACCTGAACTACCATCAACTCAGATGTGACCTTGGTTTAACATCTCGTCCAAGGATGACATCATGGAAAGATGCATGCACAAACAAATCATGCACTTTCTTATTTAAAATGGAAAGCTCGCCGACTCTCAGCACGGCTTTAGGCCATTCCACAGTACCACCACGGCTCTTCTATCTTTCTCTAATGTCATCGATCTTCATTGTAACAACAGCAAACTATCTCCAGCATGCTTCCTAGGTCTCTCAAAAGCTTTTGATATGGTCAATCATCAGCTACTGCTCAATACCCTACAAACCATCTGTTTAGACGAACACGCAATACAATGGTTTCACTCCTACCTAAACGGTAGACAGCAGGCTGTCTTATGGCAGAGCAACCCAACTTCCTCTAACCCTAAGTGTCCCGCAAAGGTCCATACTAGGTCCCCTTCTTTTCTCTATCTTTAAATGATCTGCACACCACCATCCCAGGAGTCACCTGCATCCAATATGCAGATGAGTCAATGCCAATATGCTCCGCCTCCTCTCCTACACAACTTCTAACCCTCACCCAGACCACTTTCAGCACGGTAGAAACATGGCTAGCTAATCACCGCCTGCTTCTAAAACCTAACAAAACCAAGCTACTACTTTTCTTCCCTAACCATAGAATTCCTCCTCCTTCCTTCAACATCAAATCTAGCAATGACACCATTATCTCCCCTGATGACCATACAAAGCTTCTAGGTGTAATAATAGACAACAATCTTAAATTTGATAAACATGTCAATCACACTAAGTCCGTCAACAAAAAACTTGGCTCCCTGTACAGAGTCAAACCTTTCCTCAACCCCCTAGCTAGGGCAGCTATTGCAAGATCATACCTCCTCTCAACCCTTATGTATGCCTCTCCTGTACTCACCAACCTATCCAAAACTGATCTCAACAAATTATCAGGATGTTACAATCATATAGCCAGATTCGCTACAGGCATGGCTTTTAGGACCCACCATTGCCAGAATCTCAGAGCACTAGGATGGCTAGAGTATCCTACCTTTCTACATTTCAACCAGCTTATAGTAGCACATAAAATACTCCATCAACCTGATAACACCTCTGCCCTCAAAAATATTCTCACCCCTCATAGCGCCCCCAGGCCATTACACTCAGCTGATAAACTAATGATACTGATCCAAAAATCCAACAACTCTGCAGGCGATGCTATATTTGCCAACTCATCCGGTAAAATCTGGAATCTACTCCCTACTACCATTACCATGGAAACCTCACTACCCCTATTTAAAAGAGAACTCAAAAAATACCTCACATCTCATTGGCTGTGCTCTTGTTCTAAACCTGACTAACAACTTCACTAATACATGTCCTGCTACCCAACCTGCTGTTTAGCCAAGTATCTATGCCTCATATCATTTGAATGTCTAAGCATTGTGAATTATGAAATCTGATTGTATTCTATGTTCACATTTTCTGATACGTCTTTGCCAATCAGATGTAAGTCTGCACATTGTGTATAATGATATCTGCCTGTATTCTTTGTCTATATTTCTCTAAACATGTCTGCCTGAGTTTATCACTCAGTGATGTATGTACTGTCTCTTTTTTGGTATGTGGAGCTTTTCTCCCAAGGCCTCTGCTGAAAATGGACATATATCCAGTCGGACTATCCCGGTCAACAAATGTAAAATAAGTAAATAACACACTCAGGAGTGAAGCACTCCTCTTATACTGCACTGCAGTGTAAGTAATCGATCTACCTAGTGTAGGAATAGAACTTGCAGCCTTCTGCACCACAGGTGAGTGTACTACCAGACACATGCTATCTGTCTCTCTATCTTAATATATATATATATATATATATATATATATATATATATATACATATCTATAAGTATATCTATATTTATTTATATGCATAGCTAGATATAGATATATACAAACATACAAACATATACAGAAATACATATATATATATAATATATATATATATATATATATATATATATATATATATATATATATGTGTGTGTGTGTGTGTGTATACACACACATTTACTCAGTGCTATATAACTTTACGGATGATTACCATATTAGCTATACTGTTTAGTATTTGAAGCATATTAAGCTCAGACACATCTGTTAAACACAGTATGTACAGCAGGAAAACTCACACATATCGATAGAACATTCAGAGTTATTTTACAGTATATGTACACACTCCTACTGAACTTGAAAGCAGTAACCAGTAAAGTGTGAGAATTTTGTGATATTTGATTTGATTGTATTGGGAGGGGACTTACTAAAGGGGTTGGTACAAGGGTAGGATTGTTTTATTAACAGGTATGATTTCATTAGGTTTGTATATTATAGATGGGATAAGATGTAAAATAAGTAGGAATCCTAGTAAAAGGGGTTGTTACAAGTTAAGGACCTTTCCCTGTACATCTTCAAAGACATTTGGAACTATAGAGAAAATGAGATACGTCTGATATATCTTGGGGTGAAGTTCCACAGTTTAGCAACATATACAGAGTACAGACAGTTGCCATTATGCTTTTTTAGATTTTTGAGGACTTACTAAATGTTGCTTTACTGAGCACAGTCATACCTCTCAACATTTTAGAACAAGAAATCTGGACAAAGCCATAAATAATGGGGACAAATACACAAAAGGAGAGACAATTTTTAAATACTGACCTTACAAACTTCAAAAGTTGATACAACAGGTTTTGCATTAGTATGATTTTTCTGAAGGGTATGGCATCTGAAACTCAAAAGTCTGTCATTATTTTCTGACTTCAGTCTTCAATAATTTGCAAATGATTTGCCAGAAAACACAGACATTATGAGAAACAGACAATAAAAAAAAAAAAAAAAAAATATATATATATATATATATATATATAGTTTAACTTCATAATCTTGAAATGCTGAAATCTTGAATTTCAGCATTTCGAAACTATGAAGCCGAACCATTCGCAATCCCGAAACCCACAATCACAAATCACACAATCATGAACATGCATACACCATACACCACATAACACACACACACCATTCTACCCACAGCACACAAACCACACAACCCTACACTACATGTAAGCAGGGGGCAAGCCCCCATGCACCCCCCATGTGGGGAGCTATGCCCCCCATACTTATATATACCAACTCTGAGATCGCACATAACGAAGAAAAAAAAAAGATCACACCACTGCATTCTACACTCGCTCACACACAAATACACATCACACAAACACTAACAAATCCAAAACTCACATCACACTCATACTTACACCTCCCTACCCTTACCTACTCATACAGCGTACAAAAACACACACATACACTCACTCACCTTCAGTTTCAAACACCATACCAGCCAAATACTTCACGTAACTTACTGGAAATGCATTAGCGTGGATTCGAGATATTCAAATTTGCTCTTAAGCAATTTGACATTCTGCATTTTCAACTTCATGGTCTCGGAATGCTGAAATTCGAGATTTCAGCATTTTGAGATTATGAAGTGAAAGTATATATATATATATATATATATATATATATATATATATATATATATATGTATGTGGCAAATATATGTAAATTCTGTGAAAATCTGGACAGTTGAGGGGTATGAGCACAGTTCTCTGGATGGTGTGTACCAGTTTAATAACTGGCTATTGGCAGGACATCTGTCTGCAGAATACTGGATGTTCTGAGCGGTTAGACTAGTAGATACTCAGTGGCATATCGCTTACTCAGAGGTGATCTCTGCCTGACTTACAAAGCCATGTCCAACTCAGAATTGATGGACATGCTTCACCTAAAGAAATCCAAGTCACTGCGAGCCACGGGCTCTAGTGAGCTAAACCTTGCTACAACAATAAATAGAACATGCTGGAAGGATAGATTCCTGTCACAGAGACTCCCCATGCTTTGGAAAAAAATTCCTAACTACATTAGGCAGAGCCCTTCACTAACACTCTTCAAGAGAAGCCTTGACGAGTGGATGGGTAACAGAAATACACCTCTGGGATCACTTCATTGGCTCTGCTTGACAGAGGCTCAGTTAATTAATCAATGGGGCGATGAAAGCCGACACACTCTGGCTAGGCTTAAAAATGCCCTTGGGCAGATAGCACAGTACCTACCTATGAACCTAAGATTATATAGCACCAAACAGTTAAGAGGATGAAGTGCTCCACAGTGATGTGCTTGGTTAATGTACCTCAGTAATTAGTGCCAAATCACAACCGTTAGGGGAAATAATCCTGTTCCTTCATTACCTGGAACAGTCCAGAAACCTTGACAAAAGGCATTGCCAGTGTTGCTTTGGAAACACATTTGCTAGCAGTACACAGCATGGTTCCAGAAACACTGCCTAATATCATCCTTAACTAAACAAATGATATCAAATTCAGCCCTATACTTAATAGGATGAGACGGCCCTACAAGGATCCCTGGATAAAATATATATATATATATATATATATATATATATATATATATATATATATATATATATGACAGTAAGTGGAAAAGTGGTATATAATCAAAATATCAAAATCCAGCTACATAATGACTTTGTACTTATTTAAATAAGAAGTATAAAGCACCAATCACAATAAAAATGCAAACTATGTATGTACCACTGTTCCAATCACTGTCGTTGAATGTGATCTGTTTAAGTGCTCTTGGATTAAATAAAGCTTTTGGTGTAATTTGCATGGCTTTTTATATCGAACACAGAAAAATATATATTGCCTATTGCCACTATGTTTAACTATGTATATCTCTTGTTTTAACTTAATAAACTGTGGTTTAAACAAACAATTCCAGCTTGAATCCTTTCTTATTTTTAATAAGAATGCAAAGTGAATGTTGACAAAGATACATAAGAAGGTTTGATCACAGTCTAGTTTAATAATTTGTATGCCGATATCGAGTAGTCATTCCTGTACAACTAGTTTTCCCTTTTTTGTTTTATATATATATATATATATATATATATATATATATATATATATATATATATATATATATGATGAAGGCCTGCCAGTTTGTCTTTTCTCTATGTACTATGCAAACAGGTTCATAATGCACATACATGTATTTATATTTTGCATACTCATGAGACAATACAACTGACCACCTCCAGATGGGATATTTTTTCTCCACTTGCAGAACAGAGTTACCTGCAGAAGCACACTATAACCGCTTGGGGTTTAGTCTCTTCCAGTTGTGTCGTTCAAAATCAGTGCTTGGTTTCAATAATCTACAAGCACTAATCATGCATACCCTTCGTGTTCTCTCAGTGCCATGTTGTACTGTACTCCTGTTTGCAGGGTACTTGGAATACTTTCAGTGTAGTTTTAGCTTGATGTTAACTGTAGACATAATACTTGGTAACAATGTCTGCATTAAAACATCTTGTGACACTGAATTTCTAATCTGTTATTTAGACAGGATCATAGCTGAACATGGTCTTAGGTCCGGACAACCTATCTGATTGACAAATAGAGGGACAAATAAATAAAATATCCTTATTCCAGCCTCTGAAATAGAATGCATCAGCATACTTTCTGTTTAATAATAGTATATGAACTAGTTATCTTGTACATGGGATAGTGAATATGACTGAGACATATTTTACTGGCTTTGCAATTCTTCATGAAAATAGATATATCTTTCTGGATAGACAACCTACTTTACAAATAAACAGAAAGCCAGCTGTTATCACAGACAGAAGCCTGCAGCATTAACATTTGCATTTGTAGAAAACGAGACTGAATCATCCTGTCACATATTTCAAGGGAACTCAATAAAACTTGATGCTGCAGGGTAAATAGTGCTTGAGACATACTTTATGTAAGAGTCTGAGGTCAAGAGAACTTTCTTAAAACAAGACTGGGAAGCCACAAAGAAGATGCCAAAGATAGCTAAAAAAACTTTGACCAGAACAATGTGCATCTAGTAGTTAACCAAGTCTGTAAAGTGAGACAGTGAAACAAAGCTAGTATTACACTAAATACTTGTATTTACAGTTATTTTCATATTTATATTTTGACTGTAATAGCTTTACTGGACAAGGCCTATTCTCAGCAAAGACAGATAAAAAACTCTTATATAGCAGGTAAATCAAGAAGACAGCACAATGAATGATAGGTTTTATAAGTTAATAATCACATAGTACACACAGCTAAACAAAATATTGCATAAGCTAACTACAGGGAAGAAAAGGAAAGCAAATAGACATTATCTGATTATTAACTTATCGTACAACAGTTGGAAGCTGCTAACATAGCAATAACTATTGTGAGATAATGCTGGCACTACAGAGGATACTGTGTATATGCAATCAGCAGTAAACTTGTAAGGTGGGGAGGTACAGCCTGCCACAGCAATGGCAGCAGCTTAAATGCTCAGCTCCATGCCCCAGAAACTAAAGCATCTAAACAGAATGGTTACTTCAGCTTTTTTTTTCCTCCTTTTGCATGTAAACGTTCTATGCATTTTCTATCATGTACTGTTATCTAGATAAAAAGTTCCAAAGGGAGGCCAGACATTGATTCTAAATCCTGCCATTCAGAGTGTATGGCACTGATGACTTGGTGGCAGGGCTGAGTCTCATCCGTGAAATTAGACATTAACCTGCCATATCTTTAGCTAAAAAACAGACATGGTTTCAAAATGTTGTTGATGTCTTTCAGCTTTTCCCGGTTAGGGGTCGCCACAGCGGAACTCCAGTCCACTAATGATTGGCAGTGGATTTTCACGAACGCCGAGGTGCCAGCTCGACGTTCAACCTTCAGCGAAGGCACGCCCATTTACGCATGTCTTTCAAACGCCCACCAAACCGAGGGGAGGACATGCAGACTCCACACAGGAGGCACTGCCTGCACTCCAGCCAAGAATCGAATGGGAGAACCTTTTGCTGTGAGACATGGTTTCAAAATACACAGTCAAAATGGTCTTAATGGAACTGGCATGATACTATAGGCCCCAGAGCTACTGGACATATCATCTTATAATTCTGAAAACATATGTCCTCAAAAACTGCCCCACCCCAGGCTAAACAGCCTAAGGCTCACTGTCTGGAAAAGGGCACTGAGATATTGAGATACAGAATATTCTACTCTTCCTTGAAAACATCATGCTCAAAACACTAAATTCTTCCCAGAGAACGCCAGCTAATAACAGAGTGGGCCTAAAGATTGGAGAAGCTGCTATCCGACCCCTCCAAGCTTCCAAGATGAGTAAAACTTACGCTTTTCAACTTTGCAGCAGTACTCGATTCTAAAACATAAGCCTTTAGTTTCCTACAGTGCCCAACTCTTATGGAGTATCATGTCTGGCTAGCCCAAATAGTGGAGATAACAATGAGTTTTATGGACCTGCACAGAAAGCCTTGGCCTACCACTGGCTCCCGGTCCTGATCCTTTGAATTCCAGTCTGAAGAACAGAAAATGATGTGGATGTCTTTCCCTTCCTGAAAGTTTTGCTTCCAAAGGATGCATTTACTATTTAAGAATAATAGCTTTGCGTATTGGGTTTACCTCTCAAGATGGCAAGGTGAGATGAAGCAGTGTGGGGAAACTGCAGCATATAAGGAAGAATACATGTTAAGTGCACTGTATTTAACTCATGCACATTTGAGTTAACTTTTCATTCACACAGTTCCTAGTGAGAATGATCCCTTAGAAGTGCATGCACAACTTTAGTTGACTACCTAACATGTCTCCTAGGTGCTGTACTTAATTCTCATTCTCTGACTTTTATCAGTTTCTGGTGACTAAGTAATTTATCTACCGTCTAAAAGAGAACTTACAGCTTTATTGTTTTTAGTATATACTATGGTGTCACATCTATCTGTCTAACATATACTTCAACACTTCCTGCAGGAAGGTTGTTCTTTGGTGGTATTCATTTAGTATACAGTTTCTGCTCTATTTTCCTCACTTTTTTATTGATGTCAGCTAATTCTTAGACCCAGAGATCACCTGAGTTGTGTTGATGGCATAGCCTGACTGCATTTAAAATTTGCAGTAATTTGTTTTAGTTTATACAAGCTGAAGTGTTTGAATATTAAGGAAATCTGAGCACTCTTCAAAATGGCTAGATATTTTATTGATGCACAGTGCAAACATTGCTCTAATCCAAAAAAAAAAAAAGACAATAAAAGAAAAAACATGATCTTGCAAGTGTAGTGCTTTATTGTTTAGTATGGGCAGTCTAATCTGTCTCTTACAGATTAATATAATTATAGGGACTGGTAATAGATTCTGGCCAAGATGTCCACACCTAGAGATCCCATTATAATAGCTGCTATCCATGACCCTGTTCAGGACTCGGCCTTCTTTTAGGACTCTCTTTACAAGGTGCTACATAGCCTTAATATAAGTAATTGCAATGATGTTGATGGCACACTTTAATGTAGCTCACGATTCTGCTCTTGAAAGCAGCAACCCTAAGGGAAAGGAATGTGCAGGCACATAACATGTTAATGCAGCTGTTGAAAGATTATACTTCTATGTATGGCAAAGCATAAACTCAGAGAAGCCAGATTATATACTTTCATCTTTTCCACATCCTCTCACTGATCACTAGTTTACTGTCTAATTTCTGTCAGCCTCCTGGAAGCGTGCTTACAGTTTCTGAGCAATCAGTCTCACCTGGCCTAACTTTAAAAGGTACCCGACTATCTACATCCTATTCACCTTTTTCCACTGAGAAACTTTGTGAATGAAGATGGTTTTCACAAAAAAGCTAGACAAGTCAACAAAGACCAAATGTGTAGATAGTATCTCTTATAATGGAATTTAATAAATTGAAACCTAATGTATTCCTATAAACAGATACTCTAATACATATTCAAGTCCACTTTTATTACACAATTTTATCATGCAAAACTATAAGTCTCATAGAGCACACCACCTTTTGTTAGAGCTGTAAAAAAATGGGCCATTTATGTATGTTCCTATGCCAAAACAAAATATGAGATCAGTGTTTTGTATCAATTTGTCAAGGTTTTAGTCATAAATTTTAGTGAAGTCAACCTCTTTCTGGGTTTTTATATCTGTTCTTTAGAGAGATACACATACAAATACACTGTTTACATGTTTTTTAAAATACTTGGATAAAATATGCAGATTACATTGTTAACACATACCTTGAAACTCTTGGTTTGATAGTTACCTCAAGAGTTAGGAGAAAGCAGAAGGTTTGGAAGTTACCTCAGGAGTTAGGAGAAAGCAGAAAGTTTGGAAGTTACCTCAGGAGTTAGGAGAAAGCAGAAGGTTTGGAAGTTACTGTGAGAGTTAGGAGAAAGCAGAAAAATAAGTTAGTTCTAAAAATGTCCCTGTATAGCCTGTCTACAGCTTTCAGTTTAGACTTAAGTTTCTTTCGAAGTTATATCCCTTTTCAGTGAATTAAACTGGTCATTCATTTGGCTGGAGGCCAGATTCCTTGCCAGGCTCAAAAAATGTCTAGTTCATAGGTTCATAGGTGTGTACTTGGCTAATGGCCCTGGAGCCTTTACAAGCCTAGCCCATAGGATGACCCTGGAATCAAGCCACCCGACCTTAGATTTCAGTGCGTCTGTCGAGTAGAGCCACTGGAGTGATCCCCAGGGTGACTTTTCTATTTACCATCCACTCATCAAGATTTCTTTTGAAGAGGGTCAGTGAGGTGCTCTGTTTGACATGTGTGAGAAGTCTGTTCCATAGCATGGGCAGTCTCTGGGTTATGAACCTGTCCCTCCAGCACATTCTGTTGATTGTGGTAATGAGGTTGAGGTCTCTGGACCATGTGGTGTGGAGGGATTGGGATTTCTTTAGATGTAGCATTTCTAACAGAGCTGACTCAGACATGGCTTTGTAAGTCAAGCAGAGATCACCTCTAAGTAGGTGATATGAGACAGAGAATAGTTGGAGTTTTTTGAGTCTGCCCATATAGGACAAGTGATTAAGGCCTAGGATCCACTTTGTGAGGTACTTTTGTGGCCTCTCCAGTTGTTGCAGGTGAATGTTGAGGTACATGCCAAATGGGGCATTGCACTCAATGATTGGCCTAATGAGAGAAGAGTAGAGGGAGACAATGACCTCTTTCATCCTGGATGCAAAACTTAGCAATGAAATGTGCCACATAGAAGGACTTTCTGACCACAGTGGCAGTGTGGTCGCCAAAAGAGAGGTTGCTGTTGCTGTTGACCTATGTTCCCAGATTTCTTATAACCCCTTCTGTGTTCAGTGGACTACCACCGATGTGGTAGTTCATGGGAACTGGGTTTTTCCCAAAGGGATGATGGCACATTTTAGCATTGAGCTTAAGGCCATGGTGCTGACACCAGTCATTGGTCTCAATGAGGCCTTTCTGTAGGATGTCAAACCCACTTGGGGAGGTAATAATAATGGCTCCCAACTTGCAATCATCCGAGCCAGAGTCCCTTCGTGTTGGACTGGACTTCTGAGAAGTAGATACCAAACAGGAGAGGACACAGGACTGATCCCTGTGGGACTCCACTCATGACTGGTTGGCAGTCTGACTTGTAATTAGCTACTTTCACACTGTGGGTTCTATCTGTGAGCCAGTTTGCAACCCATCTAGTGATATGGGGGTTGATGCCCAGCTTAATAAGTTTTTCCTATGATTCCTGAGTGGGGAATGGTACCAAAGGCCTTGGCCAGATCAAGGTAGGCTGTATGAACCACCTTGCCTTCATCCACAGCTCTGGTGACTGACTCAAAGAAGTCGACCAAATTGAGCAGGCATGATCTACCCTTCACAAAACCAAACTGTGTGGTATCCAGAGTTTGGAGATTCCCTATATCCTTGTTTATTAGATCCATGATGACGCATTCCACAGCTTTGCATATCAGACTTGTCAGGCTAATGGGGTGATTGTTCCCAGGGTCTGTAGTCGCTCCTCCTTTGTGGAGGGGGATGACTGCAGCAGTGTGCCATTTGGTAGGGACAAAGCCTGAGATGAGGCTGTGATTGAACAGGGCACACATGTGAGGTGCCAATTCACTCTGTAGTTCATGTAGAACACAGCCAGGGATATTGTCAGGTCTCATAGAAACTGTATTCATGACCTTGGACAGTGCTGTTGTAACCTGTGCAGCAGTAATACTGGGTGTCTGGCAATCTACTGGTATTGTCATTGGTCCTTTCTGGGGGGAGAGTGGTAAAGTTGGCACTGAATCTGTCGGGCAATATATAGTCAATATCTGTTGGCTAGGTATAGGAGGAACCATTGTGCAGTAGCAAATCTGGGTATTGCCATGGAGGTTCTTTACATAGCTATAGAAGGCCTTGTGGTCATCTTTACTATCTGCTGCAATTCTGTTTTCATAGCTACTTTTAGAGGATTTGATGAGGGATCTCAACTTTTTGTTGAGGCTGATAAGGGAATTTTTCCAGGTTTGGGACTTCACCTTATTCCACATCAGTTTCCTCCTTCTGTTGTAGAGTTTGTTTATGGCAGGCAACTACCAGATTGGCTTCCTTTTTTTTTGGAGGAGAGCATCTTGGTTCTATTGGGTATGGTGAGATCCATGCATTTGTGTATGTGTTCGTACAATGCATTGGTGCATGATTCAGTGATCATGCAACTATTCTCCATTTGCATGGGTGCGGTGAAGTAAGCCACCTCTGTTCTTAGGAGCCCAAAGTTAGCTTTGGAGAAGTTCTTCATTGTGGTTACCTTTGCAGGGGGGGGTGGGGTGGGTGGGAGGGATGTGGATTTCCAAGGTGATTAGTTTGTGGTCAGAACTAACCAGGGAGGAGTTGAGTATTGGTGTCTTTTCCTTCTATGTATTTCATCTCATTTCTGTAAAAGACATATTTTTTAATTTACAAGTCTGCATATAATCAATAAACTTAGTGCTCAGGATTTATCTCAAAATAATCTTTAAGTTCAAGATTCAGATTTTCAGTTTTTATATCTATTCCCCACTTATGAATCTTCTGGACTTCTTCTAATGGGGGTGGGTCTAAAAACCAGGTGATAGTGACAAAGAATAAAAGGCAGATAGTTCTTTATTACAGCAGCTAAAGCTGGTCCCTCCTCTAATGTTAATGGTTTCCCGAGGTGCTGAATCTTGTAAGTTCATTTTACCTACCACTGGTCATGCTAAGGCATGATTCACATTTCCTTATTCCAACTATCCTCTGTTTTCACTGAAATCCCTAGCTTTGTTTGTGTGTTGTTCATGAAGCATCTGGGAATGGCTAAACCTTTGCCCTTCACTTCTGCTACACCCTTCCTAACTACGATGTTAATTCTTATACAGTTCTAGCCCATGGGAAAGTAAATGCAGTGCCAGATGCTAAAAGTTATTCTGTTCTCTGAATAATATATGTATAGGTACTGCCCTCAATCAGTTTCCCCTCATGGTATATCTCCTGCCACCCTTTTCTGAAAATATTGTCTGACTTATCTGTTGCCATACTTTGAGGAATGCTGCCTGCCTTTCTCAGGTTGTCAATATCTCAGACAACATGATGTGGCCACACAACCTGTTCTGTTACTATGAATGAAAGTCTGTGACCATATTGTTAACTGCCTCCTTAACATTTGGTCATGAGTTATCTCAACATCACACTAAAAGGGCATAACAGGGGTCTAAATAACTCAGTTTTAGCTTGTCTTTTTATCTTAAAATCAATACGAAACAGATTTTTATTTTTTTTACCTTTTTTATCCCTATTATCTGTAAGTCATCAGCCTCTTCTGGGCCAATTGACCTGTTCATTTCCCATGATAGGGTTGAGACAAAATATAAAGGGTTACGCCCAAAAAATTCAGTTTAGCTAGCAGAGCTAAGACACTCTCTCTCTGATACACTCCCTTTGGGAGGAATAAAGACGCCTTGTTGAAGTTTCAAGTAGTTTATTCAGTTAATTAGATAGCTGGATGAGTGTTCTTGTTTTAATGTTTAGATGTTTAGAATAACAACACTCACTCATCTCCCTACTTAACTGAATAAACTACTGGAAACTTCAACAAGGCATTTTTATTCCTCCCACAGGGAGAGCATCAAAGAGACAGCCTCCTAGTTCTTCCAGTTAAAGTGCCTTTATCTGGACTTAACCTTTATACTCTGTTTCTTGTAGTCCTGTCACCCTCTGGGTCACATGTTGGATACCAGACTTCATGTGAACCCTCTGGATCACCTCTGTTTCATGATAGGGTTGAGGGTTGACAGGGAGGGGCCATCATTTAGTCACCATTAGGAATGGTTTGAGATTTTTGTTGCTAAGCCCTACTCCCCACACATACCTGGTGAAGGGCTTAGAAGGGGGCATGCAATGGGCTTACTGTAAAAGACATACCCTTTCTTCTACAAGGGGTGTTTTCTTCATTCAGTCTTGACCCTCTCCTAAAGCACTCATCAATGGTTTCCCCAGACACCACCTGGGAAACTTCCCCACCTAGTGTGTCTCTGAGTGCATTTTTCCAACCCCCCCAGGAGAAGCAAGATGGTTGTCATGGCCCTTCACCCCTGTCCCTCCATGTCTCCTCTAGTACCAGGGCTAATAACTGAACTCTGCTCACCTGCATTGCAGTCAGGGTCCAGCCCCCTTCACCATGGGGTTAGGTTGCAAAACAGATTTTACATTTAAAAATTCCTTTTTTTCTCATGCAAAGGACTCCATCTGGGCAACTAGTTGGCTAATACAATACCTCTATTATCCAAGTAATTACCCTGCAACGTCCCACTAAAATGAGTGGGAAATGGAACCTAAAAATGAAAGGTCATGAAATTCATTAGCATGGCTTTTCACTTTACTCTCTCTGACCTGCTAGCAAAACATGGGTAGCCAACCCATGTCCTAATACTGTGCATGCTAATCATCTGAGATCAGTTGTTAAGAGCAAGTGATATTGAGTGCCTTCCCAGAAATCTTAATCAGCAAAACATATAACTATATAAAATATATAAATCATCAGTCATTTGACTAGAGAGTGTTGAGAGGAACATGTACTCCAATTATCAGGGAAAGATTTTTCTTGTAGGTACATGTTTTTTGCAATTTACTGGTGTAAACCAAATATGTATATGGGCAGTGGTGAGAGTACACACTGCCCACAGCACGATTCAGCCATTTGTTCAGTTACAGAGATTGGCGTACTGATATTCTGTCTGCAGTAGTAAGAAGAATTGCCTTACTATGTCATTATTTGTTCCACTTTTGACAATAACATGCTGTGGATGAAATATAAAGGCAGTTTTGTGATCACATTGAAGTGATTGTTGCCATGGCTTGGTGGGAGACAGGGTATGGTGTGACAAACCAAAACATTTTATTGTGACAGTTTGCTATTTGATTTACATCACCATCTAAATTCAGAGGGGTAAACAGAAAGTAACTATCTTTTTGATGGTAGGGGACAGGCTATATGTGAAAGCACAGCACAGTGTCACAATATGCTTGCCTGTGCAGTATATGTGTTTAGGTGCAATGAGTTGAAATTTATTACAGACGATAGTATGACTTTAATTTTTCATTACAGCAGTGCATGCCAGAGTCTTGATTCCTACTCCAAAAAGTTATATTTTCTGGTAATAGTTTAAATAATGTATCAAAACCATTTCCTTACCTCCCCACACTCTGTTTGATTCTATCCCACTCCCATAACCAGTACCCTGATGATCCACTGCAGCTATATCATATTTCTACTTTCATTTCTCTCCTGTTGTGTGTATTTAGGGCAGGAAGCTCTGTCCCCATATGTTCTGTAAAGAAGTCTCTCTTCATGGGGATTTTAATATCATGTTGGTCCTTATAGCTATACATTTTAGGTACTCTAGCTGACTACAGCCTTACACAACTTAATTATGAAACCACCACGACAAATATTTTTCTGGAAAATTCTTACTCGTAGATCAGGTCACTACCAGCAATCCCAACATATGCAATTTTCTCAGCATTCTACCACTATCTGTGAGTGACCACAAAACAGTTATCTTAGTTTGGCATTATTTTTTTCTACATTTTCTTTCATTATAAAATCCAGGCCTTTTGAAATGATGCACCCTTTGAGTTCTAAACTGCTTGACGCTAAAAGGCTACATTTTTATCACTACTGTTCAGTAGAAAGTGCTTCAATGTGTTATAAAAAAATGGCTTCTAAATCTTCAACATAAAATCCCCATGCACCATCAGACAAAGTAAAGGAGGTAAGGAGGACTGGATGGCCAATGATCTTAATTAGCTACTAAAATTAAGACACAGCAGCTCCTGCAACTAGATGTCACTTCAGAGAAACAAAGCCAAGAAGACTATTAGAAGGTATAATCCTTTACAGAGAGATACAGGGCAGGATTCACGAAGCCTCCGTGTAAGAGTTATAACTCTTACACGGAGGCTGCAGTTAAACGGAGTGATGTCAGCATGCTCTGCATATTCACGAGAGCATGCTGAATCACACCTAAGTCTAACACGGTCCGTGTAAGACATGTGGGGGCGTGTCCGTAGGCTGAGCCCTGCAAGCGGACACACCCCTAGAAGTGTAAAAGTGCCCATAGTAGACACCCACAACAGAGTCCACGGAAATGTGAATAAACATAACACAACACATGCCCCTACAGACTATGAAACATAAAAGAAATATAAATAAACATGTCATATTTTCTTTAAATTGTAAAAATGTTTAACCATGAGTGCGCTCGTTTGCGCGGGCGTGCCCATAGCGCAGCTACAGTTATCAGTCAATGGGAAAGCATATAAGAACTAAATATGCAAAATAAGCAAAGAAGCAATAGCGTAGCGGTAGAGATGTTGGCTGCAGAGCAGGCATTCATGGTTCGAGCCCCCACAACACCATTTTTTTTTTTTGCAAAACAAGCAGAAAACAAGTCCCTGACAAATATATACACATAAAACCGCAATATATGTAAATTGTAATGAAATAGCCCATTTATATTGAAGAAATGTGAGGTAACAAAAGACTAAAAAATGCCAGATGTGCCCATAGCTGAGCTACAGTTTAACAGGGTGAGTGCATGTGCCTGTAGATGAGCAGTGGTTTAACTGGTGCAAAATGAGTGCCCGTAGCTGAGCATAGGTTTAACACGCTAAATATATGTGCCCCTAACTGAGCTGAGCGGAATATGCGTGCCGATAGCCAAATGAGGCTTAAAGCAGCTTACCCCGTTTGTGCGGAGCTGCGCACTGTGCAAACAAGCTAACAGACGGGCAACGTTGAGCAAGCGGTATCAAAACTGCCTTTATACAGACACACCCCTCAGCATGTCTAGACAGTCATGAAAAATAAAAAGCAGTGGCCAGGTTCGAACCCAGGATACTATACACCATAGTCAAGGTACAGAACCACTAAGCCATGACAGCAGTACATAGAAATGCAATAATAGCTAATATATAGGAATGAATACAAACTAGAGCATGACAATGCAGGTTTACTGAAGTTGATACAATTCCAAAATGGCCAATCACAGATATGTGCGGGAAAAACAGACTATATAAGCCCCATAGGCGGGAATACACAGCATAAACGATTGTAGAACAGACCTGCAGGCAGAATGTCAGGTGTAGGAGAGGGTAGTCGCTTTTGAGTGCAGAGGTGGGGTGTTGAGGAGTCCAGGTACATGGCCTGGCGCCTAGTCCACAATCATGAGGCCCAACTCATGCAGGGCCAGGTCCTCTGGGGAGCGTACAGGGCTGAGGCGTGGGACCGGTTGGCTCATGAACTCACCAGTGCCACAGGGATTCCAAGGACAGGTGAGCAGGTCCGTCACCACCATGCGGACCTGAAGAGACGCAAGCAGGACCAACTGAACCTTTGGATCCAGGAGGCCCGGCAATCACCCAACGCCCCACCACTGAGTAAGTAACAATTAATTATGTATGTAAAAAGTTAAACTAGCTGAAATTATGGAGATGTGTATTCCAATATTACTTCATTTATATTACAGCTGCAGGTGTCCGTTCTGTGAACCGCAGAGCCTATGGCGATAGGCTGGTGCGGTTGCACCACCAGGCAGGTCAGTAATCCACTACCACTAACTGTAAAGAAATATAAAAGTATGACAGTCAGCAAAAGAGTGCAGTGTAGCCAGTAAGGAATAGAATCTGCAAGTAACAGTGTGAAAGTGTATGCAAGTATTGCTTGATTACAAGAGTTCCCAGCCTGTAAGTTTAAACTAAACATGAAAATGTCCAACATATATTCAGAAATAAAAATGCCCTGCCTGTAAGAAAATAGTACACAACCTGCAGCAGGATGTAAAGTATAGCTGCAGAAGATGATGAAATCACATGTGTGAAATATATCCCTGTGGAAATACTGAAACATGACAGAAGTGAGACTGCTGGAAAGTATTGTAATAACTACTGTTAAAACATGTCAATAAAGCCTAGAAGTACCATCCTGAATAGTAACATGAAAGCAAGTGAGAGAGTGTGAGAGAGTGTCATGAATCCAGCAATACAGTAGTAATAACCCTGAATAAAGTATGCTGCAGTCAAGACAGAATTAAATGCATGTGAGACTCAGAACCAAACAGCAAAATCTGTTCAAAGTGTTGCTGCATGTGGAATGTGTATCCCAAAATCTGGATATGTTGCTCCCAGTCTGAAATACACAGATAGGATGATTGTCTGATATACCAAACATCCACACTTGTCTACAGGTATATAAAGCAAAAGGAGCAGGATGATGTATCTGAACAAAGCTGGATATGAATGTGTATGAAGAACACTAAAATGTATATTGATGTTGCAGTAACAGTCCTATCAGCAAGGTGAAGTAGTTAACATATAGGACACTGTAGTTAGAACAGTAGTGTGTATATAACTGTAGCTATTAGAAATGTACAGCATATGTATTGGTATTCGAAGGTGTTAATATTACCTTATTTACCCCACCCTATAACCACCTATAACCCATTCCACGTGAAAATGGTATGTGCAATCACAATTAACACCCCTGGACGTTTGTCCTGTTGGGTCATATATATTTGCATGTCTGTTGATGCATCTGCCCTGTTCATGCACCCACACCTGATGGCCTGTTGCCATCAATTAACCCTGCATGTTGTTGGACTGTGTATTTCTGTCCAAATTATGCATGTGTTATGCACGCTGTTCAATGGTGTGAATATCTGGGTGTTTGGTTAATGGGAATACTAATGCATGCTGTTACAACTAACTGTGAATGGTATTATATGTCACTAACCCAAACTGTCATGACATAATGCAAAACATAGAACGACAGGGAAGGCGGGTTCCAGCGGACCCACCTCTCCCACCTCAGCTGGCGAGTGCACCTGGCACTAGTGCTGAGTCCGGACCCTCCTCCGGTGGCCCTGTGCCACCTGCGGGTGGAAGCGCTGCAGGGGATGGGGCTCACCCCCCCTCTGCAAGTGTGGCCGGAGGAGATCCACCTCTCACCCTCCGTAGCGTCCGGACTGTGGTGCGTAGGGAGATTCGGGACTCTGTCCTTGAGCCGCTACGCCAGCTCGAGGCACGGGTGGTGCAACTAACAGGCATGCCCGTTGCCCCGCCTACACAGCCCCCAGCACAGCCCTGTCCTGGGCAGTGAAGGAACAGTGGCAACTGCCTATGGGTGGGGATATCAGTTCCACTGTTGCCATCTGTGGGCTCATGGGCTCTGGACATCCCAACCTCCGTCCCCGTCAATTGTGTAACCCCCCCCACACGTGTCATACACCGCCCCTGTATGCGTCTTGTTTGTCTTGTCTGTTTACCTACCCAGCCTACCTCCCCAGCTGAACCGACTTCCTTCACCTGACATACCACTCTTACCTGAAAAAAAAAAGGGCACTCTGTACCCACAAAAAAATTACACCCCATACATAGCTGCCCATTCCGCACACATGTCCACTAGACATGGAACCTATCAATTACAATTGGCTGTACAACAAGTATTATTGTTGTCCTGACACCTCTCCCAGGGGTGGAAGGTTTCAAATGTCACACCAAATTACATACATATGCACAGCTGTTGCTGCAGAAGAAATGGGCAGCTATGGGCCTTACCTACATCCCTCCTGCACATCCCAAGCTTGTTTCCCTACTGTCTTACCCTCTTTGTGACCCCTTTTTCACCACTTTCCTGTCTCCCCATTTTCTTTTCTTTCAAAGAAAATAGCTGGTGTCGCCAGAGTAAGCACTGTTAAGCGGTTGTAACGGTGTCGTGAGCTAACCGCCAGTGCGCATGCGTGAGCTCCGCGCAAACCAGTGCTAGCCCGGTTACAACTGCTTAAAAGTTCCTTAGTCACTGTGATTGACAGGTCCTGTACTCAGTTCAAAAGCAAAATAAACTCCCACTGGCAGTCCCGAACCCAGGACCTTGGAAACATTAGTCTGTACAACCTACCACTAAGCCATGACTCTTATACAAACACATTGTGCTAAAATAAATATAACATGTAAAAGTAGGGATGAATGTAAAGGGAATATAGGATGTGTAGTACACAAAGCATGCCATTTAAAATAAATGTCACAAACAATGGATATCCATAATAGTAGTGTGTGAAAAGAAACAGCCATGCTAGTTGGCAGCCTGTAGATAATAAGGTCAGTTAAAGTACATAGATATATCTATGCATATGTATATATATATATATATATATATATATATATATATATATATATATATATATATATATATATATATATATATATATATATATATAGATATACTTGTAGGAGTCAATGTGCATACACACTTGCTACAGGGAACATGAAAGAGGAATGGAGAACTGTGAATATACAACACAGCCTGAAGCATGAGAGAGATACTAACCTTTACAGTCACAGAACACTGTCCACAGCATACCAGCATGGTCCCCGCCCACACAATCTGAAAGGGCAATGCCTATCACACATACCCTTTTATAGCACTGACCTGAAATCACAGTGAGAACTGCAATCAGTACACAACCGGCTGTATGCAATTAGCAAATGCTGGCCTTCAATTGGTGCAGAGGCCATCACATGGACCTATGCAAATACCTACAAAAGCATCCAGTGCTAACACTCCCCACATGCAAGAAATTAATTGCATTGTCTGTAAGCAGTGACAGTAATAGCAGCGGCAAGCAGAAGCTGTGGAACGCAACCAGCTGTGACATACAGAGGTAATGCAAAGTAGCAGGTTAGCAGTGTGCATACTGTGAACCCTCCAAATGTGTCATAGGTCTGTATCCATAGGTATGTCCATGTGATATGTTGTGTGTACATAGTACCAACAAAAGGGGATGACCACACAAGCAGTCATAGGCCAGGATCCTGGTAGCATGTGTCTGTGCGTTGGCCTAGCAATGGCTGTAGTGACTGCTTTGAAATGTCAGCCAGGCCCCAAGCCAGGATCAGCACATCCCAAAGGCACACTGGCTGGGAACAAGGGTCTGCAGGTACCTGATGTCACTGCACATGCATCCCATACTGCAGTACCCCATAGCGTAGCAGACCAGGCCCATTATGCATATGATGTGGTAATTCCCAGGCTCAGTCGAGGTGTCCCCTTAGTGTTGTGGGACCACTGCTGCTGTATGCCACTGTCCAGGTACATATCCTGTAGCACGGCCAAGATAAACTATCAGCGTTACATGCGGTGGTATGTCCCCTCAGAGTGCTGGTAGCACACATCCAGGGGGACCATGAGGTCACAGTGATGCTGTGTGTTCTCCTCCGGTGAGGGCGGCCCTCACCTGGACATGTGTGATGATAGGGAGGTTACACCCAGCTGTGATAAATATCCGAAAGGTGAGGGAGAGGGAGGGGGGATATGTGCACCGAACATGTCTGTAGGAATGTTGCCAATATGCGTGTGTTTGGTGAATGTTAAGTAGGTGTGGACTAACACAGAGCATATCCGAGGCATGTGGTCCGTATGTGTAACATAACTGAAGAAGGCCTTGTGGTCATCCACAGTGTTTGTGTCTATTACCCTCCCAGAGTAGGCTGTGGCTGTTGTTATGACGGACTGTAGCGTAGTACCAGCGTTGACCACAGATGCCTACCCTTAATGTGAATGTGCTCTGTCCTGCAGTAGCCCCCTGCTATTGTTATACAATCTGCCGCTGTCTGGGGTCCACTGGACAGGATGCCTAACCGTTGTGCATAGGGTCTGGGTTAGACATGTGTGTGCAAGTGTCATGCAATCTGCAGCATGTCTGTGGTAAGCATTTGCAAAGGGGTCAGCAGTGTGGCTTGTGTCTTCCACTGGCCCAGTGTGCTGCATGGATACCATCCCAGTCCCAGCAAGTGAATAACTGTCTAACCACATACATATCAATGTAGTCTACTGTACTGGTGGTGGTGGTGGGATATGTATATCCAGGCCGTGTAACGTCTCTCCACAGCAGAGTAGTGGATGGTGTTCCACATACAGTACCTTGGCATGGACCCCCAGAGTGAGGTTGTGCATAGCACCTGTCAGTGTGTGCTGACCGATGGGGCATGCTACTACGTAGTGTGGAATGTGGCAGGTATTGTTGCACAGGTATTGGCTGAACACTGATATCTGGCCATGTACCTGTGTACCCACCACGGCACACACACATGCAACATATGGGAGTAGTAGTATATCACTACACATGCATAAGATGTATAGTATGTGTGCCATACATTGCTGACATGGTCTGCTGATATCCTGTCTGTGTTCTCTTCCAGGGAGATGGCGCGACAGCGTAACCCCGCCTACTCCGTTGCGGAGGATGAGGAGATCCACCAGAGCCTGGTGCGGGAGTATGACATCCTGTTTTCCCGCACCAGTCAGAACCAGCAGGAGAGGGCCGCACTGTGGCAAGACCTGGTCCATAGGGTAAATGAAATTGGCACGCATAACAGGACATATGAGCAGGTACGACATCACTGCAGTGATTTAATCCGAAGTGTCCGGCAGCGTGCAGCAGATATCCACAGGCAACAGGTCACCACAGGAGGTGGGGTGGCCACACATCCCCCCCTCACCAGACTGTAGGGGCTACTCCTAAGTGTTGTGGCTCCAGCCCCGGAACACCACAGCAGTACACCTGCATTATGATGGAGGCTGGTTCCACACAACAGCACGACATGGAGCGTGCAGGTAATATGCCATATGTACACCTGACTGTTCTGTACACTGTATCATATGCAATATGAATGGGACAGATGTGCCCACTAACATTAATCTCATCATTTCTGCAGGTCCCTCCAGGGTTACAGAGAGACAGGCCATCCATGCTGGTGAGTGTGTTTAACATAACCTATAATAGTCCTGAAAATGCTAGTAACAGTAGTGTAACTCAGTAGTGCTCTGTGTGTATACTGCAGGGTGTGCATGTGTGCAGGTGTGGCAGTACCCATGTGTGCATGTGTGCAGGTGTGCCTGTGTCCAAGTGTGCATGTGTGCCTGTGTCCACGTGTGCATGTGTGCATGTGTGCCTGTGTCCACGTGTGCATGTGTGCATGTGTGCCTGTGTCCACATGTGCATGTGTGCCTGTGTCCATGTGTGCATGTGTGCATGTGTGCCTGTGTCCATGTGTGCATGTGTGCATGTGTCCATGTGTGCATGCGTGCATGTGTCCATGTGTGCATGTGTCCACGTGTGCATGTGTGCATGTGTCCATGTGTCCACGTGTGCATGTGTGCATGTGTCCACGTGTGCATGTGTCCACGTGTGCATGTGTGCATGTGTGCATGTGTGCCCGTGTGCATGTGTCCATGTGTGCATGTGTGTATAAGTGCATCACTGGTAACAATGTCTGGAGAATGTAAACTGTGTTTCCTGTCTTCATCCCACAGGTTCTGGGGCTGCTCTGGTGACCTGCAGCAGGGAACCTGAATCCTGTGCCACGGCTACTGGTAATGATGATATATGTGTAATGGTACAGGAAGGTGTGTCAGGGTCTGCCATTGGTCAGCCAATTGACTGTACACAGCTGTCAACCCCATCATTGCGCACAGTCATCCTGCCTATACATCCTATGTCACCATTGTCCCTAGGTGATGGACAGGAGACAGCGGGCATAGACCAGGGTAATGTGGTACCTGTGGCACATGCGTCCCCACACAGCAGCCATGGGCAGGGTCCTCCGATGGTACCACACAGACAGTTGCCCATGGGTTCTCGTGGGAGCATCCGTGGCCGTACTGCCTCTGGCCGACGTGCCCAACAAGGTCTGTCAACCTCAGCGATGTTTCGGACTGTCATGCAGGCTCAGTCACGTATGGAAAGGTACACCAGACAGGGTCTGAGGGAGCTCAGAGCATGCCGCACAGCCATGACAGACAGTATGCGTGACATTGCGGATGCTATCCGTAACTTCACCGATGTCATAGACAGACATTGTGGGGACATCTTACAGCAGTTCCACAACCAGATGTCCATGAGACAGGGCAGTGGTGGGCGTCTGCGGCATCGACGTGGCCGTATGCCGGCAGCAGCAGCAGCTGGCAGTCGGCGCGGATGGCAACAGGCTTGCGCACGCCCCCATAGTGCCAGCAGCAGCCCCAGCAATGCTGGGTCTGTGCTGTCATCGGAACGCCCCAGCAGACCACGTGCGCGTGGCTCTGGACAGTCCCAACAGGGACATGTGTCCAGACAACACACTCCCGCTTCTGATGACAGTACCCAGTCAGGCGTTGTACTGGATACGGTCCGTAGCACCCCTGCCAGGCACAGGTACCATGTCCGTGCACACAGACACTGATCTGTACGGCCTGCCAGGTGCAGTCTGTGGCTGTCCACAAACCCCTGTATATGGCAGCCATGAGGTGGAACTGTGTGCGTGCATACACACATGCGGAATGTCAACACTTAGGGCAACCACATACACGCACACACTGCAGCAACACTGGCCCACCCTGTACTGCTGCCCCTCACCAACACTCATACACACACATGTCAATTGGTGGTATCAGTGGCTGACTCAGGCATACCTAATCCACACCCTGTGCATATGATGACACTGTGCCACCTCCTGCAATCTCCAACATCATTGCGGGAACAGGTAAACACGTTGCTGATGCACAGGGTGACTACATAGATGTGTATTAGTAGTATCATGTTGGTAACAGTACAGTGTGCTGCTATGACTGTGTGTGTACCCCAGCATGCCTGCTGTAGTAACTGTATGAATGTCATGAATTGTTATCTGCACCGTAGTACATACCAAAGCATAACAGCTGCACATAATTGCATGCCGGTGGTAAGGTTGTCAACAGATAGCCGCATACATGGGTAGCACAGGGGGAATGCTAACGCAAGTAGTGATATGCAATGGTGGACATGTACAGTAATGGTGTCAAGATGCCCACAACAACTATGCCATGTGTATGTTCATGCATCTAGATATGTGTGCAGTACCAATGTTGTCCAGACCACAAATAAGTATGACATAATATCGGTTCCACCATGGCCATCTGTGCTGCGTATTCCTGGGTACATGTTGACAGTGCCTACATATATGCATTGTGAATTACTGTTATTGTTACCTTCTTCGTTGTATGATGCAGTACTTCCAGCCCTGTGTACTGTAGCCTTGTTTGCATGCATGTTCGCCTGGGGTCCCCTGGAACACTGCTTACACCTGCAATGCAGGGTTACAGTGCTTCTGTAGACTGCTACTGACATCTGCATAGCGTACCATATGTATGTCAACCTTACACATGACAGAACGGCACTGTCTGTCCTGTACACATGTGGGTAGCCTGTGACACATTGCACACGCCTTACCCGGCATATACCCACGTGTGCAGTCATATATGTCAGTGCTATGAGACAGAGGCAGTCCACCCACACATACACACCTTCAGTATGTTGTTCCCCATTGGCCCTATGTGCTGGTACTCACCATGGCAATCACACTACTAGGGTGGCATGTCCAAAGGTAACCTGTGAATCGCCTCTATGGTCCAGTCGTGGTTTATGTGGGTCATGTGTCATCGTCACAGCTGCCACATGTATGCAGTCAGCCATCACCCTTGGCCAGGTATATACAACACATGTGTGGGATGCCACCACACAGCCAGTCTGGGGACCGGTCTCTCTGAACCCAGTGATGCCATACCCTGTCAGGTGGCATGCCATACATACTATGTACAGGACAAACGTCACACCCAATCCCTGCAGCTACTAATGATAATACCCCTGAAGACGTTCCTGATAGCTTTGACCAGTCCTTTACTGAGACAGTGTGGGCCCTAGCTTGCCAACTACCTCCTAGCTCCCCTAGTCCCGAAAGCAGCACCCCTAGAAAACTACTTGCGTCCAGCTGCCAACCGGTCACCACTTCACTTCTCCGTACCTCGGTTATAACAGTGAAACCCACTACACTGTGTGCCGATCAACACCCTGCCGAGTACCTATCAAAACCAGATGATGCTATTGCTTACCCCATCTCAAAGGTAATCAAAGGTACTATGTTAGAAACTAACTTTCCCACCATCTGTAAAATGTCATATGTAATCCCACTTCACACAGGAGGCAGCTCTACTGACGTCTCCACTGATAGGCCAATAGCTATACACTCTCCACTTGCAGAGGTTATGGTGACTTTCATAGACAAGTCATGCACCGCCTAGTCCAACATCGCAGTATGGCAGACACTCAGCATGGCTTACGTTCCCATCACAGCACTCCGTCAGGCCTCCTAGCCTTTACTAACACCATAAGCCATACCTGCAACATCAATGATATATCCACAGCCCTCTGTTTGGATAACTCAAAGGCATACGATATGGTTTATCACCAACTTGGACTCTGCACCCTGCACAGACTGTCTAGATACTGGAGCCTTCCAATGGTGTCAATCCTACCTGCATGGTCAACAGCAGGCCGGCCTCTGGCAGACCAAACCCTCTAACCGTCTACCAAACACCCTCAGAGTACCACAAGGCTCTATCCTAAGGCCCTTGCTGTCCTCCATTGTCATTAACGACCGTTATACTGTCATCCCAAACGCCAGCTGTATCCAATATGCTGTATACCCTACTCTGATCTGCCCAGCCACATCTCCAGTAGAGTTATGTTCAGCTACCCAGACTACCTGTAATACAATAGCAAAATGGCTTTCTGAACGTCGTCTGATCCTACATCCCAATCAAACTGGACTGCTGTTATTCCACGAACACGTAGGTCTACCACGTTCACCGTTACCATAACATCTACCGATGGCACAATACTCTACCCTGACCCATCTCAACAACTATTAGGTGTTATCATAGACAATAACCTCACATGTGACATACATGTTAACCAGCTTAGCCAAGCCATCAATAGAAAGCTATGGTCACTTTACAGAATTAAAGCCTTCCTAGCCCCTCCAGCTAGAGGTGCCATAGCTCGCTCACACCGTGTTGCAGCCCTTCTGTATGCATCCCCTCTACTCTCACATATGAACAAGACTGTCCTTAAGAAGCACTGGATTTGCTACAACCACATTGCCAGGTTTGCCACTGGCCCACCTGGTAGGACACAACATTGCATCAATCTAAATCAGCTTGGTTGGCTTGCAATACCCAGCCTAATACAGTATAACCAACTGATTATGGCCTATAAAATCCTGTATAATCCAGACAATACTCCTGCACTTAAATTACAATCACCCCCTATAACAATCCTAGACCGCTTCGAGCCTCTAACATTGTACTGCTTCGGACTAGCGAGTCTATTAACACAGCTGGTGATTCTGTCTTTGCAAATCCTGTACGTAGATCCTGGAACCCACTTCCAGCTGATATTACCCTAATGTCCACCTTAGGTCATTTAACAGTAGACCCAAACAACATTTGTCATGTAACTGGCTATGTCAGTGTATCAGGCCTGGCTAACTCGGATGTGTAACCTGTGTGAACCACTGTACTGTGTAAATACAATGTAATCCTGGCTTGTGCTCAGGTCTGACATTAACCTGTGGAACATGTTGGACCTGCTTACTTATGTAATCTCTGTACATAATCTGTTTGGACTATGTCATGCTAGTATTTTCTAATGCTGTATCTGCTACCCTCGTAGCTTGTCTCCACGGGCCTACCCTGGGAATGGACATGCATCCAGTTGGGCTATCCCAGTCAACATATGTAGGACCAATAAATATATCAATACATGATATTACAGTGACAACAATACCAGGCAGACATTGCCACACACTGACAGCATGCTGAACACACTGGGGCATACGTGGGGACTCAGACTAGCAGCCTGCCTGTGCATCACACACCTCCGCAGCTGGCACACAGGCATATGTTCCGTCGGAACACAGCACATGCCACATGGCACGCACATCCCCTGTACCGCACACCCACAGCCTGTAGGGCTACACAACACACCTGCTATAGACGTGTCAGGTACCTGTCATGTGTGCTGCACTGGCGTCCCGCTCAACAGGCTGTACCTGGTGAAGGGTACAGTGATATGACTCAGGGGCACTATGGTCCACCACAGCACACATGCATACAGGTCAGACAGAGGCATGGACAGATATGACTCACTCATTGACCATGCCAGTGTGGCTGCCTGGGACATACCTCCATGGACTACGTGATAGGGAACATAGAATGGATCTCTCAGCATTTGGCACAGGCCAGTATGAGCCTGATATTAGTTGCCAACATACTCTCCCCAGGTATTCTACCACTATATGTGGGAAGGCTGTTGTATGTCTACATTATGCTCAGTCTGCACTGTCATTCATAGGGTATCCACTGGCTGTCAATGTGTGCTTACATGCTAGGGAAGCCATATTGCTGTTCACGGGTCATCTTGCACGTGACACACATGGCCCGATGTATACTGGCAAGGCTCCTTGGTACACACATACTGCCTTATGCTGCAGGACATGGTTTACATAGCGACCTCCGTGGGTATCACACAGGTTAGGACACTGACAGTGCTGCTACACAACTACAGCAGTGTACACCGGAGGATGCATGCACCGGACACTGCCCTCAGCACGGTGAACTGCAGTGTCTGTGCAGTACCAGATGCATGAGTCATGGCTCACAGGTGTTACCCATCACTGACAGGCTATGCCCCTTACCATGCCTGTCGTCCCCTACACATGTAACACACATGGATAGGGGTGTGGTATCCCGAGTCAACACAGATACACACACCTCCAGGTTGTTGGCACAGCACAAACCATCAGGGCCTACTCAGGTGCAGCTGACAGTGTGTCGGAATGCCATCTGGTTCATAGCATGGCACACACAACCCTCACATACACAGGAAGACCACCTATCATCCATAACAACAGCGGCAATATGACAGTCCCATGAACTGTGTTTATAAGGCCATACTGCATCCAGCCGAACATTGTGTGTGAGCATTGCTGTAGCTACAACACTCTAGTTGATGGGTTCACAGCATGTGGTCACCGCAATGCAGTGGAATGACATGTTACCACTACCACAACAGGTGGGAACATACAGCACCTGTACATTGACTACATGTACACTATATGGGCCAGACAAGATGTGTATCCCCTGCTGTAGGTCTTTCACCATAGACACCCACACTGTCTAGGGACATACCACGCGGACCCTGCACAGCAGGACACACAGTCATATTGGTATACATTGCTAATACCATTTATCCACACAAAGCATGTGTCAGACATGGTAACTACTGCAGGTCACAGGTATTTCTGTGTATGTGTCACACACATACATCATGTGTGCAATGCCATTGCTGGGTTAGGCAATGGCATGCATTGGTATGTACACACACCTGCGCAAGGTCATACTGTGTGACACAACCACACGTGATAGTTGTGGGTTACCCAAACATACCTATCTGTACTCTGACGATGGTAATAGACACAGTAGCAGAGCACACTATTGGCATTACTAGCCAACTAGCCCTGTCTGGCTGTGCTGATAGTGTGGTGACATCCCCTGTGTTTACTGGTGGGGTATGCAGCATCTGGTGTATAGTATTATTTGCCCAAAGGATCTGTTCCCTCACACTTGCATTTAAACACACCCTACTACCCCCACACACATGCAAACGTGCCATATGCAGGATTCATTCCCCTACCTACCTATGTCATGACACGTGGGAGGGACGCATTAGCAAAGCGCACTGTTCGGTTTACTAGATAGTTCCTCGTCTCTGGATATACTTAGAGGGTGCTGACAACATCAGTACTTTGAAAGGGTAATGTGCATCAGGCAGTGTGATCACCTGATTGCCAAAACTAACATGTCTTTCATATGGACATGCACACACACACATGTATTTACAGGTTTCAAATTCCTACCTAATTACATTACGATACACAGGGGGAACACATTAGCAGAGCGCGCTATTCGCATTACTGGGAGGCTTCCCTTCTCCTGCTGTACCTATACGGTGCTGACATCATCTGTGTTAAGAAAGGGGCGTGTGCATCCTGTAGTGTGTTCTCCCATTTGGCAAAAGGAACATTTTCCCCATACATATCTGCACACACACAATCACCCCCCCCCCTCCAAACACAGACACTTGGCATCTGCAGAATTCAAACCACTACCTAACTATGTTATGACACATGTGACAGATGCATTAGCAGAGCGCGCTATTCGCATTACTGAGAGGCTTCCCTTCTCCTGCTGTACTTATAGGATGCTGACATTATCTGTGTTAAGAAAGGGGCGTGTGCATCCTGTAGTGTGTTCTCCCATTTGGCTAAAGGAACATTTCCCTCTCACAGCCTTTCACACACACAAACCCCACTCACCCACACACATACACACACACTGAGCATTTGCAGGATTCGACCCCTACCTAACTATATTATGACACTTGAGGGCGACGCATTAGCAGAGCGCACTATCCGAATTACTGAGCATCTGTTCTCCACCTGTAGTATTTCTAGGGTGCTGACATCTTCATTTCCACAGAGGTCTTTGGTTGTCGTACTACCTGTCAGGTGGGGGATAGCATGTATATGCATTTGCAGCCACCTACATCAGGGTCAGGTGTGCACATCGCACTGGCAGGTTATGTTCTATACCATGCTTTGGGACCACAGGACCTGTAACACACAACACTACCAGTCCAGCACACCACACCCACATCCGGGACACACACCTAGCTTCCCTGGGAACAGTGCCAGGATATGCAGGTATTCACATACACCATTACAGTTGTTAACATCAGGTACAGGCATATTGTGTGTGTGACCTACTCAGGCCTCTACCACTATACCCTACCGCCACTACAATTTGAGGGTCCATGTGCTATGGCAGTACCACACACCACAGCCACATGGGTTAATACATATTGCACCTGTCCATCTGCAACGTGGGTACCCACTGTTCCACACCGGAGGTAGACCACCATTGTTGATAGCTGCCCATGTCCACCTTTCCCTGGACATCCATATCCCATCTCCACCCCCAGGCAAGGTTGTCACTGCACACAAACTGTGTTTAGCACATGCAGACTCTACACTTGTGTAGACTGGGGTGAATTACTTCAGAGGACCCATGCTGGAGGAATATACTGGCCACGCAGCATATTCCTTGACACCTGCATCCTATGAGCATGTGTACAGTTTGCATTGGTCATTCAGATATTGGCAAAGGCTCTTGCTACCCCCATAGTGCCTATGTTAGGCAGGGCTCAGATGACAAACCCACCTTCATAGGTATCACAAGGGATACAAAACTAAGAGCAATGCTACCCAACGCCAGATATCTGCACCTCCAGATGCGTGCACCCAAAACACTCCTTGGCATGGAAAACATCGATATCTGTGCAGTTACAGATGCCTGGTTCAGGGCTACTGAGAGCACACCAGCACTACCGGGTTTAACCCGGTTGATTTCTTTGAAACAGTCACCAAGGCCATTGATAAGGGGAAGGTGATTCACACAGCCTACCTGGACCTTGCAGACGCATTCACAACAATACCCCATTTGGGCATTCTAGAGAAGGTCACCAGCTGGAATATAAGGCCCTATGTCACTAGATGGATTGCACAGTGGCTCAAGGACAGATACCACATGGTTAGCATTGCTGGAGCCATGCCAGACCCCACAACAGTTACGGGTTGTGTCCCACAAGGCTCAGTCCTGGGACCCTCTTGTTTGGTATATATTTCTTGGAGGTACAAGCCAACACGGACGGACTGTGGCTGTCCAAATATGCAGATGACTGCAAACAGGCCACCATAATCGCCTCTTCAGCTGACACAAGCATCCTCCAAAGGGGCATCATAGCAACAGACAACTTGTGCCAGAGCCATGGCCTTCTGCTGAACAGTGTTTAGAAAGGGGAATGTGCATCCTGTAGTCTGTTCACATAGTTGACAAAAGGGACCTTGTCCTCACACACACTACCCCCCCTCAGACAAACACACACACTTGCCATTCACAGGCTTCAAACCCCTGCCTAACTATGTTATGACACTTGAGACGGACGCATTAGCAGAGCATGCTATTCGCATTACTGGGAGGTTTTTTTTCACCTGCTGTACTTATTGGGTGCCAACATCATTGGTGTTTAGAAAGGGAATGTGCATCCTGTAGTGTGTTGTCCTATTTGCCAAAAGGGACATTTCCCTCACACACACAAACACCCCTCAGACAAGCATACATACTTGCCATTCACAGGATTCAAACCCTTATCTAACTATGTTACGACACTTGAGACGGACGCATTAGCAGAGCGCGCTATTCACATTATTGGGAGGTTTTATTTCACCTGCTGTACTTATTGGGTGCTGACATCATCGGTGTTTAGAAAGGGAATGTGCATCCTGTAGTGTGTTGTCCTATTTGCCAAAAGGGACATTTCCCTCACACACACACACACACAAACACACACACACACACACACACACACCCCTCAGACAAGCACGCACACTTGCCATTCACAAGTTTCCAACCCCTACCTAACCATGTTATGACACTTGAGACAGACGCATTAGCAGAGCGCGCTATTCACATTACTAGGAGGTTTCTTTTCTCCTGCTGTACTTATTGGGTGCTGATGTCATCGGTGTTTAGAAAGGGAAAGTGCATCCTGTAGTGTGTTGTCCTATTTGCCAAAAGGGACATTTCCCTCACACACACAAACACCCCTCAGACAAGCACACACACTTGCCATTCACAGGATTCAAACCCCTACCTAACTATGTTATGACACGTGAGACGGACGCATTAGCAGAGCGCGCTATTCGCATTATTGGGAGGTTTCTTTTCTCCTGCTGTACTTATTGGGTGCTGATGTCATCGGTGTTTAGAAAAGGAATGTGCATCCTGTAGTGTGTTGTCCTATTTGCCAAAAGGGACATTTCCCTCAAACACACCTCAGACAAGCACACACACTTGCCAGTCACAGGATTCAAACCCCTACCTAACTATGTTATGACACTTGAGACGGACGCATTAGCAGAGAGCGGGATTCGCATTACTGGGAGGTTTCTTTTCTCCTGCTGTACTTATTGGGTGCTGATGTCATCGGTGTTTAGAAAGGGAATGTGCATCCTGTAGTGTGTTGTCCTATTTGCCAAAAGGGACATTTCCCTCACACACACAAACACCCCTCAGACAAGCACACACACTTGCTATTCACAGGATTCAAACCCCTACGTAACTATGTTATGACACTTGAGACGGACGCATTAGCAGAGCGCGCTATTCACATTACTGGGATGTTTCTTTTCACCTGCTGTACTTATTGGGTGCTGACATCATTGGTGTTTAGAAAGGGAATGTGCATCCTGTAGTGTGTTGTCCTATTTGCCAAAAGGGACATTTCCCTCACACACACAAACACCCCTCAGACAAGCACACACACTTACCATTCATAGGATTCAAACCCCTACCTAACTATGTTATGACACTTGAGACGGACGCATTAGCGGAGCGCTATTCGCATTACTGGGAGGTTTCTTTTCATCTGCTGTACTTATTGGGTGCTGACATCATCGGTGTTTAGAAAGGGAATGTGCATCCTGTAGTGTGTTGTCCTATTTGCCAAAAGGGACATTTCTCTCACACACACACAAACACCCCTCAGACAAGCACACACACTTGCCATTCACAGGATTCAAACCCCTACCTAACTATGTGATGACACTTGAGACGGACGCATTAGCGGAGCGCGCTATTTGCATTACTGGGAGGTTTCTTTTCACCTGCTGTACTTATTGGGTGCTGACATTATCGGTGTTTAGAAAGGGAATGTGCATCCTGTAGTGTGTTGTCCTATTTGCCAAAAGGGACATTTTCCTCACACACACAAACACCCCTCAGACAAGCACGCACACTTGCCATTCACAGGATTCAAACCCCTACCTAACTATGTTATGACACTTGAGACGGATGCAGTAGCAGAATGCGCTATTCGCATTACTGGGAGTTTTCTATTCTCCTGCTGTACTTATTGGGTGCTGACATCATCGGTGTTTAGAAAGGGAATGTGCATCCTGTAGTGTGTTTTCCTATTTGCCAAAAGGGACATTTTTCTCCTGCAGACTTACACACACACCAACCCCACTCACACACTGAGCATTTGAAACCCCTACCTAACTATGTTATGACACTTGAGATGGACACATTAGCAGAGCGCGCTATTCGGATTACTGGGAAGTTTCTTTCCTCCTGCTGTACTTATAGGGTGCTGACATCATCTGTGTTTAGAAAGGGGCATGTGCATCCTGTGGGGAGGCAGACACCAAGCACACTCTGGCTAAGCTGTCATTCCCTAGGGCAAACGGCCTAGTGTTGACCTCTACACCCATATGTTTAATTGTCAAATGCACATTATTTGTTGCTGATAGACTGTTTGCACATCTTTATTGCCATAACATTCCCTGTTTGTATGAACAACTTGTGCATCTGTGGAAGATGTTTGCATGTGGGAGGGATCCACTATATCACGTATGTCTCTGTAGTCATCTAGCTGTGTGCACTGGGCAGACTGCTATAATGTGGTTGGTTCCTGGATTACAACATAACAATACCATCTATGTGTGTCCAACTGCTACACCGAAATTTGGCCTAAGTGTGTGAGCATGCCAGTTCAGCCTTGCCATGGCATGTTGTCAATGTGTGTGAGCATGCCCAGTGTGAGCATTCCATATGTTGGACTCTGCAGCCCACCACATTTGTGGATGGGTGTGAACTTCAACAACTATCACCCGTTTATGGTTGTGTGATGTGTGTCATGTTGTGTAGTTACGGTACAACTGCTTTGTGTGTGAACACAACAGGGTTATACTGTGCCTGCAGTGTTTGCATGGGATACTTTGCATACAGTTGTCAACATCCTTTCACACTGACCTAACACTGTAGTACTGTATAGTGTACTGGTAGTACTTTGACTGTGGTGGGCAGTATCCTAGGCTTTACTGCTATCACTGCTTTACATTTCGATAGTGGGCACAACAACCTGGTTACGGGCCAGTTGTGTACATCTGACCATGTTGCATTCTGTTCAGATATGAACTACTTACACCAGGCTTGTCCGACATTGGTAGTGTATTCCACAACATAGGTGTACATTTGCAAACACTAGTGATGTGCCCTAGTCCATGTGTAATGCTAGTTGGAGAGTATGTTTGTCCTTCAACACACATTGTAAGTGGAGTTTGCCATGACATATGTCATGGTTAGTATACTGTGCCTCTGTCTACCTGTGACATGACAGTGGTACCCAGGTTAAATCTACCATCTCCCATCCACTCATCTGGATTCCTATTGAGGTAGATTGATATGTGACTCTATGGGTAGCCTGTGCTGGGGGTGGCTTCTGTGTTATGGTGCACACAGTACAGCTTGTCCTATGTAAGTCAGTGCTGGGGATCAGGTCTCTCATGTGCATAGCTCACTGCCATTCAGATTGTGCAAGGTGCAGCATGTTTATTGATGCCAGCAACACAGGCAACACATGGCATCTGGGCAAGCTCTTTGATACTCCTGATGAGGTACTGTTGGGGACTTTACAGTTGATGGAGGTGTCTGCTGAGGTACATCCCACAGGGGCGATTGTAGTCAATTGTACCGCTGATGATGGATGACTGCAGAGCCACAATGACCTCCCCTTATCTAGATCTGACAGCCTTCGTGATTAGGTGGGTATATGGTATGTTCCTGTAAACACTACAGCACATGTTTGTCCAATGCAGGATATCTATCACCTTGTGTCCCCAGGTCTCTCATTACATGTTAACTACATAATGGGTTAACACATATGTGGTAATTGGTGGGCACTTACTGTATATCCATGGGGGTTGACTATACACGTTTCTGCACTTAGCTTGCTGACATGGCTATGGCACCAGTTTTCTGTTTCTATGTGGCCCTTTTGTGGGATGCTTGTGTCAGCTGGTGGATCATATGTGGTGAGCAGTTTGTAGTCCTCTGCAACCATGTTCGGACACAGTCCTTCCATGTTTGCCTGTACCTATGGGACGTATATACCAGATGGGGGAGATCCCAGGACAAAGCCTTGTGGGATGCCAGTTATATCTGGTTTGTAGTCTGACATGGCTGCAGCATGTCTGACCATGTCTGTTCTGTCCTTGGTCTGGTTTGCAACCCCTCTACTGACATGTGGGTTTATATTTAAGCTGGTGAGCCTATCTATAATGAACACGTAGGGTATTGTATAGAAGCCTTTGCAAGGTCCAGATACACTGTGTGGAGCACATTGCCCTCATCAATGACCTTAATGGCTGTTTCAATTGAGTCAAACATGGTTAGGGGCAGGATCTGCACTTGGGTGGGCCACACTGGGTTGGGTCCGGTGTCAGTAGGTCCCCAATATCTTTATGTCTGTGGTACAGGCTGATCCTTTCCACAGCTGTGCAAACCGAGCTTCTCAGGATTCTGGGGTAGTACTGTTCAGTATCCATTCAGGCAACACCTTTGTTGAGAAGGACCACTGTTGTTGTACACTGCTCTTTGAGTACATATTCTGTGGTAAGGCTGACATTGAGCAGTAGTGTGGTTTTGCATTCCATTCATCTTGGGGTCCATGTTGCACTAAGCCCAGGACAACATCTCATACCATTGCTGCTGTGTGTTTTGCTTTGTAGATGTTGGCTGTTACCTCAGCATCTGCAATGTCAGGGGGCCAGCAGTCTGCTGGGATAGATATTCTGCATTCGGGTTTGCACTGCACCTGTCAGGATGTATGTTGGCAGTATGTGTGTGTGTTTGTGATATTTGTGTGATTCAGGGCATATCTGTGAATTCCCAACATGGTTACTACCATCAGTTGTGAAAGCCTTGGGATTATCCTTAGTGTCCTGTACAATTTGTATCTTCATAGGTTCATAGGGTCATACTAGGCTATCCACCCTGGGCATTTGTTAGCCTAGCCAGAGTGTGTGTGGCTTTTGACACCCCTTGCTATGTGCATATTATGGCCATTTATGTTTTGCTTGGCTGTGCCTCTGTCTGGACATGACACAGTGAAGACCCCCAGTGTAACTCTACAATCATCCATCCACTTGGCAAGATTCCTGTTGTGTCAGTGAGGGGCTCTGCCTAACATGGACTGGGATTCTGGTCCAGGGTGTGGGGAGCCTCTGGATTATGTATCTGTCCCACCAGCACATCCTATTTCATTATTAGTTGAGGTTGACATCTCTCCCTCTCACAGCTCCAGTGGATTTGTGTTTTCTAGGGTGGGGCATGTCCATTACTCCTGTGTTGGGCATGGCCTCCTACAACAGGCATGCAATGCCTCTGTGTAGGCCGTATGTGACTGTATTCAGCTGGGGTGTCTACAGCCAGGCAGCATATGACATATATTTGTGACCCTTTATCCTATTGGTGAGGTACCTTTGAGGTCTTTCTAACTGCTGCAGGTGTCAGGTAAGGTACATCCCATATGAGGCATTGTACTGGATTATGGGTGTGATTGGAGAAAGGTATAGGGGCACAATGACCTCTGTTGCTGTAGATGTGACTCCTTTCCTGCTACGGTGTCAAATGTAGACAGTCTTCCTAGCCACATTGGCAATGTGGGTGTCACATAACAGGTTACTGTCCACGTGTGTCCCTAGGTCCCTGGTTCCTCTTTCTATACATACTGGTTTACCACCTATGTGGTAATTTGGGGTACCTTGTTTGTTATTTGGTGGGACATTCATACTGTCCATTGTCTTCAGGACGGCTGGGTGGGGTTATTGTGTGTGAGAGTGTGGTCTGTAGCATGCTACAGACTGCACAGCAGTCTTGCCTACAGTTAGTTGCACATGTGTGTACTCAAATGCCTTGTGCATTGTCAGTTACCTGGACGTATGGGTGTCTGTGCTGACTATGGATACTCACCCTCCTTTTATGTTTCGTTCCAGGGTTTGGGGCCATGACACATGATACGTGGTATAACCTGGTAGTGCTGGTGTGCTGTCAGGAGGCTTGCAGCAGGATTCTGTCACTGCACAGACATCGATGTTCTCCATTCTGGGGATGGCCTCGGGGGCATGCATATTGGGGTGTACACATCTGGCATTGGTCAGCATTTCCCTTATGTTTCTTCCCACTTATGTTTTGTAGGGTGGTAGGTCAGTCTTTTCAGCCTTGCCTACGAAAGGCTCTATGGAGGTGGCAAAGGCCTTATCCAATATTCAGACGCCCAGGGGTAACAGGTGCAGGCCATCCCAAGGACAGCTGCGTGGCTTGTCAAGCATGACATCCCAGGCAGACAGACATTGCATCCCCTTGGAATAACACCAGTAAGTGTGCCACTTGCTATGACTGATCATTTCGTGTTTGTACTGTGGCATTACTCTTGGTAAGGGTAGGATGCTGCGAACGGTGGGTGTCATACCGGCCTGGACTACATAATTAGATAGCTCATCTATGTCTCTTTTCCTGTAGTCTAGGGTGGTACATCTCAGGTCATTCACACCAGCATGGACTATGACTGCATCATATTTCTACTTGCTTTGGAGTGACCTACATACTTCTGTTATGTGGCATATTGTGGCAGCCTACAGGCAGCTTACTGTACCCTTTCCCTTGTTCAGTCTGGTGTGCAGGACAGCAGTGTGTCTGACTATGGAGTCACCTATTACAACTGTATCAGGCATGTTGTTTCTCCTTCTGGCCTGTGACTGTTTGGCACACCAGCTTTGTGTGCTATGTGTTGCATGTGCTATGTTTGCGGGCTGTTTGATTGGGTGTCTGCTTTAGAGGCCTCCGTTGGTGTGCTGTGTTTGTAATTTGTGCCTCTGGGAATGTTTGTCTGTGTTTATGTGTTTGGTTTGCAGTTGTGATAGGTCTATGTGGGACTGTGTTTGTGGTGTGTGTGGTTACCTTCTCCTACTGACTTGTTTTGGGAGTACTGAGTTGAGTGAGCTCAGCCTCCAGTTTGGATGGATGTTTGCATCTCTCACATATTTTTGTATTTCTTGGGTGGAGTTGGGGGTTGTCTGTGTACTTGGGCCAGGTGTGACATTGCCTCGGGATTCACAGATTCAACTTGTTGCGGCTGCCCTTAGTGGATTGCATGTGTGGACAGATGTTATTGCCATACTACTGATCTGTGCTTACTTCATTGTTTATGTTTGCTCTATCATGTAGTAGCTTCCTCGTTCTCTTGCATGTTTTGGTTATGGCTGGTGTCCACCATGCCAGATTTAGGCACTGTGTCTTGTTTTAATTTAGGACTGCATAATCCAAGCATTCCTGGCAGTGTTCATGGAATGGCTGTATTACAGGTTCTGAGGTGTGGCCCATATTTTGCACCTGCACGGGACCTTTAATGGATTCCACATCAGTTTGGAGGAGTGCAGGTATTGCTTAACACATGTTTTCCACTGTGGTTTCCCGGCCAGGGACTGTGGTCAGGTTTTGTATATCCAGTGTGGTTACTCTATGGTCTGGTTTTACCACTGAGCAATACACTTCTCATCTTGACATCCAGTACCCATGTTGCTGATTATCACATCCGGTATGCTTACCCCTCTTGTGGGAGTGGTGCGGTGTTCCTGGGCCTTTTGGTTTGTGGATTCTATGAACCTTTGTCCGACACTGTTGGAGCTAGTATAATGTTCCAAGTCTATGTCTGGGTATTTGCAGTCACCCAATATAATGTGGGTTGGAGGACTTGATATATTCATGTATTCCAGCATAGGCCAGATGCAGTTCCTGGTGTTGGGACAGTAGTCTGTAGCAGGCTATAAACTGGGGGCAGTTTTAGCCACTGTTACTTGAACATGGCTAGTCCATGCTGCTTTTTGTTGTGGTACCGACATGGGGGTGTGGTTATCCTTGACAATTCTTGCTAGTCACCCTCCTTTTGTAGCTTATTCCAAGTTTTGCGGCTGTACAGCACAGTATGAGGTGTAACCTGGTAGTGTTAGGGTGCTGTTGTGGGCCTTGCCTCAGTGTTCTGTTACAGCACAGTTATCAACATTCTCCATACTGGGTGAGTCCAGACTGCATGCATCTTGCTGTTTCGACTTATCCATTATCTTATTCTTATCCCTTCTGGTACCTATGAAGATAGGTTTGTCTTTTGAGCCTTACCTATTCAGGGCACACTGTGGGTGATGACAGCCTTTGCCAGTATCCATACGGCCTGCACTGATAGGTGCATGCCAGTCCTAGCGGGTGGTGCATCATGTCATGCTCAGCATGTCATCCCAGACTGGCACACATTGGGTCCCCTTTGACTAACTGCGATACTTCAGTCAATTGTTGCACTTGATCATCTCGTTGTCATGTTGTGGCATGATGCTTGGTCAGGATAGGATGTTAGTCAGGGTCCTCAGGTGTGCATATAGTACTTGGTGTTACATTACTTGACACATAGCATTCATGCCTCAGGTGGTGTAGCAGGGCTGCCTCTGTCGGATGCGCATATTACACTTCCCTGTACATGTTTGAGAGCAGGTTGTGTCATGTTAGGCATCCCTGTTACTATATGAGTGAGTCAGAGAGGGGTATCATTCCCAAGGTTCCTACTGAGCCAATGTATGTGCTATGTGTTGCCTCTTTGCCAAGGCCAGGGCATACTGGGCACGCCTCCTTTTGCCTACTGGGACAGGCTCAGGTTGTTCCTCCTCCGAGTCACGCTCTGCCTGTGCTGGCCTTGGCAATGGTGGGGGGCTGTTTGGCCCGGCCCTATGCTGGTCCTGCTGCAGCTGTTTTCGCAAGATCATATTATGTAGCATAGCACATACCATGACAATTTGGGTACATGTAGTTGGTGTGTACTGCAAGGCTCCACCAGATGTGTCCAGACACCGGAACCGTGACTTGAGCAGCCCAAACACACGCTCTATCACATTACGTGTTTGTGCGTGTGCCTCATTATGGCATTCCTGTTCAGGTGTGTGTGCGTTTCTGATGGGTGTCATCAGCCACGGCTCCAGTGCATAACCTGCATCCCCCACTAGGTGTCCGTGTGGGATGTCCCCATTGGCAAATGGCTGGTACAGCTGCGTCAAATGCCAGATGTGGGAATCGTGATAACTCCCAGGGCAGCCAACACACACATTCATTATTATGCCCTGGGCATCACACATGACCTGGCAGTTGATGGAGGGGAAGCCCTTGCGGTTTATGTAGGCCCTACCCCGCTCTCCTGCTGGTGCTTTGATGCGTATGTGCGTGCAGTCTATAGCACCCTGTACCTCAGGGTATTCCGCTATTTGCTGGAAGAGACGCATATTGCTGGCCAATACCTCACGGGCATTGGGGAAATATACATGATCACCGACATGTGCTGACATGGCATCCAGGAACTGGTGTGGTACACTGGAGGCTGATGTCTGTGATATCCCCATCATATCGCCAGTTGGTCTCTGGAAGGTACCTGTTGCTAGTATTCTTAGGCCAACACATACCTTGGTTTCCACTGGGATGGGTTCCCCTCTGTTGGTTCTGTGTGTGAGGCGTGGCCTGCACAGCTCAACAATCTGCTGCAGGAGTTCTCTGTCCACTCTATAGCGCTCTACTATCTCCAGCTCATGTAACCCATGGTAGGTGACCCTGGGCCTGTACACTCTTCTCCTTCTCCTCACTGTGGGTTGTCTGGCACCATCTGCATTGTCACCACCCTCAGCAAGTCGCCTATGTCTCATTAAGACAGCTATGGCAGCCCCTAGCATTTCTGCTCTGAGTTCAGCTTTTTCAGTTTTCACTTCTATTAGCTTACTCCTGTTTTGCAGTGTCTCTTAATGACAACATCCTGCACTACTGTTTGCAGTGTTTTAAGTGCTGGGCTGAGCTACTAATTTGCCTGTGTAATTGCCTGCTTCTAATTATTTTCACCTGCTAGCTTCAGCAGTTATCCCTGCTAGCTTCCTATTAATTCTGTTGCTTCCTTTTTCCTCTCTGTTTCCTCAGGGGGGAGCAACTTGCAAACTATCTGAAACACATTCACAGTGGCTTAAACACGCGCACACGTGCTTACACGGTTAAGGATCTACTTATTCAGGTTTAAACGCGCGTACACCCGCACAAACACTGTTACACGTCTGCCAACAGCCTCCAACATACTCAGACTGTCTTAAACGCGCGTACACCCGCGCAAACACTGTTACACATCTGCCAACAGCCTCCAACATACTCAGACTGTCTTACACGCGTGTACACCCATGCAAACACTGTTACACGTCTGCCAACAGCCTCCAACATACTCAGACTGTCTTACACGCGCGTACACCCGCGCAAACACTGTTACACGTCTGCCAACAGCCTCCAACATACTCACACTGCCTTACACGCGCACACACTGCCTTACTCGCGGTTCATTGCGCGCATACGTGCGCATGCACGGCCAGCAAGAAACTTTAGTGTAGGTAATAGTGTACACCTTCCATTTCTTGTCTTTCCATGACTTATCTAGTGGCACACCTCTTTCCATGATCTGTGCCTGTCATCTGTCATGTTACACTGGCCTAAAATGAACTGCGTTTCTTTCTACCATTCCCCCCAGTGATGTCACCTATCTCCTACTTTATTCCTCCCCCTTTTGTATCTCTTACACTGCTCAGGCCGTGCTCATTTGCTATGTGACTGTGGTATTCAGTATCCTAACCCTCATTTACATAAGATTGCCTACTAATGCTTAGTTACATGTCTTAGACTCAGCTTCCCCCCTTAGCAACCACTACACGGTGGCCATGTTGGTTTTGGTCTGCTGGTCCCTGCATTGTCATTCCATGTATTACATGAATCCCACATTTGTGGGTTTATACCCTTCTTTTTTATGTTTTTATACAGCGCAGCCCATTTGCGCGGGGCTGCGCTGGGTTTAAACATCGGCGATTGCCAAAAACAAATATATATATTTTTAATATTTTTGCATCGGGTTATCTTGCCAATGGCCACATATTTGGCCATTGGCATGCTGCCTGATTCATATGCAACCTTTTTTGGGAGCTGACATCGCTCCATTGTGGATTTTGCAGAAATGTACTCAGTTGTCAACTGAGTACATTTCTGCAGCTAAAACGTCTCCTACACGGACTGGTTTCTGCTTCGTGGATCGCTAATATACCTCATTTGCATACCTTTCTAATGCAAGTGAGGTATTTAGCTTGTCCACGCCCAGTCCGTGTAAGAGACGTTTTAGCTGGTCTCTTACACGGAGTTTAGGGCTGTTCCTGGATCGCGAGGCTTTCATGGAGTGTTGCACATCTCTTACACTCCGTGCAAGCCTTCGTGAATCCTGCCCACAATCTAAAATTCTATCCAACCCAAAAAGGATTCTGGAGAGACATAATCAGAGTTATGGTGAAAGCTAATCATCAACTCATCTTCTTCTTCTAATGAGTCTTTTTTCTTATGAAGATTTAAAAAAATTATTTTTTTTTAATATTCATCTTGCTTTCTCTCCATTGACAATTACTACCTGCATGTATTTTAACTTCTCACTGCCAGTTTAGATAGACATTACTAAAACAAATTAATTAGACTTTGGATGGCCTTATGGATCATGGAAGTCCAAGTACTGAAGCAAATTAGTCATGGTACTTTTCAATGTGCAAATGATTCAAGGATAAAGCACTACTTTATATCTTTAGTCTATTTCTGTGCAAAAGAATGTTTCACCTCACTAGAAAACTCATACTCCTCCTTCTCTCAAAACTCACTCGGTCCTAATTCTGAATGAGACTATAGAATGATCTCTCTCTCTGTCTTTCTCATCCACTACAAGCAAATCATGTGGGAAACTAGTTTACCAGCAAACCACTGAATATCTCAGGAAGTATGACCATTTTCCTAGATATTAGCATAGCTTTACTAACCCTAAATGACAATTCTTTCTGCTCTGGGCAGGACCTTATTATATGTATTTTAAATGACCTTATCAAAGCCTTCAACTTATTAAATCCTACAATTTTGTTAGATAATATCTTCCCAACCTTTGGGTCAGTTGTCGCTATCAAGTTTGAAAGCTATTTTTTGGTAGAACCTTTCTGCTTCATTTGGGTTCACATTATCAAGTAAAGCCATGCTAAGGACAGGAATTCCATGGTTTTTTTTCACTGGTGCCCTTATTTTCACAATTTCATTAACTTACTCCTTGATCTTCCATCTTTAAAGCTCATACTTTCTGCAGATGACCCTGTCAAAAGTGGGTCATCAATTTCCCATCTCATTAAGGCATAACATGAAAATGTCCTCCATAAGCTATTACACTGTCTACAAAAGGAGCAGCTAATGCTTAACTGGAGTAGAAGAAAATAAATGGTGTATAGTATTCCATTCAGGATAAGCAAGTGCTTCCAAACAGAAAATGTTTTGTTTCTAACAGCTACACGTCATACTGATCCCTTCCTTCAAATATCTGGGCACAGGACATGACCTTTCACTATTTATGATTTCTTCCTCAGAACTTAACTATTATTGGAAGAGAAAATTTTCAAGTCCATTTTAAATATAGGGTCTATGTTAAATCATCGAATGCTTAAAAAAGTGAATGATGATTTATTGAACCCATGTAAGTGAAAGCTTACAATCTCGAATGCTTAGAACAGCGATTTTTTTCCAAGGGAAAAAAATCGCTGTTCCACAAAAAAAAAATTAAAATATTACATAAAGTGGGGGGCTTTGCCCACCCCCGATGTGGGGGTGGCTGTGCCCCATACAGCCCCCCTACTTAAATCTACCACGTCCAAGATCACACTACAGTGACAAAAATGGCAAAGTAATGGAAGCGGCCAAGCGATTTCTTTGCCAGGGAAAGAATTTGGTTATATGCCGTTTCGTTATTTTGCCTTTTCTTGCTTTCAAGTTCGATCAAGATGCATTCGAAATAATGTGTCTTTGATCATTTAATAGGAACCCTAAATATAACATAGCACTAGTTACTGCTGCATCCCTTTAAAATCTTCTCAGCCTTCATGTTCTTTTGAACAGAATGTGCACATTTATTCTCTTAAACCAAAAGAGAATTCTCTAAGATCCCAATCCAGTGATTTAGTGTTACTACACAGAGAACACAACTTGAATGTGAGTAATCATGCTTTTTCTGTTCTTAGCCTCAAAGTTTGAGACACTCTACCACTTAATTGTTGTATCTGTAATGATGTTAACATATTCAAGCCTAAACTTATTTCATCCTTGAAAGGTAAATCCGTCAGCAACTGCTTTCCTAATTTCCTAGTTCCTAAAGTTGTTCTGAATGAAAAAATGTTATTTAAAATATTGAGGCCCTACAACTGCCTGTATTTATTTTACTGTTTGCATTGCTGCCACTGTAATTAACGTTCATTTGGTTTTATCAGAGCTGCTTTGATTATTACATCTTTTTATACTATTTAATGTTTGGATGTATTTATTTTGCTTTTTCTGTCTGTCACAAATTTGTTCTTGTTTATCTTTCTTGGACAGTGGTTGATAACTGCAATAAATACAAATACAGTTTTCTGAGCTTTTTATATTCCACATTCAATATACCCCACACAATCTTTGAAGAATTTTCTTGCACACAGTCTACCAGTGTGAAGACCCTAGCCTAATACAGTCTCTATACACCACATATCAGATGATCCCTCAGCAGGGTTTTGTCTAGATGATAGCATCTAAATCTTAAAGTCTCACATCTCTCATCAATGCTCATTTGCCACTGTGCTCTCACACTGAACAAAAAGATTTGGCTTTCGGGATGAATACATCTTTTTCCAGTTTCTGTCTGAGACAGAATACTTCCTAAGATTTAAGAAATCTTCTAATGGCTGACACCACTGAGCATAAGTGTTTAATTTCCTTTGCACTGAACTCCAGCTAGCTACCCATTTTGCAAACTACTCTAAATTATGTTAAAGACTGTGCCTCCATCCTCTCTCTCACACAAACACATACATACACACACACACACACACACACACACACACACACACACACACACACACACACACACACACACACACACACTGTTTCAGTCTTGTTTTTGTCAGTAAACAAGTCATCCTATTCTAGTGTCTGACTGAAACACATTCTATTATGAATATGCTGAATATGACAGATGGATCCAAGTACTGAATTCCATGCCACCCTTCTCATCAACTGCCTTGCACCCAAAGGTCTCCTTAGATAATACCTTTTGCCCCCTCTCTCCTAAATGGTCTATTCCCCAGTTTAGTAAAATGGGTCTCATATTCATACACTTAATTTTTTCAACAGCCTATATTGTTAAATGCCTTACAGAAGTCCAAGTAGGCTAGATTTCTTTGTTACATTTATTAATATCATAATCACAAAACTGGATCCAGTTATATTGTGTACACCTGTGTCGTTTAAATTCATTCTGTTGTCAATAAGTTAAGTACATTAGAATTTGGGGACTCAGCAGTCACTATTGTAGATTTCCTTCTGTTACCTTCAATGGAGTAGAATTAAGACTGACTGATCTATGTTGTTGTTGTTTGTCTTTCTTCGGTAAGGGGGTCGCAACAGTGGAACTCCGGTCTGCTAATGATTGGCAGTAGATTTTTACGAAACGCCGAGGTGCCAGCTCGATGCCCAACCTTCAATGAAGGCACACCCATTTACACATGTCTTTCGAATGCTACCCAACTGCGGGGAGGACATGCAGACTCCACACACAAGGCACTCCCAAGCCATGCCAAGAATTGAACGGGAGAACCTCTTACTATGAGGTAACAATGCTACCACTGTACCACCGTGGAATAAGACTGACTGATCTATAATTTAGTTAAATGTTTGACAGACCATTAACTGTGTTATATGACAGTCTTCTGTGTCACCTCTATTACAAAATAAGATGGAGTATACAGTTCTGACAGTATGGTTCCCAAGTACAATCTACCAGTTTCTCTTGCCACCAAGGAGGATAATCCATCAGTGCCTTGCACTTCATCCCCTAAAATTCATTGAACTTCTTTCTGTACTTCCTCCCTACTTACATTATATAATAACCATCCTGCCATCTCATGCTGCCAACCTACCTTTTTGTATTTTGCAAATATTAAGTAATATAGCAACTCAATAATTCAGTCTGGTTTCCTGCTTTTTCACATTAATTCTCTTTCTTTGGTAAGCCATTATCAAGTCTCCTACCTTTCCCTATACACTTTCTCATTTCTCTAGCCAAATTCATATCTAACTCTGTCTTGGTCTGGCACATCATTTTAGGTCCAGTGTTTCTGACTGCTACCTGCAACATGCTTTCCATCATCTTCTTCCCCTTCACCCCCCCTTCATTTTTACCCCCCCCCCTTTAAAATAGGTAGATATAGTAACACGGAATGGAGAGGAAAGAATAAGTGGGATAGGCAAGAAATGAGAATCTGAAGAAAAGTTAGACTAAGAAGGAAAGTATCTGTCAAAGAATATATAAACAGCTGCCATTTATAGAGAAAAATAAATCGAAAGTTGGGAGAAGACAAATATAAACAGAGAAAAAAATATCACTTAAATGAAGATTTCTGAAAAGAACAAACAATATGATTTTGCAGTTCATAAGGTGGCACAGTTATAGAGACAAGCAATCCAAGAAGACATGGTATTTATTTGTTAGTGTGTGAGAATGTCTTTGTGAAATAAGAAATTAAGTCAAATATGAAACAACAAAAAGTGGACTGCATTCAGTCTGGAATCAATATTTCAAAACTTGCAGAGAACAGTAGCACAGAGATATGCTATTTCTGTTCACCAAGCAAACACTTTCTTTTAACCAACGCACACGGTTCTAAGACTATATACCTATGTATGACATTATATTCATTTAAGATACAGATTCCTACAAAATCTTAAAAATAATGTTTAAAACATATTTAAACATTAGGTTCTTCTTTAACACATGTATAGACTCTATGCATTTCTATACTTACTGCATTGCATTATTAAATGAGCACTTAGCATTTTAACATTTTTGTAAAAAACGTCACTTTTCAAAAAAAGCAAGGAGAGTTCAGCACTTTATTCCTGTACTTTCATTCAGCTTTCCATGATAAAAGCAGGACTATTTTTTAGTATATTATGCTGATATATTAAGAACGGTAAATATTCAATTCAGCCAGTCTGTTAGGTCATACTGGACGCAGATGAACTCTTCCTGGATCATGCAATGTTACTGTTAGAAATGCACACCTCTTCGCTAGAAGTTTCCTGAATACAACGCATTCATTCATTATAGTTCTTTGGAATGCGTTCATTTTGTGCAAAAATCTTGTATCTTCTCTGCAAATTTCTGGAATCTCCACTTTCTTTCAAAAACTTTCCATCTTTAGGATAAAAAATAAATATTTGCAAAAGTCTTTTGTTTATTCTGAGTAATTTTCTGTTTTCAATTTGAACAAAGAAAGATCTCACCTGCTGAGAGTTAACAACCACACATCCTGATTGCTTTTCTATGCAATTTTGTTGCTCTTTCACTGTAACCTCTTTTTAAAAGAATATAGGTGTCTTGCTGTTCTGCTGTAGCAGAAATTTTGCCTAGGTGTTTTTGCTTTTAGTCTTTCTTGTACTGAAATCACATTCTCAGGATGGGTTAAGGAGAAAGAGGAGGCAGTCTACTGTTTAGATATTCCTCATTGAGAGATCAGCAAGTGATAGATACACAACTTACAAGGGACTCTTTATATTCTAACAAAGCTTTAAGAACATTGACATATTGGTTGCAGTCTGTGATAATGCCATGATCTTTCTTCATGAGGGATTTTACAGTCTGGAGGGCCATCTCATCTCAAGCAATGGACTGTGGATACTTTAGATTCGACATCACATACTTGATATAATTGCATACTATAAAATATCATGTGTAATTACTGCAGCACTGAGTGTGATAATACCACCAGCATTTGTATCCCTTTATGTCATACTCTCAGAAGCAGCGAATAATAATGAAGCAATGCATTAAATATGAAATAAACAAATATGTTCCAACTTTACTTCAGTGCCTTCCTGTTATTTTGCAAGAACGTACCCCTGCTTTTACATTTTGCTGAGATTTATTTTTAAAGTAACTGCACATAGTCATACTCAACTTGAATTGACATGCTTTGCAATTGCAATTTATTATATGTTCTTTCTTTGCACTTTATAAATTCTTAAATAAGGGTCATATATTCTTGCCAACATCTATTTCCTTAAATCATTAGGTACTATTGCTTTATTTTGCTTTAACATTAGCTATATATGTGTTACATCCTGCCAGCTTTTAAAGCTTCAGGGCACCTTCCCCATTCCCATATTGTCAAGAAGCTCAAGCTGAGCTGACTAAAAGACAACTTTGAATGAAAAGCCCTACAGACCTTTACTGTCACTGAAGAGTTCCTCTTCTAAGGTTTCTTAGGATTAATGGTCGGCTTATGCTTTCCTTAGCAGGGCAGATAAGTTCCCTTATGGGAAAAACCATTCATTTTCTCATTTTTACTGCTGTTTTATTACTTTCCTGTTTAGGAAAGTTATGTTAAAGTGTTGTGTTTCAACGAATTGTCTCAAGACTGCAACATACTTTCAAATGAAGCACTCTTTGTTTTTGTCAGTTTAGAAGTAGTGGTATCTGATAAACTATTTTCTGTGAAGAAATTGTGTTTATTTTAAGGTTGTAGGGGTGCCATAGTGTTTGAAAGTCCTTTTAACTGTATTTTTTTCTGTAAAAAAAAGTAACTTGTGTGTACTGATGGCATTTTTGCTTGCTTTCACCAAGATAGAGGCGCCATTTTCAGTTTGGCCATGGAACAGATTGTTACTCCCACAGTTAGTCCTTCTAAAAGCCATGAAAATAAAATGTTAAGTAAACAGCCTTTGCCACCACAGCAGGCAAGCAGTTTGCCTCAGCCATAGGTGGGTGACTCTGCTGTAGCCATTTGTTCTACCTCATATCATTCATCTTTTACCCCAGATCCCTCTAGTAGAGCACCTACAGTCACTATGGACCAGGGGTTAGCCAAGTCCTCTGCAGCTGTTGGGATCACCTCATTGAGAACCACTGTTGTCAGTCATGAGATAGAGAACAGGGAAGATACCCCTGTTGTGTCAGAATACTGTGCCCATCGCTGGGGAACAGATGTTGCCATTAGTAACATGGCTGGCCCCATTTTTCCTTTCAAAAAGAAACAGAAAACCAAGCATGAATCTACTTCTCCTCAAATTTCTTTGGATAGGAGTAGTTTACTGGGATTGGCACAAGGTTTGATTCAGGCAGTTGATCCTTCTTGAAGAGTAGTTTCTGGTAAAAGAAATGGGGATGCCTCCTTTCCTGAAGATATTGAAGATTCTGAATCTGAACAGGAAGGTGCAGAGATGGATTCATGGTTTTGTCCTCAGATTTTTTTTATTCAGACTCAGAGGAGAGCTGTCTTTCTGATTCTCCCTGTGGAGATCTCCCTTTCTCTGAGACTATTGCTAGAATGTTCCAGTGCTTTCTGTAGCAGAACTCTGGGGTTTCTCAGATCCTCAAACATACTGTAAGTTGTTACAGAAGGATTTTCCAGAGCCTACACCCATTCCTCCTATCCTGTCTGCTTTAGAGGATGTGTGTCGTACTTTCCTGTGATTTTCCTGATAGTCAGCCAGATGTCCCTAAAAGTCAGACAGGATGTATAAAGTTCCTCAGTCTTTTAACTTTGCATACACTATTGCCACACCTGACCCAGCAGCTGCAGCCTGAGTTGACTCATCCGCTGTTAAGCACTTAGTTAATTCCAATCCTACTCTTTCTAATAAGAATGGGAAAATTATTAATAGGTATGGGAAAAAAAGTGTATACTTCTCAACTTTGAATTTCAGAATTTTAAATTGTCATGCTCATATGTTAAAGTTTATTCTGACATATTGTGAAAGTATCAATAATGGTTTATCTCCCGTTTCTTCTTGTGAAGAAAAATCTGCTTTAAATAACATAGCTTCTTCTATTGCACAGGTCTTTATTGTTTGCAGTGTGTGTATGACCCTGTTGATACTTCTTCCAGGGCTATGGCCACTGGTATGGTTTTAAGCAGGTTTATTTGGATGCATTCTCAGAATCCTCTAGATGATGTTGTAAATTGAATTTTATATTCTCTATTGGATAGAGATCTAGTGTTTAGCCTCTCTGCTATAGAGGTGATCAAAAAGTGCAATGAAATGACAAGCTGATCAAGGGAATTTCTAAGATTTTTCAGCCTCCTTTTACAAATTACCCAAGGGATTTTCTTTCTCCTCATCCAATTTTGGCAAAAAAAAAACAGAATAAACAGTCTCTATAGAATCCAGGTAAACAGACTTTTAAGAAGAAGTGGCAAGGAGATTCCAAAAAGAAGTCTCAAACCTCCCAAAACCAAGGATACTCCAACAAGTCTGAATGACTTTTCAAGAGACCTTGTGACTCCATTACACCCTGGCCCTGTTTATTTTTCAGAGGTCATTCCTCATCCTACAGATAAGACTGTTTGGCTTCCATCTGTTTTTCATCACATGCTAGCCCAAGAAGTAATAGAAGTAGTTCATCCTTCCCAGGTGGGGAAAGGTGTTTTATTCAAGGATGTTCCTAGTCCCAAAAAAACAAAAAAAATGCTTGGAGACCAGTTCTGGATCTTTTTTTCCTAAACCTGTTTGTGCCCAAACTCAATATTATGTCACTTTACAACATTATGTCACTTCACAACCTGTTGCCTCTTCTTCCTCTTTCAAGTTTCCTGGTAACACTAGACTTGAAAGATGCTCATCATCACATTCTTGGTGATCCAGACTTCAGGTGTTTCTTAAGGTTTTATGTACCTGGATCGCATTCTCAGTTCTTTGCCTCATCTTTTATATACTGCACCAAGAGTGTTCACAAAGTGTCTCGCTCCAGTTATAGCTCATTGCAGGCTACAGGGTATCCACATTTTTACATATTTAGAGGATTCGCTTATCTTTACAGGGTGTTTTCAAAATGTCAGAAATCTCTCTCTTGGGTGGGAAATCTCTTACACAAGCTGGGATTCCAAGAGAACATTCAAAAGTCTTTCTTGACTTCTTCACGCAGGATTTGGTTCCTGGGATGTCAACTAAACACCTAAGTTCAAAGAGCTTTTCTTCCACAGGAAAAAATAGATATTTATTTAGATCTATTTCTATGTTTCTCAACTAAGACTTTAGTCACTGCAAGGGAATACCTGTGAATTTTGGGTTTCATGGCATTTGTAATTCTTATGATACCCCTGGCAAGATTCCACACGAGAGATGCAGGAGTATCTGAAAATCTCTTTGTTTCCAGCATTAACACCCTTTATCTTTTCAGATCCCAATACTGGGGTTTGTTAGAAATGAATCACTTGGTGAAGGCAATAGATATTCTGAAATCAAGGTCTCCTCTTCTCCCTCCCTTCTCCAAAGCAGTCACTCAACAAAGATGTTTCAGACTTTGCTTGAGGAGCGGTTTCAGGAGAGATAAAGTGCAGGGAATGTGGGGCACCAAGGACAGATGCAAGCACATGAATATCAAGGAGATGCTTGCCCTGCTCACGCCATTCAATTCTCTGAACCATCTTTGGTCCATGGGACCTCTTCAATTGGTTACAGAGAATGCCACAGTGATCTAGTACATCAACAACCAAGGAGAAACCAAGTCATACCCCATATGCAGACTAGTCATGTTAGCTTGGTATATAGCTTCACAGCACAGTCTTACTTTACAGGCAACCTACATTCTATCAGAGTAAAATTGTGTGGCAGACAAACTGAGCAGAGCCAGGACAGACTCTCACAAATGGAAACTAGATCTAGGGGGTCTTCCAACATTTTATCCATCTGTGGGGAGTTCCGCAAGTAGACCTCCTTGCCTCCTCTCTGAACAATCAACTGGCAAAATTATGTTCCAGGACTCAGTGCATGAAGACCTTGAAGACAGATGCTTTTTCTTTTCTCTGGACTGGAATGTTTCTGTATGCCTTTCAAATCTTTCCACTAATATCCAGGGTACTTTTGAAGATTCAGAAGGAATCCCCTAAGATCATTGTGGTGACTCTCTCTCAAGGCAACCATGGTTCTACCGTCCTTTGGAAATGGCAAGGGGCAATTACCACAAGCTTCCTCACAGAATGGATCTACTCACACAGAAACAGGGAGGGGGGTTGTGACACCCCTGAGATGAATCATCTTCAGTTGATTGCTTGAATGATATGGTCTTAATTTCTTGTACGACCTGTTTTCTGAGGACATGCAGTAGGTACTAATGGACGCAAGAAAACCTGCTAATAGAAAAGTGTATATTAGCAAATGGAAAAGGTTTTCAAGTTGGTGGCAACAACATAACCCTCACCCATTCAGGGTTAGTTGTTCTCTGGTTTTCCAATATTTGTGTGAGTTGCTATCCTATGACCTTTCTAATTCCTCTATCAAGGTTCATTTATTGGCCATTTCAACATGCCTGCCCATGGATCCTCCTCTTTCAAGGTAGTCACCTGTCAAAATTTTCTTGAAAGGGGTTTTACATAAAGACCCCTCTAAGTAAACTGGTGGCCCCTCCTTGGGATTTTAATTTTTTGTTAGAGAAGCTAATACTTGCTCCAGCTGAACCAGCTAATCTGGTTGACTTAAGGTTCTTAACATCAAAAATAATTTTATTGATTGCTCTGACCTCTGTAAGATGGATATCTGAGTTGCAAGCTGTTATAGTGAATCAACCCTACTTAATTTATCACAAAGACAGGGTTTATTTGAGAACTAATACTTCCTTTATGCCTAAAGTGCTATCTGTGTTTACTTTAAGTCAAACAATCCATCACCACATTTTTTTCCTGTACTTAAAAATGAGGGAGAAAGGATACTCCATACCATGGATGTCCATAGGCAATGCGGGTAGTATCCTGACAGAACTAAATCTTTCAGATCATCAGATCAATTGTTCATTTGTTGTGAAGGTAAGAAGGGACAACCGGTGTCAAAACAGACTATTTCCAAATGGTTGCCTAAGGATATTACCTTTTGTTATACTCAGCATGACAAAACAATTCCAGACAGGGTCAAGGGCCACTCTGCAAGGACCTTGGTTTCTTCTGTGGCTTTTTGGAAAGGGATGGATTCTAAAAGTATTCTTGAAGCTGCTACTTGGTCCTCTGTAATGCTTTTACAAAGCACTATAAACCAGATTCCTTCTCTAGGTCTACATCATGTGTGGCTATGACCATTCCCCAGGGACTCCTGGACCCTTCTCCTTTTACCTCCCAAATATAGTTAGCTATGGTAATCTACTAGGCTACTGCAGCAGTGATCAACATGAAGAACATAGTACAGTTGCGTAAGCTGAACTTAACATAATAGTAGATGTTTGAATGATCACTGCTGCAGTAATCACTTCTTCCCCCCATTCCCTCTTGTTTTTGGTGTTTTTTATGCCAAGATGTGAACATTTATTGTTTGTTATTCCTAGTCTTGACCTTTAAGGACTCAGTCTCCCTCTATCTCTCTCTGCTGGCAGGAAAGCTCTGAGGGCTTCATATCCAAAGTTGTCTTTTAGCCAGCTCAGAGCAAACTGCTTGACAGTTTGGGTGTGTGGAAGATACCCTGAATCTTCAGAAGCTGGCCGGCTATTATATCCTTACCAAGATATAACCCATATAGCTAAGGTTATGGCAGTGGTGATCATTGGAACATCTACTGTTATAGTAAGTTCAACTTATATAACTGTACTGTCCTATTTAAACAAAAAGCAGAGATGTATTTTTTTCTCTACTGAAAGTTTTGCTATTTAGTCAGCCTTTAATTGTTAGTCATGATGCACTGTAAACTCGGGATCATTAAAAGTACTCATGAACAGCTGTGTAATTACCTAGTTCAGTTCTAGCTCTTCTCCAAGAAAATCTGCATGCCTCTGTGGTAGATATAAATAACTCATCATGCTCATTATGTGCATGCCCAGGCCTACCTTGTACTTCACAACTAAGTCTTACTTTTGCCAACTCAACATTAGTCTTTGCAATCTTAGTACAGCCTTAGACAGGGATTTCTTAAATATTTGGTGTCATAGTTTATGGTCTGGTCCATTTTCACCAACATAGTTATCTCATAAATATGTTACTCATCCTTTTGTATTTTTACACTGTAGCTGCAAAAACCTGGCATAATATTGTACATTTAAATGCTGTTTTGATTACAGTTTTGTAATTTTTGGTTTAAATTTCAAGCTGAGCCTGCAAATGATCCATCTGGATCAGTGCTTTACCCTGGTCAACAACTAAATAAAATAATATTCCAGTAATTTCCTTAAAGACAAAATTACAATTAATATGTACAGAATAAATATGAATGATGTATCAAACCTAGACATTTGTAACAGCTTGTTTGTCCACAGGCTGAAACATGCAATGTGTCTGTTATTTTTTCAGTATCTGGTTTCAAACTATTAGATAATAAAACATATCTCATACAACTCAGCTTTTAAAGCCTCGTTTTGCACCTAACTCTTATTAAGATAGGGATAATTCAGTCTCACATCATGGTGTTCCCTGGACTGACGCTAAACCCCACTGTCATTATTTGCATTTGCACATCATCAGGCTCCTCAATTACCTGCTCAACAACTCTCTGAAGCATGCCAAAAGCTTACAAAATACCAAACTAAAGTCATAAATACTCTTACTTAATCAAAGGTGAATTAAGATGAAACAGCTTGGAATTCTCCTAATCATGTTTTGTGACATCATCTCTGATTTTCATACCTCTTTGATACGGTTGAACACTTTCTCATTTCTAGCCCACAAAGCTACTGCAACTTTCCTTATAGCTTACACTACAGGTTTACGTGCAGAATTTGTCTGAATACAATAAACTCCAAACAAACAGTCTAAAACAGTAACAAACCTTTAGTCTTTAAGGAAATCATGATACCAAACATTTCTTTTTTCCAGAGACATACAGCAACTCAGCATTCGCAATGTAAATTCTTGTCACTTCTGTTATACAGTTACTGTTTATAAAGTAAAGTCTCACTTAATCACCACCCATGGGGATTGGTAGATGCCGGTTAAGTGTATGTGCTGATTGCTTGAGATATGGTTTGTGATTTTTGATTGGCTCGTATACCGGCATATGAGCCAATCAGAAATTGCACAGTGGAGCCTCTTCTGTTCAATGCGGAACAGCAGGTTTCCTTTTGGGATTTTTGATTTGCTCGTATGCCAGCTTGCGAGCCAATCAAAAATCGCAAAGTATAGACACATACTCAATGTGGAATTGTTCTGCATTGAGAAAAAGTGTCTCCACTTTGCGATTTTTGATTGGCTCATATATGGACATATAAAATCAGTCAAATGCAAATTGTTTGAGAGTGCCGGTTGCTTGAGTCCTGGATAACAGGGAGTTTACTGTACCATTTAAATGGGGAATGTGCCAAGAAATTAATAGTAGTTTAGGTGACTGCTGCTTCAGTGAAAATGTTTTGCCAAAAATACTTTCACTGATAGTGGAAAAATCCCTTTTCTCCATTATTTTGTGACTACAGAGTAGGCAAATTTAAGCTTGGGGTGGAGATTGTTACCCACATAGGGGGTGCAAGGGGACTTGCCCTCCTGCAAAAAAGATTTGCTCTGAGCTTCACAGAAAGTGCTTTTACTGAAACATTTTCAGAGTTTTTGCTGTTGGGAAACATGTTCTATCAACATGATTCCATTAAATGATCAGTTATAAAACAGGACTTCACAGTACCAGTTGCATGGGACTTTGTGTTACATTTCTTATTTTTATCTTATGATATAAGCACTTTTTAAACCTTTGTTTTAACAGAATGCCCATTTGACTGCTTCTGGTGGTTCTTTTTCAGAACTACCACTTTGAATGCTTGAACAGACATTATATTGCAGTCTGCTCCCATGTTTAGTCTAAACCTCACAATTTTGTTAATAATTACAAGCTTTTCCTCCCAGACTTTCAACTCAGTTTTTATCATGGTTTTTGGTACTCTTATCTTGCGTGACGTTCACACTGTGCTCATGCTCAGTACAAATCATGTCCAGATATAACTAACGTTAATGTCCATGACTCTGCTCTCCTTCATGCAATTTCTTCAACTGCAAAATAGTTTCTTGAATTTTTAACACTGCAGCAAAATAATTAAATTTGCAACACCTTCTACAAACATGAATAACAGGGCAGTTATTTTTCTCATGTTTATCGCCACAGTTCATGCACAAGGCTTTGAATGGGCATACCTTCGTTGAAGGTTGTGCATCAGGCCTAGCAAGTCGGTACGTAAAAATCTACTTCCAATCATGGTGGTGCTGCGGTAGCGTTGTCGCCTCACAGTAAGACATTGTCGTGTTCGATTCTCAGCTAAAGCGTCTTCTGTGTGGAGACATGCGTGAATCGGCATACCTTCGTTGAAGGTTGTGCATCAGGCCTGGCAAGTCGGTATGTAAAAATCTACTGCGAGTCATTAGTGGACCGGAGTTCCGCTGTGGCGACCCCTAACCGGGAAAAGCCAAAAGATACAACAACAATCATTTAACTTGTTTATCATTTCTTCTGGAGACCCCATGACTCATTTATACTTATTATTTGCTCATTATCAGCTTTTCTGTCACACAAACTACTCTACACACATCATAGTCTTTGGTGAGCTCTTTTAATTGAGATGATGTCATTTCACTCAGACTGCATACATCATTCACTTTACTTACCATTAACTCTGATTCACTCATTAATCTGTCCCTTGTCTGATTACTTCTAATACCACACTACTTCATACTAGCTTATTAGGTAACACATTAAATTCACATAATTTGCCTCAATTCTTTTTAATGACATAAATATCAACAGACACTAAGGGCTATTCTCCCAGTTTGACGAACAAATAGTGAGTATTTTGCAGATACTTTATTTGCTGGCAGTAACTGTGATATATTTTCTCTTCCTGTATTTCAAAACTCAAAAATATTATCAACTTTGTAGACTTCTTCCCTGTAACAGACACAAATGCAGCACACTGTATCTCTTATGGTGTCTTAAAGATTGTTCTCACATTCCATTTGGGAATAATTGAAATGTATGGATTTGTAGCTTCCAACTCTCAGACAAATTAGTTTAAACTGATAGTTTTCCAGGTGGATGCAGCTGAACCATTTTCAAAAGAAAACTAAAATGAGTTATTTACAAATACTTCTGATGGCATGCCACGGCACTACAGCGGTAGCGTTGTTGCCTCACAGCAAGAGGTTCTCCTATTTGATTCTTGGCTGGAGTGCCTTCTGTGTGGAGTCTGCATGTTCTTCCCATGGTTGAGTGGCCTCCAAAAGACATGTGTGAATGGCTGTGCCTTCGCTGAAGGTTGGGCATCGGGCTGGCAACTCAGCACCATAAATATCGACTGCTAATCATTAGTGGACCGGAGTTCTGCTGTGGTGACCCCTAACCAGGAAAAGCCGAAAAGACAAACATTTACAAATACTTCTGATGTCACTGCATTCTAACATATATGGAAATTATGTCTTCATTTCTGATGGCTGAAAGGGGTCTATATTAGAACATTGAAGTTTCATAACTTCGAATGTTCTAATATCGACCCCTATTCAGTGAACGCTGAAAATAGCGAAGCTACGGAACACCAAATGTCTTCCTAGGGAAGGAATTTGGTTGGCCGTTCCTGTGGCTTCACCTTGTTCAGCACTGTGATTGAAAGTTATGGGTTGGGATCAGGTAAGTGTGCGATTGTGTGGACGTGAGTGTTAGGGCGGGGTAGGTGAGTTAAGGTTAGGGTGCGGGTGAGGTGAGTGTGCGATAGTGATGGACCTTAGGGTTAGGGTTTGGGTTAAGGCAAGTGGATAGCTAGTGGTGTGTGTACAGTTTAGTGTAGGGTTAGATATAGGATTTTAGGTGTATGTTTGTGGATCGCTGTTTGTTTGGTGTGTTTGTGTTGTGTGTATGTATGTCGGAACAGCAATTTTTTTCCCTGGGAAAAAATTCGCTGCTCTGCATGTTCGATATTGTCAGCGTTCGCTGAATAGGGGTTGATATTAGAACATTCAATGTTTTAAAAAGCCGATGTTCTAATACAGACCCGCTGAAAGAATGAGATAGAGGGCAGATGCATGCAACCAGCTTCAAGGAATATTTTTTACAAGGTGCCACCGTACAGGATGGCAGATCACATGATGCACATTCTTTCAACTGATACTGAGATTCCAGTTTCATAAACATATACTAAGTATTACAATTTCCAGTCTGGAATATGGTAGCATCTTGGAGGTGCAGCTAACAACTGATAGTTTTACTTGTTGCCATTTAGTCATCAGGACAAGCTGAAAAAATGTGGTAATCCAGTAATCGCTATGAAACGTTACTGAACAATTCTTGTAAACTAAAAGAGTTTCAAAAAATATCACATATTTTGGCTAAACAAAATGATTTCTTAAGGCATGTCCTCACTGAAACTGTTCATGTTTTGAGGTATAATATATATATATTTTAATTAAAATCTTAAAATAACTTTGCTGTCCCACTTTTTACTAAGTATAACCACACACACACACACACACACACACACACACACACACACACACACACACACACACACACACACACACACACACACCCACCCACACACACACACACACACACACACACACACACACACACACACACACACACACACACACACACACACACACACACACACACACACACACTCACACACACACACTCACACACACACACACACACACACACACACACACACACACACACACACCAAAGATAAATAAAAGTAAAGATACTGCAATTTGGTATCTCTGCTTTATGTAGGCTGCTTCAGGTTATCCAGCTAGATTGTATCTCAGAGGTTTTTTATCACCTATTATCTAAACTTCAGATCAAGGGAAGAATTTGAATGTGCTGGACCTTCTGATACTGATGAGATATCTGAGGAGGAACTAAATGAAACCAACATATTAATCAAAGAATGAACATGTGATAACTATGACAACAACAGGCATCTGTAGGTGTCAATGCAAGACGTTTGATGTACTCCAAGAATTAAGAGTGGGTGATGCCATCTGTTTATCCAGTAATATATAAAATAGCCACCTGGTTATATCGTAATGATCTATGAGCTGCCATCACTTCAGGAAATGTCACAGAGACTGGCACTTAAGAAAAAAAAATTGTGAACTAGACTGCCAGACAAGAGGGAGAATAGAGATGTCAATGCTCACAATAGTTTCAGTAACTAAACAACAATAAGGGAACTATAATACACATTTCAGCATAATGAACTGATAACAGCAGGTACACTACAACACAAAGAAATATCAAACATATTTTCAGCTGGCTAGTTGAGAAGAATGGATGCTTAGAAAAAAATAAGAGAAATAGTGTTTAGAATTTACCACATACATGAAAACAAGCCTATAACTGATATGCAAATTAAATAGTTACTCGTACAATAATTTTTATACGGGCACAAAGATGGCATGTTATATATCAGTTTCAGAAAGCATACCCTTCTGTGGACTGTATTATGCAATCTGGTCTGAAATTGCATCTCAGCTCATACTACCTAACAGTGTATTAACACAGTCTGACATACAGTTTTTTTTTTAAGTGATGGCTATTGGCTGTTGTTAGCTAATGTCTGGGTAAATGTTACTGGGCTCAACACTAGAAGAAAATTATGCTTAATTTAATTTATCCTGTCTCTGAGCATACTTGACTGAGGTATTCTGTTCTTCAAGCATTTTACTTGTGGTTCTTTCTCTGAGAGATACTCCCATCAGAATGTCCTCCCAATTATAATTTCATACTACCATCTCAGCAATTTATGGAATGACAAAAAAAAACTCTCAAGTCTTAAGCTTTCAGACATTGTCTATACCAATCTTTTGGTCACAGTTCAAAATACAACTCATTCCCTTTCTCTTCATCAAAGTAAATCCTAAATTACTTTTAGAAACTCAGAATAAACAATATTTTATGCCATCCATCAACAGGTTAAGAGCAAGTGACAGTTTAGATTGTACACAATGACCTATGGTTATATTATACAAAGCCACTAAATAATCCAGACAGCAACCACATATTTTCCTACATAACTAACAGAGCCTTAACAAGTCATAGGATATGCTCAATAAATTTACAAAAGGCAGGAATTCTGAAAATGTTTGCTTGCTGTTAGCAAAACAATCCAGTGTCAGAATGAGCTTAAAATTCCACCATCTGTTTAATATTTTGCAGTCAGGTACCAAGAAACATGACCAGATGGATTATCATGTTTCTGACTGGTAATACAGGTGAGCTTTACTGTGTCACCTGTTTGGATACTGATGATTTATACTGATAGCATTTCCTTTGATATTTGCATTTTAACCACTGATCCAGGACAACACCACTGTTGTGCCTGTATGTCACATTAATGGCTCCAGAAGAAGACTCAGACTGGAAAAGGATTACTGTAGTGTCCATCCCCTGAAAAATCACTTGCATGTCTTTGACTCATTGAAAGAGATCTAAGCTCCAAAGATTACATACAGCGTTCTGTTATGTCTCCTTTTCTAGTAATGTGATCTCCTGACACATTTATTCTATTTCTGGGAGGGTGGCCTAATGGTTAAGCTGTTTACCTCACAAACACAAAGTGCAGGGTTTGAGTCTCATGAGG
>NC_056731.1:778755745-778818245 GCF_019279795.1 Protopterus annectens
ACAGGCTGGGTACAGAATGTATGCACCCCACATGTCTTTATGCAGTTTGTGGGGAAACACCGTCCAGGTAGAAACAAAAGTATGTCTTAGTCTGGGTATACTGGTCTTTGAGACATTCCAGTGGCACAAGAGTGATGCTTTAGGAGTGCCCCAGACAGCTGGTAGTCAGATTTTGCGACAGTTCCTGGAAGTAATGTGTAGGAAAATGGATGACTGCATCCACTTCTTGTCAACAGCCATGGAGTTCAGAACTGCCATGGAACAGTTCCATGCCATTGACAATTTTTTACTGTGTCCTCAGTGCAACTCACTGCACCCACATACTAATAAAAAAGTCACCATTATCCAATGCTGAATGGTAGCTTAATGGAAAGGGGTAGCCATCACTCATTTGTTAGGTAGCATGCTCAGCAGATGGCCTCATTATCAATATTAAGGGAAAACACCCTGGTAGTATGCATGATATGCAGGTATATGGAGGAAAAGTGAGTTAAGAGCCACTTTTCAACATGGCAACATTCCAGAGGGGTTCCTACTCAGTAAGTACAGAACCACAGCAATGATGTAATATGAAGAAAAACCTGTCAACAGTAAGCAAGGGAACCAAACGTGTGTTTCTTCTACAAACAGTTGACTGTGATTATTATCCACTGGAGTCTTGTCTGATGACACTATACATAGCCTAATAAACACCTGCTGAGGATGCATACAATGGAGCACACACTTTGACATGTAACACCACTGAGCATGTGTTTGGCATACTGAAAGCAAGATTCAGATGTCTGGAAACATCCAGGGGTGCACTGAAATACATACTAGAGAAGGCATTATAGATGGTCACTGTGTGTGCCATACTGCACAACATGCTAAAAAATAAATATGGTGACCTGCCAGCCACAGGTATGGATGAGCAACCCCAAGGACCTCAGATGTCTGACAAGGAGCTATCAGAGCTGTCACAGAATGATCAGGAGGAGTCAGGGAGCAGCCACGTGTGGGTGACTGAGGCTGTATATTCTCTCTCAGTTGACACAGCAGCATTTGACTCAGAATTTGAGTTATGATAAGTCATGCATACAGAAGTACATAGATAAAGCACTGATGTTCACACAGTGTTGCCCCATTACAGCTGCACAGAACATAACTACAGAAAAAGGGCCAGTAGTTGTCCGGATGGAATATAATATATACTATAACCACAATATAATCTGCCCAACATTAAACACACATGGTGCTAAAAAAATTAACACATTAGGACAGCTAGAGAATAAGAGTAGTAAACACTGGACCACTTTAGACAAGGTACATCTCCAAAGATGACCATACCATTATGTGTTCTATGTCATGCCTTAGGCGAACATAACAGAAGGTGTTGATGGCAAGGCAAGCTGTAATCATATGTATAACTATTTGCTGTAATCATATGTATAACTATTTTCTGTAGGTAGCAGTGTTACTGGCAATATGTCAATGTCTCTAGGAATGCACAGTGGGGGCATGTAGCATAAGCAATTGAATCTAAATGTGAGGGGGTCATTTAATAATACTGACATGCTGGACACATCATAGAAATGTGTAATACTGTGGGGCATTAACATAAAAAAGCAGACAGCAGCAGCAGCAGCAATACTAAAAACATGGCAAGGTGTGACAATAAAGCACCAGCTGCCAATGCTGCCATGACCATGCCACACCTGCACTCCTGACTTATGTAACACACTGTGCTGGTGTGCTACATGATGACAGCATGAGCAAATACATGCATATCATTAGCATGATGTTGTTGTGAAATATGTGCCTGTAACAGTAGGTGGACACCATCAGACATGCACTGACACACATCAGCTACATTCCCATGTGCAGTCTGATGGACAATATTACTCTTTTGTGGGGCAGAGTCACTATCACTACCAGGCTCAAATGGGGACAGCAGGTCAAGGTCATTATCCCGAAAAATATCTGATGCACCTACATCATCAAACTGGCTGGCCGCACTATCCTCCCTATTGGTGGCTATACCAGGACTGGACAACTCTGAACCCAATGCACTGTCCTGTGTGTCATTGGCCACACTATTAAAATGAGGCATACGCATCCCTCCTCAGGATCAGTGGATGGGCTTGTGGAGGAGGCAGGAAGCGGACATGCTGCAAATGCAGATATGAGACATCGACAGAGTGCAAATGGGGCAGAATATGAGTGAAACATCTTGACAGTTCAGTAACAACACTGACTAATTATGGAGATATCCACTTACATGGTTGTCATGACTATGGATGGTACAATGCCTCTAGAGAGCAGTGAAAGTCCATATTAGTCAAACACCAAACAGGTGCCGATATAAAACCACACATACATGCTGACATAGCCAACATGTTTTCCTCTGACTCCACCTCCAGTGGCGAGAGTTGAAATGCCACTGTGGTGTACAAACAGATATGTACACAACATGTCAGTAGGAAGCACCCACACATCATCATGATGCATGTAAATTGATGCATAAAACACAATCATAGCAGAATTACACATACTTGAAGGCTGATGTCGGTGTCTGGAAGGCAAGAGCACCATGCAAGTGAACAGAACATCATTACACATATGGTCACATTTGCACATAAGGATATTTCAGTATAACACCTACAGAGACTGTTTTACTGAGGCTATCATCCTCTGAGGAGGCCAAACACTGTCAGTGGTGCGCTGAACCTGTAGGTTACAGTGTAACAATAGCAACAAATGAGTAAACATCACTCTTAACATTGTCACTGGCAGGTAAAGGATACACAAAACCCTATCTGAGTACAGAGACGTGTACCTGAAGGCCGAGTATGGTGTTCTGAATGGGATAGCCCTAATCAGGTGAACAGAACATCATTACACATATGGTCACATGGACAGTTAAGGATATCTCAGTATAGGAGCTATAGAGACTGTCTCACTGGGTCTTCCATCCTCTGAAGAGGCCAAACTCCATTAGTGGTGTGCTGGACCTGTAGGTTACAGTAGAACAATAGTAACAAATGAATAAATATCATTCTTAATATTGGCAGTAAGTAGGAAAGAATACACATACTTATCTGAGTATAGACACAAGTACCTGAAGGCTGAGGATGGCATTTTGATTAGGATGGCCCTGTGCAGGTGAACAGAACATCATTACACATATGGTCACACTGACACTTAAAGATATGAACAAGGAGGGTGGCCTAATGGTTAAGGTGTTTGCCTTACAAGCACAAGGTGCAGGGCTTGAGTCTCATAAGGGATAATTGGTTAGGCTTAAAAAATGTCTCGCAAGGGCAGTTAGTCTAGTACTAATCTATGAATCTTTAGTAATGTGTATAGCACGTCGTATTAATGCATACTCCTCTAGTATCATAAAGTAGTTAGGTAGGGGTTTGAATCCTGCACTTGACAACTGTGTATGTGTTTGTGTGTGATCTCCTTGGAGAGGAGCAACCTTTTAGGGTGGGAGGCTGGCATAATGGTTAAGGTGTTTACCTTACAGACACAAGGTACAGGGTTTAATTCTCACAGGGGGTAATTGGCTAGGCTTAAAATGGCCCACAAGGGCAATTAGTCTAGTACTAATCTATGAACCTATGAACCTATAAGAGATCTCAGTATAACACTTAAAGGCACTGTTTTACCATGTCTGTCATCCTCTGAGAAGACCAACATCCTTCGGTGTTGTGCTGAGCCTGTAGGTTGCATTGGCACAAGAACAATGAATTTGTAAATATCACTCTTAACATTGGCAGTGATAAGCAAAGGATACACACAACCCTACCTGAATACAGAGACACATACTCAGAGGTCAAGGACAGTGTTCTGAATGGGATGGCTCTGTGCTAGTGAACAGCACATCATTACACAAATGGTCAGAATGACACTTTAAGATTTCTCAGTATAGCACCAACAGACACTGTCTTCATGGGTCTGTCATCCTCGGAGGAGGCCAATCATTCATCAGTGAGGTGCTGAGCCTGTATGTAAAACATGAAGAAGAGGAATGAATGAGTAAGTATCACTCTTAACAGCAGGCAGCAGCAGTCAAAGTCTGAGTACAGAGACATACACCTGAAGGCCGAGGATGTTGATCTGAATGGGATGGCCCTGTACAGGAGAATGAAATATTAGTACAGATAGTACTCACAGTATTACCTGAGCCATGTTTATTTAACAGCACAAGTGAGTAGTCTTACTGGGTATACCCTTAGCCATGTCATGTCATAGTTCATGATGCTAGGGTATTGCTGTGAAATGCATAACAGATAAGATGTGAATGAATATCCATGAAATACATGTGCAGTATGCTGTCCTCTATGTGAACAGTGTACATACCACTATGTCATGGGACACCAGCATCAATGCCTCCCTCAAGATTGTGACATTCCTGGCAAGTCATATGGCAGGAGGCCAGGAATATTATCATTTCATCTGGGAGAGGTACAAGTGGCTCACCAGCAGTGGCATTCTTCTCCCTCTCATATTGGTGGAGTTTGTTGGCAGTATGGATGATCATGTCAGTGCAGCGGTGATGACAGGCATTGTTTGAGTGATTATGTCCCCCCACAGTATTCACCATGTTACTGATGTCCCTCCATACCTGATTCTTCCAGAATGTTTGCCTGTCCATCATAGTAAATTCCTGCCATGTTGACGCAGGGCCTAAAGTATAATTCCATTTTCCCTGTTGGAAAAATAATCACTTCTGCTTCTGGCAGAAATGTTGAAAAATGAACATTGCACATATGAGGAGGTATACATGTAGTATAGCTATCATCAAACTAGCATTAAAATTATGGAATGGTATAATGAGCCTCATATACATTCTACTTCTATGAAAAATAAAAATGTCAATAATATGTCTACTGCCATCATATACGGATAATCACAGGAAGCATATGGGACAAGTAGCAGGTGCTGCTTATATAATTATGTATAAAGCATACATGTGCAACACACACCATCTAGCACACAGCTTACGACATGATATACATCCAGAGGTGTTCTTAGAACCCAGTTGTGTGGGAATATTAGCAATCAGAGACTATGCCCATTTCTACTACTCCAGTATGTCAGCAGAAATGTCAGTTGGTTATTCACACCTACAGTCAAATACAGAGCCAAATATCAGTACCGTATCAAATACTGGGAATAGTGAACACATGTCATTGCAGTAATTCAGACCGAGTTGCAGAATTATGTAATGTACCTAGATGTCACCAGCATATGAATCTATTTGTGTCAAACAGCGTCTCAGCGCATTAAAATATATAATCATATACTTCATAGCTGTGATGGTTCAATGTAAATACAGAACGAAAGTTATAGACTTAACCGTTAGGATGTACTGCCACTCCCATTGAATGGCATAGGAGCTTCCTGTGTAAGACTCAGCATCAGTAGATATCTATAAACCACACTTAATACATCTGATTTGCAGAAAGTCTCATAAACTGTCATTATCCACAGACTCTACTCTGGACTAACAGTTATAACTGCATTCTCACCAGATATGGTCAGAATTAATCTGTCTCTGCAGTTTACTGTGACTGTACACCAGCATATGGGAGAAGCTTCATTGGGAATGGTGGTCATATATCCTTAAAAATGTATTTTGTGGAAGAACAGCCCTTACCCTTTATATAATGTACATGTTCATGTGCAGATGATCCCACACTGCAAACTCTGTGTAATATGACTAACAAGGTACACATAAAGGCATTCTGACTATCATAGACCAGTTGTTCACAATAGCAAGACAAGCAGCTGACTCCTTGAAAGCTTACCTTACGGGTAGGATGTGTCAAGCAAGTTTTCTAACAGTGAGGGTATCGCAGCGCAAACATCTATTATTATTTGTGTCACACATAAGAAATGAGTTTTACTAGCAAAGAATGCTTCGTTATCACATCACTGAACTTCTGCATAAATTATTGAATCTCAGTGCATTAACCAACAGCTTAGTCTAAGAGTACATAGCTCATCCCAAATACCCAGTAGTTGTCATGAAATGTGTAAATGTAAAACATGTGCCTGATGGCTACCAATACGCTGCTACTACCCTACTTGTATCAGATTTAATAGGAGATAATGGTACATTTTCAGATCATTTCCTTGCTACCAGCAAACTGAGTGGTACTTCAGTAAACCAATTTTGGAAGGTGTTTTTGACCAATGCATCTGTGAATTTCAAGGAAATCTTGACCAAAATGAGGATGCAGCATGTCTGAGTGCCCATCTGGAGAGATGGAGACACTGCAGACACTGGTGGTGTATGTACAACATTAGAAGAGGATGCAGGCATGACAGAGGAACTTCACCAAGATCTATGTGTGAAACTGAATTGCCTGGGTGCTTTGCAGATAGACCAGGATCTTAAGGACTAGTGTGCATGTCCATCACCACTACGACAAACTTCTTCATAGGGACCAAGAGCAACTGCTGGACAGGATCACCAAAATTCAGTGACAGCCCTCAGATTCACAGAGTAAATGCCATATTCCACACCTTAACACTTATACATTTATTATTTAATGGACATATATTGTGCAGTACTGATTTGTGATTCCCGAGTATTCATGTTATATTCAGGAAAAAGTAATGGTGTTTGCCATTGTAGTGGAATGGGGAGCACATATATGAATAATGTTTAGACTGTTGTTATACTGATATTTTCTGTTACTATCCTTAAGTTTGTTGTAATGCAGAACATGATTGAGAATTACAACATTAATGGCCACATAACTGCGCAGTCTGAGGTTGTCCATAGATAAGTAAGGCCTGAAATGCCAATGTGCAGGAATGTATAGTAACAGCATTTCTCATTCATGACCGTATGTGTTTGAGTGATTTACTATACATTGGTATATAGTAAGACTCCCTGATACAGCCTGGGAAAACCTGGATTGTTGATTAGCTCAACTGTTAAGCAATTTAGCAATCTAGAGTGATGGTGAGTGAATGTGAGTTCAAAAGCATTTTTAACCAACTTAAATATGCACAAATTTCTTTACATTAATTCAACAGCTATGAATCTGTTGTATGGTTGGGTGCTACTTTATTAATATGTTGGCACATATTTTATTGTCAGGAGTGCATTAATGCCTACAACACGTAGGCCACTGATGACTACGCATTTCTGTGTTATCCTCAACACTTTGAGGGTTCCATGCTATTCAGTTTAGTGGCAATGACCTCATTTTGCTTCAGTTGCATTACTTATGGAAACACTTCACTGATTAACCTCAGTGTTAAATGTTTAGTTTGTTTGTGTCTTTCGGCTTTTCCCGGTTAGAGGTCGCCACACAGCGGAACTCTGGCCCGCTAATGATTGGTAGTGGATTTTTACGTACCGGGTTACCAGCCCTGATGCACAACCTTCAACGAAGGCACGCCCCATTCACGTATGCCTCCACACAGAAGACGCTCTAGCTGAGAATCAAACGGGACAATGTCTTGCTATGAGGCGACAACGCTACCGCAGCACCACCACCGTGGGTCTAGTATTAAATGTTTCGTAATATCTATAAATATACAATACCTTCTAGATGAATTAGGGGTGTGTGAGCAATGAAAGTGGACAGGCATTAAATATGACTGGGTTATGTACATACACTCTTAAAGCAAATGTGTATGTGGTATCCTAGCAATGTAGTGTAGCTGAAGGGGTAGTACTGTAGGTACAGTCAATAATACTGTTATGCATTTTAGGGTTCCATTACCACATCAGTCCTTTTGTTTATGTAATGCACACCTTTTGTTATGTTAGACATTTATGCAGGTTTTGTGCAAAACAAACATCTTTAAGCACATCTTTGTGTTGTAACACATGTTCCACATAGGCTGTGCCTGCAAGGCCTTGCAAACTAGTGATCTTTAAGTTTTAAGGCATCATACTCTGTCACACAACACAGGTCATCATGTGTCATCTACCTTTGTTAGGAAATGCTTCATATGTGCATATTCCCACAACTTTCTCTATATATACACAATGGTGTCACTAGTTATTTTTATTTTATATTCTTGTCAGTCATTCTCTTGCTTTACAAAACAACACCTATAAACTGTCAAACTGGAAGAGAATAATGCGCACTCTAACATTCCATGACAGTTGGAATAATTCTGTTTCTGCCAATAATAGTGTCAGTTTCGTAAGTAAAAGCAATACACTGGAAACCATGGATAGGAGAGTATGAAAGTGAAAAAGAAGTTATATCTTACCATAACGTTCCATCTGTGTTGTAGATCTTTGTTCATTCATTACTATTAGGACTTCGGTTCCGTCCTCGAAACTGATACGGCCGTTTCCAAGCTCGTGCCAGCCAAAAACTCTCAACTAAGACATACCCATAATGCCCCTCTCCTAGTTACTCCAGATAGAGTTTGCCCACCCCTATATAATAGATGTAGTATGAGAAAAATAGTAGAAAGCTCTGTCTGAGAAAATACCTTAATCAGGAGTTCCTAAAATCCGCCAGGAGTCCAGGCAGGGGGAAGGAGGGTGGGAAGTAATGAATGAACAAAGATCTACAACACAGATGGAACATTATGGTAAGACATAACTTCTTTATCTGATGTTGTAAATCTTTGTTCATTAATTACTATTAGGACCGAGTCCCCAGCTACTTGAGTCCTGGGTGGCCCTAAGGAAGGATATTCCTGAGCACCATAGAACCAAAAGATGCTCTTCCCCTGGAGGCCAAATCCAATTTGTAATGAGAGATAAAGGTATGAGGTCTTGCCCAAATGGCTGCTGTGCAGATATCATCCATAGAGGCTCTGGAATGAAATGCTACAGAAGTAGCCATATATCTGGTAGAATGAGCCTTTATTCTGGAAGGTAAGGATAGCTTATTCTGTTGGTAGATAAAGGTAATGACGTTTCTAAGCCAGAGGGATAAAGTCACTTTGGAAACAGGTTTACCCAATCTGGGTCCTGCAAAGGCCACAAACAATTGATCTGTTTTCCTGAAAGATTTAGTCATCAAGGGTGTGCAAAAGGTACTCCCCTCTATGAGAAAGTGACATAATCAAAGAATTATCAAGTCCATTATAAAAATTGGCGATAGCTGCTAAATGTACAGTGATCGTCAATGCTGAGACTCCTGCATGTAAAAGAGTAGTCAGGTATTGTAGGATCTTTTGAATAGGCATAGAGAAAGGGTCTAAGTTCTGATCTTTGGGCCAAATAGAGAACCTAGTCCATTTACTGGAATAAACGTTCCTGGTGGAAGGTTTGTGTGAAGCCAGAAGAATTTCACAAACAGGAGATGGGATGCCAGGCAGCTTGGCAATCACTGGAAGTGGAGGAACCATGCTGTGAGCTTGAGACTGTGGAGGTTCAGATGAATCAGTCCCTGAGGATGAGATAACAGGTCTTGGGAATGATCCAGGATCCACGGGCTGTGAATCAGATGAGGCCATAGAAATGGGAACCAGACTTGACGGGGCCAGTAGGGAACAATGAGGATCACTTTGCTTCTCTACCTCTGAGCTGACTGGAGAAATTTTGGAATGAGGGGAAAGGGGGGGGGGGAGGCATACAGAAGACCTGGGGGCCAATTGTGCTTTACAGCATCCCTCGGGGGTAACCCTGAAGGGGGATCAGGGCAAAGTAGCTTCTGCATTTGTAGTTTATGGAGGAAGCAAACAGATCACAGCAAGGCTTGCTCTAGCGTTGGAAGATCCGATCCGCTGTTACAGGGTTGAGGGACCACTCATGAGGCATCAGGATGTTCCTGTTCAGATTGTCCGGAATAAGGTTGGAACTCCCGGGAATGTGCATTGCTATAAGAAAGTGGTTGGAAGCTATCACCCAGTGCCAAATCCTCATGGCTTCCCGACACAGGGAGTAAGACCTGGTTCTGCCTTGCTTGCTGATATACCAGATGACTGATATGTTTTCTGACTGAATTGCAATGTTCCCAGAGGGTAGATATGCATGTAACGCTTGCAACTCTAAGAGAATTGCCCTCAGTTCCAGGACATTTATGTGCAAATTGGCATCCATGGGGGACCAGGTGCCTTGGACCATCTTTCCCTGGAAATGCCCCTCCCACCCTAACAAGGAAGCGTCCATGGTCACCGTGGCCCTGGACTGGGGAAGACAGAATGGTCGACACCAAAAATTTGTTTGTGGCTTCATCCACCATAGCATTTCTTCCTTGCAACTGTTTGTAAGATGTATCATGTGGTCGAGTGCGTGAGTTAGAAACGACCATTATGTGGAAAGGAGCCACTACAGGATTCTCATGTGCAGCCTTGCCAGTGGTACTAACATAATGACAGATGCCATGGAGCCTAAGAGTTGCAGTACAAGACATGCTGGTACATAGGTCTGAGGAAGAAGGTCTTGGATTTGGTGTCTTATTTTCGAAAGCCTGTGAGAGGAGAGAGAAGCTTGACAGGATGTTGTGTCGAAGACCGCTCCAATAAATTCCAGTGTCTTAGTTGGGGACATTTGAGATTTGTCCTTGTTGATTATAATCCCCAAGCAGAGAGCGAGACCTTGAGTGTAAGAGAGGCTGTGAACTAGGAGATTCCTGGTCGGAGCAGTAAGGAGCCAATCGTCTAGATACGGAAACACCTGGAATTCTTGCAGTCAAAGATGAGCTACCACAACTGCTATATATTTGGTGAACACTTGGGAGGCTGTCGAGAGACCAAATGAAAGTGCCCTGAACTGGTAGTGATTGGCTCCCAGTCAGAAGCGGAGAAACCTCCGGGAGCAGTGATCCATCTTTATGTGGTAGTACGTGTCCTGGATGTCTATAGAGCACATTAAGTTGTTCCTCCTAGGGAGAGTAGAATGGACTGTACCATGACCATCCAGAATTTTTGAGGTTTGATAAATTTGTTCAATAGGCTGAGATCCAGGATTGGTTTCCAGTCCCCTGTGTTTTTTGGCATTAAAAAGAACCTTGAGTAAAACCCGGATCCTGTCTGGTCTGGTGGGACTGGTTGGATGACTCCTTTTCTTAGCAGCTTTTCTATTTCTAAGTCTGCTAATTCCCTCTGATTGGGTGGCACATCGGGGATTCGTTTGACGGGTCTGGGAATTAAATCGAATGGTATTTGGTAGCCCCTGAATATTATTCTCTGCACCCAAACATTGGTAGTAATAAGATGCCAGGCTGGTAGGTGCAGAGAAAAATGACCCCCAACTGCTTCCAGAGGAACGCAATTGGGCCGCTGCTCAGGAGCACTGGTAGGGTCTGCCAGAGAAAGAATCTCTAGCGCCCTGGTTACACGAGCCCCATATACCCCAAAAGTGGCGTCTTCCATATGAGATTCCCCCTCTGTCTCGGGGAGATTATTCACCATGAGTGTCATGAAAAGATCCTTGGGATTTCTTGAACCACATTTTTCCTCCCTTCTGGTTCCTGGAGTAGGACCTCTGGGGGTAGGAAAAGCATATGCCCTCAGCAGACAAAGTCTTTCCATCTTTCTCACTACGTGCAAGTGTGTCTTTAAGTCCAAAAAGTACAGATTCGTCGACAGTTGCATTGATGAAGGAAGATTTAAAGGGGTCTGCGAAGTCACACAACCACATCCAAGCATTACGTCTCATGACAATGCTTGATACGGCAGCTCGAGCTGCCCCCTTGGTGGTGTGAGATATCAAATGCATCGAGGAGTTGGAGATGGATTCAAGGGTTGCTAGCTGCAAGGTGACAGTGTCATGCACCTCATCAGGCAGTAAGCCCACCAAAGAGGAAGACATTTTGGAAATTAGGTCTCTTTGGAGGTGAGTAATGTGTGCCAGATAGTTCAGCGACCAAATGGCAAAGGTCACTGAAGCATAGGTCTGCTTCCCTAGTCTGTCCATGGTCCAGGACTCCATGTTCGGAGGATGGACAGTGGAACTATATTCTGCCAGTTCCCTTTTGATGGCCACCACCATGACCATATAGAATCAACTGTCAACTGTTTGGACCAGTGGGGCTGGTCTTCAGGTGTAGATAAAATTTTGTCTGGTCTCTGGGGGACAGGTTCTACGATGTCCGGGGCCATCCAGGCATGCTGCACAATGAGCTTAACAAGGTCATCTGCCAGTGGAGTTACACAGGAAGTAGATGGCTGGGCACGGAAGGCCTACAAGAACACCTATTCCTCAGAAGAAAGGTTAGAATTCTTCCAGTCTTCCCGCTGCTTGAGGATTTCGAGAATGTCTCAGAATCTGAGCGAGACTGTGGGGACCCTTCCCCCTCATCACAATCAGTGTCTTCGGTGATAGATTCCTCCAGGGAATCAAGGTGCTTCCTCTTGCACCATTTCTTCCAGGGTGGCTCCCCAGTAGGATCTTCTGAGGAGGACTCCAGAGAAGGGGTTCCCTTCAAAGGGAGGTCTTGCGACTCCTGTGCCCGAGAGTCCTGAGATAGAGGGTTGGGAGAGGTGCATGCTGGGGGGGGGTTCTGATACTGATGTGATTGGCGCTGACTGCAAGCCTGCGGAGTCAAGGACCCTCTCCATCACCTGGACAGCAGGCCAGCCCGAGGAGGGATGGGAGCCTGGAACCGGGAAGGACAACCTTGGAACTGGGTCACATCGTGCCCTGAGGAGCCCACCTCCAGGTGAAGAGCTCTGAGGACTGGTAGCCTTCGGAGCTGTGGACATAGATGGCACCAATGAGAAAATAGGTGCCGGGCTAGGTGTCAAGGTATGGATGTTCCAAGCACTGCTCCGAGAGAACATTGGCTCCACCTGAGCCAATGCAGCAAGGGTGGTCAGTGCTGACAGGGGAAAACTGCTGTCAGAGCCGTGACAGTATGCACCGGACTGGACATCGGTACCAAGATCTCCAGGATGTGGGTAGAGGCTGGAGGGGGATAAACAGGGGAAGATGTAGTAAAAGATTCTGAGCCAAGAAGGATGGAAGGTCTAGTTGGAATGGGCAGTCCCCTAGCTGCCAGAAACTAGTCCACAATCTGCACTAGATCTAATTCAGAAAAACTCCTAGTGGATCTAAAGGAGGCTGCTGAAGGAGAATCAGGTCTTTCTGGAAGTGGTCTAAACCTCTGCCCCAAAAAAGGGTTGTAAGTTGGAGACTATCTTGTCTTTGGCAGATATTCGAGTTTTGGAGCAGATGGAGCCAAAGAAACTGTTGGCACTGTGGCTGGGGATGGAGCCGAGGCAGGTACAGCCATAGGAGCCAATGTCAGAACAAAGAATGGCACTGAAGTCAGTGGTGCTGAGGTTGGAACCAAAATAGGGGTGAATATCATGGATGGCACAGAGGGAGACGATACAGAGCCTGGTGCTGAAGAGGTCTACACCAAGGGTGCCGGCGAAGCACAGAGCCAACTCAGTTCCATAACTGACGGAGATGCAGGGACCGAGTGACTCAATTTTTCCTTATGTTTTTTTATCTTTGGAGGGGGTGAGACCTCCGACCCAGATACAGTCTCCGAAAAAGGTGTCTTGATTAAACCTTTTAAAATAAGCTTATTTGTACATTTTGCTAGTGTATGATTACTAAAACTAGCACAAATGTCACAGTCAGCTTTAATATGATCCAAACCCAAACAGTAGACACAACGAGCATGTGTATCTGAGTTAGGTATCTTATGCCCGCACTTGTCACACTGTTTAAACCCAAACTTAGCTTTGTCTGACATAGTAAGGCAACAAGGCTATCCTATAGAAAAAAACAAAATAAGGGAGAGAAAAAGGTGAGAAAATAGCAACAATGGTATTTACAAAATACCACAAGTGATAAGGAAGGGCCTATCAAAGGCAGGAGAGAGGGACAGTACCAATAATGGCAGAAATTAAATTACCAAGGTAAAGGGTGGGGAATAGAATTAGGTTATAGGCGACAGTGAGAAAAGGCTAAATTGACTAAAAAATAAAAAATTTTGAAGAGAAACTATCTTAAAAATGACAATTTTCTACTTAGGTTTGAGAGAGATGGCTAGCACGTCTGATTAGGAATGTGGCAAAGGAGATCTGGAGTAACTAGAAGAGGGGCATTATGGGCAGGTCTTAGCTGAGAGTTTTTGGATGGCACGAGCTTGGAAATGGCCATATCGGTTACGAGGACGGAACCGAAGTCCTAGTAGTAATTAATGTCAAAGATTTACAACATCAGATGTGAATTTAACATGCATCCAAAATAATGTAGACAGGGCATTTTGATTTCAGTCAGAAAATGTAGTATAATTAACAGTACTGAGTGAGTATTTAATCTTTAAAAAGAAAATAAAATGTAAGCAGTTTTAAATACTCACATTTTATCTTTGGAGTCACTGACTGCTGAGCTGAGAAATGAATCTGAACAAATTAAGACAGATGGGAAAACAACTTGAAAAACATAAGAACAATATTCCTAAAGAAGTTCCGTCCACTAATAAAGGAATAAAAGGACTAAATACCAGTTGGATTGTGTGATGGTTTCTTTCTTAGTTTGAAGTATTTTTTATTTTAATATACATATATTGTTTAGTCAGATTTCTAATTGTGAACTTCACATGGCTTGAAGTCTAACAATGCAAATATTAATTTCACTTGGCCTGAGTAAAGGCTGACTCAGGCAGCATGGCTGTAACACAAGTAGTTGTGACAGGTGCAAGGAAATTAAATGTATATATTATGCCTGTAAGAACACATTGTCCATAAAGAAAAAAAATAGTAGTTTGTAACTAGCTACTATAAGAATAATAAGTGATTTGGCCCAAAGGCATATTGCTCACTAGTTCTTACATTAAGAACAGATCTTGGGATGGTCTGAGTCATCAGATATTTACAGACACCTGCAGTTTAAAGGGTGCTAGGTAGAAGGAAGCCAAAGGTGCTTCGACTCAGGTATAGGAAAGTGAGAGAGGAGCACAAAATTCTATTAACCGTTCTCATTATGTGGTTTGTATCATCTCTAGGAAGCATCTCTCACCAAAGGGCAGTTTGTAATCTGTTTTAAACTGCAAAAGCAGCAGACCATCTTTTTGTAGAAAACTCAGAACATATCACTAATGGTAACAACAAAAATGATAATGATCGTATACAGGATGATGATCGGGTGTCCAATCATAACTACATTATTTTGTGTTTGAGTCATGGATATAAACTAATTCACCTTGAGAGTGATACTTGAGATGTGAATCTCGACACCTGTGTTGAGAGCACATAATAAGGGGTTATGACAGCTGAGACCTAATCATGATTGTTTGTAGTGCATGGAGCTTATCTCGTCCATGTATTACCAATTATAGAAAATAGGTTTAGGGCTTTGAAGTGTTTGTGAAACACTTACCACTGTCAAACAGGCAGCACTGGAACAAAGGCTCCCTCTGATGAATGAATGGCTTTGAAAGTGTCAGACACTTCATTCTGCCACACTTCTTGTTTGTAAGACAATCAATCCATCTAAAGCTTTCAAAGCTGCTTTACCTAGTGCTGCTCTTCTTTGGTGGACAGAATGTCCACTATTTTTTAAACAGTTACTTGTGACATATGCAAACTAACATTTATATAAAAGTAATCAAACCATATTAACATGCTCACATTTACAAACATTATAGGATATATAATGATATCTGTGATGTATAATCTAAGCACCATTAATAAATTATCCGGTTCCTGGCTTCTCTTAAATCTCATTCCTCATCCAAAACATTTTTCTGCAAGTATGCAATTTACTCATACCATTTTCTAAAGGTCCCACTTCCTGTTTTTTTTATCTCTCTTACAATATTCACTACTTCAAGTAAAACTAGTTTGGATTTTGATTTCCATTTTCAAATAATTGCCTTTTGGCCAGGCCTTGCTGTGTCTATGCAATTCAGATCCTGTACCCCAGCTCAAAAAATAATTTCCTTAGTTACACTCATTCCTGTAGGGAATTTTTAAAGTCTGCCAACTCTTTACAATCCCAAAACATATGCTCCCAATGATCTCTTTCTTCCCCTTCACACTTTCAACATTTACCATCTGCTGGAGGAAAAATTCTTTGCAGTCTGCTTGGGTATAATCTAGGCAAACACTTCTAGGCAAAAATCCTAAATCTTCTAGACTTTATTTTTATTTATTTTTTTATTTTTATTTTACATTTGTTGACCGGGATAGTCCAACTGGAGCTATGTCCAATTTCAGTGGATGCCCGGGGAGATAAGCTCCAATTTATCAGATACAATAATACAAGTAAAACAAGAGTACATAAGTAGTATTACCAACGAATACATAGAAAGATATGAGATACCCCTGGTTCTAGTCAGGAGAAAAATTAACAATAAATAGTTAGTTGGGTTATTCACATTCATGTTGAAAGTTACCCGGGCTTGTTGCAGTGGCAAAGCCAATTAAATGCCATATGTTATTTGAGTTTAGTTTTAAATTGTCCTAGGGAGGAGAGCAAAGTAATATCACCTCGAAGTAAATTCCAAGCTCTGCCTGCAACGTTAGCAAAGAGGGCATCTCCAGCAGTGTTGTTGATTTTGATTGTCTGAATTAGAAGTTTGTTCGAGGATCGAAGCAGTCTTGGATTGTTGTGTGTGTGTGGGGGGGTGGTAATATTTTGAAGGGCTGGTGTGTTATCTGGGTTATAGAGGATTTTGTTAGCCATGATCAGCAGGCTATATTGTATGAGACTGGGAAGTTCTAGCCACCCAAGCTGTTTTAGATTGATGCAGTGGTGTGTTTTAAAAGGCATTCCAGTGGCAAACCTGGCAATATGATTGTAACAGGTTGACAGTCTATTTAGTACAGATCTGTTTAGATTGGAGCGAGGGGGGGGGGGCGTATAAAAGTGTTGAGAGTAGATGAGAGCGAGCTATAGCTATCTTAGCTGGAGGGGTTAGGAAGGCTTTTATTCTATACAGTGACCCAAGTTTTTTATTGATGTTCTTGATTGTTTGATTTACATGTAGGTCAAACCTTAGGTTATTGTCAATAATGACACCTAGTAATTTTGTAGAGGGGTCAGGGGAAATTACTGTCCCATCTTTTGCATTTATGGTAAAGGTGAAGGCGGCAGACCTATGAGTTGGAGAGAATAACAGCATTTTAGTTTTTTTGGGATTTAGTAACAATCTACGTTCAGAGAGCCAATTTTCTATGGTATTAAAGGTGGACTGGGTAACGACCCTCAGGTCTGTGGGAGAAGTAGCTGAGCAAATCAGGGTGGAGTCATCAGCGTATTGGATACAGCTGACGTTTGGTATGACTGTATACAAGTCATTAATAAAGATGGAAAACAGTAGGGGCCCTAATATGGAGCCTTGTGGTACTCCAAGGGTGTTTGGTAATAGATTAGAGAGCTTGTTCTGCCATAGGACAGCCCGTTGTCTTCCATTTAGGTAGGATGTAAACCAAAGAAGGGCATTAGTATCAAGGTGGAACGTTTGCAAAGTGTGGACCAGAAGTTGATGATCAACCATGTCAAATGCCTTGGAAAGATCTAAGAATAGGGCAGAGGATATGTGATTATTGTTACAGTTATTGTTTATGGTATTGGTAAAAGTCATTAACGCTGAGGTTGTGCTATGGTGTGGGCGAAAACCATGCTGGGTATCCGCCATGAGGTGATTTTGGATTAGGTGGTGCATAAATTGTTTTTGTATACATTTTTCCATAATCTTTGCAAGTGAAGAAAGTATAGCTATAGGTCTATAATTGGAGAATTCCGTAGAGAAACCTCCTTTATGTAGTCGGATTACGTAGGATGTTTTCCAGATGGTGGGAATGTTAGCTTCTGCTATGGTATGATTGATTAGTATCGATATTGTATAGGCAATGGCATCAGCTGATTTTTGAAGGTACTCAGCGGGGAGCTGGTCAGCAGAGAGTGTGGTAGGTTTTAATATTTTGATCATGTTACGGATAAGAGATGTGGACACTGGTTGGAAGGAGAATGAGAGTTGGTTTTTAGAGGTAGAAGTATCAGGGGCAGGGGAGCTAGAAAGTAATTGTCTAGCTAGAACTTGAATTGTTTCGGTAAAGAAATAGTTAAAACTTTCAGAGACCTCCTCTGGGGATTTATCAATGGTGGCAGCAGGGATAGGTGTAGATGTTTTACCAGGGTGGAGTAGATTGTTCAGCCCTGCCCAGAACTTCTGAGGATTGTCTTTGTTGGTTGTCTGTAAATTGCAGTAGTATTGTTTTTTGTCCTGTAGAATAAATGTTTTTGTTTTATTCCTAGCATACCTATATTTTACATGATCATGGGGGTCTTTTGTGGGACGCTATTGAACCCATAGTTTGTTTCTGCTGGTAATTTTTTGTCTTGTCTCTTTAGATAGCCATGGTGCAGTTCTTGCTTTTGTACGTTTTGAGTGGGCAGGTGCATGTAGATCAAGAATTCCAAGAAATTTGTTGTTAAAATAGGCAATTGCCTCCTCTAAGGGTAGGTGTTTTAGCATGGACCAATTGCAAGAGCTAAGTTCCAGTTGGAATTTGTCAGGGTCAAAGTTTCTTTTGCTCCTGACTTTTCTGAGTAGGGGTTGTTGTGGGGTAATGGCTTTATCCTTAACTATGTAAGTGAGAAGATAGTCACTTAGGTCATCGGGGAGGGTACCAGCAGTGTACAGTTGGGGATTACTATTTATGAGTACCCAGTCCAGTATACTATCTTTTTGGTTGGGTTTACCTAGTCTGGTAGGGGTGGTAATGGTTTGTGTAAATGCATGCAAGTTGATGTGGGTAGAAGAGGATTCTTTGGAACAAGAATCCCAGTCGATGTTAAAGTCTCCTAGTATTAGTGTTTCTTGGGGTTAGTGACAAGATAGCCAATGGAGCGTGTCTTCAAGTGTGGCTACATTATTACCTGGGGGAATATACATACAGATGATGTTGATGCTTTTACTTTTGTTAAGTTGCAATCTAGTGGCAATAATCTCTGAGTTATTGATTTGAGGTGGTTGAATAACATCTATGGTCACATTCAACTCAGATTTATAGAGTACAGCCACCCCTCCGCCTTTCCTTGAAGCACGATCCAGCCTGTGTATATTATATCCGGGTGGTAGCACTTCATTGTCAGTAATGTTAGGTTTTAACCAGGTCTCAGATAGACAGAGAACATCAGGGGAGTAGACAGCCAGGAGGACGTGCAATTCGTGTACCTTATGATTAATGCTCATAATATTAAGATGACAGACAAGGAGAGAGTTAGTTGGTCTATTGGTTATAGTTTTGTGCCTTGGGTTGCTGGTCGAGAGGGAAATTGTATCTGTGGTGGATGGGCCTAGATTGGGGTGAATGTCACCACTGAGTATAAGACTAGGCCTGTACTCAGTGATAAGCCTCAGGAGTTTGTTTAAATGTTTGTAGCAGTGTCTGGATCTTGAGCTAATGTTATATTTGGGAGCCATGCATCTGTCCTCCCATTGTTTCTTTGGGAATTGCATATCTATTTGTTTTTTTCAACCTTTTCTGACCTTTTCTGATTGATTCCTGCAGTTACCATGCACCATTTTATATGCTCTATTAATTATCCCTTTTTAACAGCAGCATCTGCCCTGGATTCAATTAAAAATGTATCCAGTGCTGGTCTTCCATTTAGGATTCCCCTATCCATTTCTCTTTGCCTATATTCTGATAGCAATCTCCAGGGTCTATACCACTTCCACGAAAACACAAGTACCTGAACACCTATTCATCTACGCTAATACAGCGAACAGCTGTTTATCAAATGTTCACATCAGCAGATATTTTTTCCTGAGCAGAGAGTTAGCTGTCCAACATCCAGAAATTGCCCCTTTCCCCACTGTAGTATAATCTCGGAGGTAGTATATTTAAGTGGGGTTGTGTGGGTGGTGCAGCACCCCACTTTTGTGGGTTGACATACTGCAGTGTGTGTGTATTCCTCGGCATGTGGGACGGGTAGCTCTTTGCACTGGGAAAAGTTTTGCTGATGTGCAGGTTTGATGAAAGGATCATTCACTGTATTGGGATTGATGGATAGGTGTCTGAGTACTTGTGCTTTCATAGAAGTGATATAAATCCCAATCCCTGATAGAAAAGACAATCTATAGAGTGCAATCCACATATCGTCTTGGCCTCTTCCTACTCTATTACTTTTCCTTCTCTAATTATTTGTTCCTATTTGGTTCCTTTGCCAGCTACCTCCAGTAAATTCCAGCCCCCTGTTGCCTATTCTCTGCACTCCTAGTTGCAGTCATCCCTATCGGTAGAATCTCCTTTCTCAGACAGACTGTCCACTGTTAATCGCTAACATGAGGCATGATTTTAAGAGGGCTGCTTAGCAAAAGCTTAAGGACATTTCTGACTTCTGAAACTTACTTAATAAACTTGTTTTTTTCCTGTTTTTGAAGCTAAACAACTGTGTTTCATGGACTTCTAATTCTTTCATCTTTTCCCGGTTAGGGGTCTCCACAGTGGATCACCTGTATGCTCATGACTGGCAGTGAAGTTTTACGGTGTCGAGTTGCCAGCCTGGCACCCAACCTTCCACAGAAGGCACACACACTCACACCTAGGGCCAATTTAAAGTGTCCAATCCACCTACAGCATGTCTTTGGGATGTGGGAGGAGACCGGAGCACCCGGAGGAAACCCACACGACCACAGGGATGACATGCAGACTCCACACAGAAGGTACCCCAGCCGCAGATCGAACTGGAGAACCTCTTGCTGTGAGGTTGCAATGTTAACCATAATTCATGAGGTGTCACAATTATGCTCTGAAATCTAGCAAAAGTCAAGCTTGTTAAGCATTATTAATGTCAGAAAAGTACTGAACACATTCGTATTAAACATCTCTAATTGCTTTTAAGCTCTAGTCTTGCACTCAAGCTTAACATTGGCCAGTACCTGACACAACAGAACAGGAGTAATACTAAGACAGCTTTAAAAGCTGTTAGAGATATTTCACTCTGCCATGTTTTTAAACAAAAAGTGTGATAGAGCAAAGTGCCTAACAGCATTTTAAAGCTATCAGTTCTAAAGAGGGATGCTTTGCTTCTGCTCACTCTGTGATAAATTGCTTTCAAAGTTGTAATTCTTTTTTCCTGTAACAGCCTGTGTCAGTACTTGAACCTAGGTTGCTTGGACCATAATTAGGGCTTCACCCTTCTTTGCCACTGGAACTTCTAAGTTTGAAATTTTACTTAAAAAGGTCATAATCCTATGATTTTCCATCTGCTGAAGCCCAGAAAAGGGAATTAAGGGAGGGAAGTAAAGAAATACTGTCAACAGTTCTCTCAAAAATCAGCAGACACAACACATATTCACATATATATTATATTTTACAAGTAGTCATCTTGCAATAGGTAGCAAATGGTACTAAATCCCAATTAGTGTTCCAAAAAATCCTAAATTAGGGAAAAGCAGTTCAAAATGCAAAGGACAGAATCCAGGTAAATCTAAGATAGCTTCCCCAAAACATACTCTGCTCCTTGAATGCATATCCCAGTTATAGATCTTGGTAAAGGTATGTCCCAGTGAGAAAGTAGCCATGGCACAGGTGACTATTACAAACACTACAGGCAGCAAGTCCCAACTGTAAAGCCCCAATACTACATTGTGCAATAGCTTGTTAGCCTTCTGGTGACACAAAACAATACAACTGGCAAGCAATAAGGTTAAGAGTTGCATGGCAGATGTAAAATCCTACTTATCAGGACAAACCTGAAGGAAACAATAACCTGGTGCATCTTTTAGAGTTCATGGACACTCAGAAGGTAGAACCATAACTGATGCTAAATATCCAGGGTTAGAGAAAATATGTTCTACCCTTTTTTGGTACCAGTAAAGAATACCAACATTTAATGGACTGACTGATAGCTCAAGAACCACTTCAAGAGAACATAAGTATTTGCTCTGACAGAAATCCATCTTTTCACAGAAGATTGGGCAGCACTCTTTGCATGCACAAGTAAAAAAAAAAAAGTTACCAGGTTGAGGTGATATCTACAAGAAATACTGCTTTCCATGATTAAATTATGTTAAGAAGTGCATCCAACAGTGTACTGACCATGAAGTAAAGACCCCAATAAAAACATAAAGTCTTCACTGGAGCTGAATATGAAGCACCCCCACCAGGAAATGGGCAAACATAATACTTAGCAAATTCTGAAGATCTGTTAATCCAGGCATGTTTTTGTCGCCCCCCTCCCCCCTTGCTTCATACCTTCTGGTCTTCTACCTCAGTGGTACCATCCATTGCCAGGTCTTCCAGCCCCACCTTTCATCTTCTGGACTAACAAGGATTTTTTTTCCATTTTTTTCTTTTCTATCTGAGGCCAGTGTGGATCTTAAGAACATCCTAAGGGAGTAGTCTCACCAGCAACTGCTTGCATGAGGAGGAGGGATTGTTAGACAAGGACGTACACTTTAGTCCTCCCCCCCACCTGTCTTGGAATCATTTGAGGGCTACTTCCTTCTTCATGGATCATGTTTCCCCTCAGGGAGCATCAGGATGAATGTCCCTCCTCTCCTGGGATAGGCATGTTTATCCCTTCCTGCCACCACCTCAGAGATTGAGATTCCAATTGAACCTGAGTCACCTGGGCCATAGTTTGTGCTTTATCCTTCTATGTCATGGTGCTGCCTCTCTTAATGCAGTCACATTGAAAACATGTAGTTTATGAGATCAAATATGTATGTATGTGTCTGTGTTATCTGTGTGAATGATGTTCAGCTGTGACTATGCGTTAAAGTGTCCTGTGTATGATATGTAGTGCTATAGCAGTGGGGGAGGGGTTGTACAGCTTAATATATGTGTGCACATTTTCTGAATATGGAATTAGCAATGTAGCCACAAATCTGACAAACTTCCAGAGTCGTTTTTTTCTTTGATAGTAGTAGTGACCTTGTAGTTAAAATAATTATGTTCATGTATTATAGGGAACATTCCCACATCTAAGTAAACTGGCGCTTTGCCACCCGTAAAATAATATGTGAATGCATCATTGTGCAGATTGTGTGCATGTTTATGTATGGTGCTTGGATGTGTATTTATGTACAGTATGTATGTATGCAGATGTATGTACACATGTATGTGTAGTAGGTTAGTTGAGACTGATGTATGTGCAATATCTTTGCATATGTGTGTGTGTGTGTGTGTGTGTGTGTGTGTGTGTGTGTGTGTGTGTGTGTGTGTGTGTGTGTGTACAGATGTGTGTATATCCTTGCATGTGTGTGTGGTCATATGTATTCTGTGCAGAGCTGTACTATACAACAGAACTGTTTTAGCCCAGCAAAGACAATTAAAATGGTTCTGTTGTGTAGTACATCTCTGCAGAGAATACATATGACCCCCCCCACACACACACACACACACATATGCAAGGATACATACACAGCTTAACTCCACAAAAGCATGATCTATCAATATACGAACAAGCACATTCTTGGTAGAATAACTGAGGCCTACATCAGAAAGATGCCTGAGAGACACCAGAATAGCCTAAATATTTATAAAGAAATGATGAAGAAGATAACTCTTGGTTCAGGTGGAACATTTTTTTCTACTTTATATTGACAGTGGCCCAAGTGAAAAGCTTCTTAGCATCCTCAAAAAGCCTCAAAGATCTCCTTTGGGAGGTCTCATAGCTGAACAGGAAGTTGTGCAGTGTAGGTACCAACATTTGAGATGATGGTGGTCATCTTGCTTAAGTGCTCGAGACTCAAACTTTCAGACTCTGTTGAGCAAAAATAGAGTGACAAAAATGGTCCTTGAAAGAAATTAACTGATGAAATGAGGAGAGTGGTCATCAGTGATACTTCACACAGTCTACAATGAAGACACCGTTTTCCTGCTCCAGTCTGCCCTTTAAGAGGAAACAGAACTTGGATAAGGATTCTCATGGGCAGCTAACAAATTGATTTCTGGGTCAGCCCACTTATCCATTTCAGTCTTAACACTCTTCCTTTGAAAACAAAGTTCCAGAAGGAAGCTTCAGTTACAATTTATTAGCATATGATGGAACATTCAATTCTCCCAGGATATTGAGCACTCTGCTGTAGCTGCCTGGGTGGTGGCCCATTCCAACACATGGATCACTGTCCTTCAGAAGAAAAAGGAGCAAATCAGTACTGCATCCTGACTGCTGAATCTTTCTAAGGAGAATCATGGATTTCACTAGTGCCTCTAGAGCCTGCAAGGCAATGAATCCAGCCCTCGACTTGATTACATTGATAAAGAGAGACTTCTAGTGAATCCCAGATACTCTGGAACAGGACAGACCTGAAAAGATCCCCCCATTCCTATGGGCATATATCCATTATAAGGAATTATGTTGAGAGAAACATATACTGGAAACTCATCTAGAGGTTGGCAGCCAAAACCAACCAGACACTGGAGTGATGCGAAGTATCTGAAACAAAAAGAGATCCAAGTGGAAGTCAGGATCTGTAGCCATTGACTGAAAACTGCAGCATCCAGATAAACAGGTGAGCCAAGGGGACTGAACAACATCCCTGCCATCAGCCACAGAAAACATACTAAAAGATGGGTAAATAAGGAACTCTACAACACAACACATGATGAAAAATACCCAATTTCCAGGCATTCTGCAGAGGTGGAAGGTGTGACACTGAAAATAGCTGAATTGTTCTGTAAGACAAATGCATTTCATGGAGACTTTAGAGAACTTCTGCCAACTGAGTGCAGCCAAGGCAAAATCTGGACTACTGTCGTGTTGGGCAAGAGTTAAATGAGATAAGTTAATTCTCCCCATTGGACAAAGTGAGTTAAGATTACCTGAATTAAAAGGATACTTTAGAGCTATAATGTTAAGGCTCATGTATATAAAACAATTAGAAAATTATAAATCAAAGTGAAAGGGATAATGGTGAAATGGGAGTAGTTTGAGAAGCATGGAGAGAGAGTAGAATTTTGGATGCAGGTCCTTGATTCAAATAACAATGACAGTATAGGATATTCTATTCATAAAATAGCATAAAGAGCTATGCCATCATGAACATGGAATGATGAGGGACTGCTTAGTGAAAGAACAGCTTTAATATGCTTTTCAGTTCAGTCTGGAACAGAAGCTGTTGTTAAAAAACGGATAATTTGTATGGCATATAAAGCATTCCATGCAAAATGTAAGAATCAAACAGAGGAAATAAGAAAAGACTTGTAAGAGAGACTGGAAAGGCAATTTACAAAGTAACAATGGGAAAACATCTGTTTTTCTCAAAGGGCCAATGGAGTATCTGTGCCCGGTGGTCTAATTCCAAACTTAATGCTAACCATCTTTTTAATTTTGCTCATCATTTTCTGATAGGATATTCTTTGCATGTCCTCCAAGGATATGGTAGCCCATCCCTTGCTATCTTATCTCACAATATCCCCAGAACTCCAGCTATTGTTCTCATAGATCAATCATGTAACCTATATTAATATCTGTTTGCATTTTAGTAATACTAATTTTATATCCTGACACTCAGTCAAACCCCTTTAGTATACTTAGTAGTTTTAATAAGTCCTCTTTAGGCCTTGCATTGTAACCAAAACATCACCTGCAAACATTGCTACTTTTAGGTCCACACCTCCTCACTGATAGCCCTTTACCACTGAGTTCCTCACCTTCTCTACCAGTGGCTCTAAGTAGAGCCTAAATAATACACAAGACAGGAAGGAAGCCTACCTGATCTCTTTAGTAAATCTCAACATTTCTGTTAAGATTTGAGCCACACTGATCCTGAGTAAGTCCTCCTAAGTAGATCAATACGTTTTTTGGGAGCACGTTTTTTCCAACACCTCATACAAAAACTATCTCTCCAACCTATCAAATGTTTTTTCAGCATCTAAATAGAACAAGGTCACTTTGTTTCAGGTGTTCATGATGTTTTGTTCGGAAATATTTATAATCTGTAAATTGCCTAATTTCCTAAGGAACCCTGTTCCAAGTGGCAGGTGCAAAAACTCCTTTCACTAACTGCAAGATTAAAATTTAAAACTAAAAAAGTTAATTGCAGTCTGTTACAGCTCAGTCTCCTACACCATCAAGATGAAAGGAGTTACTGCTGTCTGCTGGACTGCATTTGCCAAAACTTAAAGTAGACACATAACTGCAACTGAATAACTATTCAAAAGAGTGTGTCAGTCAGTCAGTTAGTAAAGGTTTAATGGTTACAGATAAACATTATTTTTTAGGTCCAACAACTGTTTCATTAAATTACAGCAGATTATGGGGACGATTTGTGTTTAGCAGTTCAGTTACTGTGCAATTATTCCATCTCTGGCTAGGAAGGCATTCACACTGCTATAATTTTTAACATCTCTTTCATAAGCTTTTTACAGAAAACAAAGTTATCTCTGCATTTTTAGTTTTATTTTACTGAACTAGGTTATCTTTACCTTTGCTGCTACAGAGATACTCGATCAACACATAAGCTGGTGCCAAATTTGCCCCCCCCACCCCCATTCTCCAGCCACTACTGCATACTGCAAATTTTTTCCAACCTCTCTTCTCCCACTTTCTCCCTAAAATCCCCTCTCCTTAAACACACATCCACTCCCTATAAACTAACAACTAGTTCCATTTTACTGTCACTGTTTACCATATCGCCTTCCTTCCTTCCTGTTTCTACAACCTATTCCAATATTACTCCACTTTCTTCCTTTTCTTCACTACAATTAATGACTTAAAATACTGCAGCTGTCAAGCAACAGTCTTGTACTTGCCCTGGTCATTGTCCTCTACCTTCTCACTCACTCATAAGCCACACCACTTCACAGGATAATTGACATATCCTTCCCAGCTATCCCCCTACATAAAATTGTCATATTACTTATTTCAACAACCAGAAAGCCATACCATATCTTGGCTAGTAGCACTGAGCCTCTTCACCTAACAACTTCAGTCATTGTATTACTTCTAATAAGGAACATAGTACCAAACCTAGGTCCTCCAACATTTTCCTCCTCCTTGCATCACATCACTAGCCATGCATTCTTGTAACCTTCTTAATGTACATAGTATCAGCACCAAACCAAACCAAACCAAATTAATGCCTTTACCCTTAAGCACAATCTAGACATTCTCACAACAATTGAATCCTGGCACAAGACCAATAAGTTAAAGTTCCAACTCCTCCTACCTTCTTATTTTATCTATGACTCCAGACCTGGAAAAAGACCTAGAGGTGGAACCGTAGTCCTCCACAAAAACAATCTAAAGCCTATCATTATTGCCCAAGACAATGCCAAATCTCACTCAAGTCTAAACTGGATTCTGTTAAAATTTCCATCAATCAATATCTCCCTTCCTTGCCACTGCCTACATATCAGCCCCATGAGCACTACTAAAATTCACCTTCCTGATTTCAATCATTCTTGCCTTCATCCCCAAAAACAATGATGCTGTCATTCCTGAGTATTTCATTCTCAACCTTTTAAGTTCCCAGTCTTCTGACATCTCTCACTTTCTGATCAAACACAATCTAATAACACAAACCACAAGGCCTAATTTCAGTTTGTCTAAGGACTCCACCCTCAACCTGATCATCACAAATATACCTACCTTAATCTACAATGTCTCTATTCACTTGCCATCTATTATTGGCAACTGCCCCATTAAATTCACCATCTCCAAACAATCTATAAAACTCCTACCAATTCTAAATACCTTCAGACCTAAATCAACAAAAATATAGCCAAGATAAAAAAGCTAATTTACTTCATTCTTTTAGTCCACCATACTCTTTGAGGAAGACTCCAACATTGCCACAAAGCAAACATATTGATCTCAATTCTCCTTCACCTCCAAAACTAGCTCCTTCCAGAAGTAAAAAGTTATTCAAACCAAATAAGCCCAATTAGATAAGAAAAAAACTTAAACTACTAAGTCTCATGGGTAAGCCTAGCAGAAGTGGAAAGTTGATCCCTCCATCAGCAATCATACTCATTTTGCTACCCTCAGAAACTTTGTCAGACAATCCCTCACTACCTTCAGAAACGTAGCTAAACAATCGGTCATATGACACAAATGTTATGTGCACAAATCCAAGCAAGTACATCTCCTAAGATCTCCAAAGCAATTCTGGAAAACAGTCTACCTAATCACAGGACATAAGATCCCTGAAGGCACCAAATCTCCTACATTTTTCCAATGTGGCAAAGTCAAATTTATACCTAGTGATTTCCTGTAAGAATTTAACAAGTCTCTCAACACCCCTTTCATGCCTCTTCCTTCCTGATCCCCCAGCCCCTCACCCTTCATCCACCTTCTATGTCAAACACATAAAACATAAAAAAACAGAGAACTTTCTAAATGGTATTCCAACATATCCAATTCATGGCTCTAACAACCTCCTCACACAGTTTCTTTACAATTACAGACATCACCATACCCACCATTTTACCCTTATCTACAACCTTTGCCTCACTAGAAACATCATTCCATTTATATGGAAAGTAGTCATTGTGATGCCTGTGCACTGGCCCAGTAATCAAGGAGCCTCACTCATCACCACTAACACCAGTGAGGGGCATCCATATTGGGAAGGATAACAAATACACACACTGTAAAGTACAATTTCCCTTAAGATCACACAGAGATCGCAGTTAGTCTGGGGCTGGTTTCTCTCTTTTTTTCCAGTTCACCATTAAGACTCTCCACTGGCACAGCTATAGAGTGGGGTCCTTAGCCAGGGTCCCAAGCCAAGTCCTCCTTGCACTCTCTCTGTCCAACCAGTGCTTCGGGTCCCTGCCCAAGTAGCTGACACACACACACAAATACACACACACACACACACACACACACACACACACACACACACACACACACACACACACACACACACACACACGCATGCACACATGAGATATGATTTATATATAAACACAGAGACACTCCTGGGAAAGACTGGCACAGGTTCACTAGGTATGCCCCTTCTGCCCAGGCTATAAGGTAGTAATTCACTGCCACCAGAACTCCTAATATCATCTACTAAAAAGGCCCTTACCAAAAGGTCTCCAATTATTACTGTGCAATATGATTATCCAGTTAGTAAGTGTGACCAGAACTTTTAAGGCTTATTGGAGTGGCTTTGTACAGTATCACTATATACATGAAATGTACTCTAGAGCTTAAATTATTTCTACACGAAACAGCCACAGTTGAACATTTTACAAATATTTAATAATAAATAATAAAAACACAAGACAATACTTCTTACTACACAGTGCTAGTCAAGAGTTCAGACATCACAGGAAAATGCTTAAAATAATACTGTAGAATAGTTCTGACATAAATTTAGAAAACAGCTAGACTAAACATACTATTTTCCTATCTAACTATGAGCAATCACAGTTCTAAATAAACTTACATATAGAGAAAAAGCAGAGTACTGGTGTGTTGTTGTCAGCTTTAGACAAAATCCAAAATGCTCTCTCTCTCTCTCTCTCTCTCTTTCTCTGAGACAGTCTTTTAAATTGATAATATATCACTGTTGACTCATTTTAGATTACATCATTCTTCTCTGATTCCCAGACTAACAGAAACTCAGAGTTTAACACATCTTTGATATTGCACCTGGTCAGGAAACCACATCAGTTAAAAACATTATATATGTAAAATACAGCAAGTAACTCTGGTCTCAAAACAATAGAAAGAAACTGCTTGTCCAGACATCACAGCTCAGAGTTTGAGATCAGTCATACAATGCTTGACTTATTAGCCTTCTTCCAGCAGAGTGCACTGTTGTTACATTTTTGATGTTCAACATTTAACACAATTTTCTTACATTTAAGAGAACAAGCCTGTGGCTTATATTAATATTTACAAATGTCAGAATTATCTATAAAATTCTATCTAGCTAGGTTAGCAGCCTTCACAGTCATAACTAAACCTCTCTTAAACAATCAAACACTAATCAATGTTCTCACTTTTGCCCAATCTCCATCCTTCCAAATCTTAACAAGATCATTGGCAAAATTGCCTACACTTAACTTTCCAGGTACACACAGCAATATCACATACTGTCCCACAAATAACATGGCTTCTGGCCAGGCTGAAACACAATGACTGACTTGTGAACCCTATCATATGATATTTTATGAAATACTGCAAAGTAACATTACAGATGCCCTTTTTATTGAACTCACAAAAGTATTTGATTTCATTAATTACCCCTTTCTCCTACATGCTCTTACAGAAATATGAATCAAGTCATGCCCTTACCTTGGTGCAAATCCTGTTTTTGGAAAACATACTTCAAAGTCAGACTAGAAAATGCCCATTAAGTGACAGCTCAGCTTCTCAAAGGTGGTCCTCAAGTTTCTATTGTTTATTGTACTTTTCTCTAACTTCATTAACAAACGACCTTATGACATTCCCCATCTTCCTCTTCTCCTTTATGCAGATGACATTGTCATCTACAGGTCAAATCATTCCTATTATTTTATCCAAATCCAAATGCAGTTTGACCTGCTTTTGTTTCAAAAATGTCTAATCTAAGACAACCTACTACATAACCCCTCAAAAAAGAAAACAATGTGTTTTGGATCTTCCCTTAGTCTGTATAACTGACCAATCAGACTTACCATCATTGAAACTATGATCAAGTTCTTAACTTTCATATCCACACAGAAAAAAGTGATCACTTTTCTGGGCCAAAACATGTATATCTGATTTTCTTTATTCCTCTGCCATGTATGCCATTGGTAAAGAAATCTTACTGTCCCAGCTTGATTAGGGTCTTCACATTATTCCTTCAGACTCCAAGAAAAGCTCTGCAATCCTCTAGACTTTTTCTAATTCCATTTGTCAGTTCACCATTAGCTCTCCTTCTCATCAACACCCCTACGTCTGACTGAACACAGCAAAATAGCTCTCCATTAAACAAAGTACTGACCCGATACTTGGAACTCAACTCTTTGTTTACTATACTTTGTTTAAAATGTCTTCATATAACCTATGTCACTACTCTCAAAATGCACCCATTCTATCTACTCTGAGATCCTCCCCCAATCCACCAGAGATATACCTTCTCTATACTTCATCATTTCCTATGGCAGTCGCTCCCTCTACTTCACAGAGAAACCTCCAACTTCTCTAAGTTTAGATAAGATCTTAAAATCCACCTTTAACAGCAAGCTGACTGCTCATGTCTCCTAAAAGGACACACAACCTAAATATCTCGCTCCTTCTTGTCCTTAAACCCTCCTACTTCTCTACCAGCCTCCTCACTATTCAGTTCTGTAAATATGTAAATATATAATTGCTTAATTGCTTGTGGACTCGCTAATATTTTACAAATCTAAACTTATTGTTATTTTGTCCTTTTGTCTGTATTTGAGACTTGGCATTTTTGCACTTGATGCTTACTATTTGTATTTATGAATACCTCTATATTCTACTTGAGAATGTTTTTCACATGGACTGAGCCTGAAAATGTTCAGATCTGATCACTGCACTACCCTGGTAAACAAATGTTAATACAATAAAAAATAAATAAATAAAATGGGGTCCTAACTAAAATCATAGGACAACTTCCTTGGCTTTTTAGACAGCACTGAGAATGATAAACTTTGGGTATAGGTTCACACCCAAGAAGTTTTTCTGGTGGTGGTCAAAAGCCCAAACTTCACATACTTCTGTAGAACCATCGTGTCTGAGTGAATGATGGAAGATGGCTGCTAAATCCAACATCTCACTTCAATGGGTGGTGCTCAGAAGGTACCTCTTAGACTGATATCCCCTCTATCTCTGGATGAACTATCTTTTGTAATAAGATGATTCCATAAAATAACAAATGGAGGTAAATCCAAGCAGGATGGGCTCTAAACAGAGGCAACATCTATGCTTATACCTGCTCTACGAAGAGTTATAATTTAGACATTTGAAAAGCTAATCAACAGAGCAATAAAACAGAAAAATGTACTGGAAAGGCAGGAGTGGTGAAATATGGAGGGAAAATAGTCGGCCAATAATCATAAGGACACACCAGTGGCAGCAAGGACGAATATTTATTAACCTACTGTTTTTCATAACCAGATTAGCCCACCAGTCCACATCTAAATATAATCAAGGGCTACTCAGATAAATCATAAAACTTTAAACAGTAAGCAATTACAAGGATAATCATATGGCAAATAGTAGAGTCTCCCACAAAAAATACACAAGCCTTACATAAATAAATGATAAAGCACTAACAGTTTAAAGGTCATTTACTACTTCTTCTGCTTTTGACTTTTCCCAGTTAGGGGTCGCCACAGCAGATCACCTGTCCGCTCATGATTGGCAGTAGAGTTTTTCAGTGTCGAGTTGCCAGCCCGGCGCCCAACCTTCCACAGAAGGTACACACATGCACGCACTCACACTTAGGACCAATTTAGAGTGTCCAATCCACCTACAGCATGTCTTTGGGATGTGGGGGAAAACTGGAGTACCCGGAGGAAACCCATGGGACCACAGGGAGGACATGCAGACTCCTCACAGAAGGCACCCCAGCCGAGGATCGAACCAGAGAACCTCTTGCTGTGAGGTGGCAACGCTAACCACTGCACCACCGTGGCCGCCCTTAAAGGCCATTTACTACAAAATGAAAAATAAATAGGTAAAGCAATCAAACTCCAAAGATTCTCAAAATAAAATCAATGACCACATACAGATATTGAAAAAGTCATATTAGGAAGAAATGAATGGTGGGACCGAAGATAAGAAGGACTAGTAAACTCAGTATATAATAATTATGTACTTTGTACAAATGAAAAAAAGATAAGATATTTATCTGTACCTAGCTATTTCAACAGGTTCACCAGGCACAGCCCAACTTCAGTGGAGTACTTGGGAATTTATATCTATAAATTCCGAAACAGCACAAGGCAGGATAAACAACTCCATATGTTTTTAATTATAAGTTAAACATTGTTTATTTAAGCAAATTCAGCATTAGCACTTAGAAATATCAAACAAAATGTGCTTGGACAAAGTCCAGAACTAGTTACAAGACAGTACTGTAGCAAAGTTGCTGACTACAACACACATGCAGGCAAAATAATTCAAGAAGCCAATTATAATTAGTAAGTAGTAATTACAAGCTATTTAACTGCTCACATTAACTGTCATACTTCAATCTTCATTTCCCAGCAATAAACACAAAACAAACGGTAGCACTCATTTATAATGACTTATTTAACCATTTGAACAACAGATAGTTACTGAATGGGTGCCAGGAGTTTTCTCTAAAGAAAAGAGGCAGCTATTCTAGGTAATCCTGCCCTGTAACTGTCTAAAGGGATAGAGAATACAGACCTCAAGGAGACTGAATGAAAAGGATGTCAGAAATCCCTTTGGATTACTATAGCATGCTATATTCCAAAGGCTGTCAACACTGTTGGCTAACAAAGCGATACCTATGAGTAAACTGTATTCTCAAACCAAGGCCGAGCTCAGTATACTGCGATACGTGCAATGTTTTTCCCATCTAGTCGGCATTAACAGATAATCCCAACAGCTTATTAATAAGAATTATAAGTCAGTGGAGAGCTAGCTGCAGTGGTGGTGCTGCGGTAGCGTTGTCGCCTAACAGTAAGACATTGTCCTGTTCGATTCTCAGCTAGAGCGTCTTCTGTGTGGAGACATGCATGAATGGGTGTACCTTCATTGAAGGTTGTGCATCAGAGCTGGCAACTCGGCATGTAAAAATCTACTGCCAATCATTAGCAGACCGGAGTTCCGCTGAGGTGACCCCTAACCGGGAAAAGCCGAAAGACACAACAATAAGTCAGTGGAGAGCTATTGGGGAAGATTTCCTGGGAGTAGCATACATGAGGGAGAATGACACACAGTGTTTATTAGCTTGGATTTTAACAGCAAGAGGGAAAGCCCATGGGAAAAAACAGACTAATTTCCCCCTATATTTTGGTTATCGTCAGTTCTATATGCATTGATGGCTTTTTTCTTGGTCAAGCCAAAACCTCAGGTATCCATACACTTTTCAGACCATTAATTTGCCTATATGGCACTTAGTTCACAGCAATATGTAGCATGTGGAACATCCTATTTTTGTATTCTGCAAAAAAAAAAACACAACAGTGTCAGTTCCATAGTTCATGGGTGACATAAAATTGGCAACCAAATGAGCTCAATTTTTATGACATATAAATAATTCCAAAGTAACTGAAGTATTCACTACCATTCTCCTAACTATAGCTCAACAGCTTCTAACTATGGACAGGATATCGATGTTCTAAGAATGAAAATGCAGAGATACAGTACCTTTCAGAACGTGTCTGTTCATACACAATCATAAACTTGCAGAAGTGCACTGTACTTTCGCTCACAAACATATCTGTTCTGCACTGTGCCTTTGCAACTTTTTTTTTTGCATTTTGTTGTAATCATACAGAAAAAACCCCAGTCTTGCTGAAAACACAACAGAAGCTCCATCTAGCGTGAAATCAACAGGTTGCTAAAACATTCATTGTGGCCAGTCAGAAATCCAATGAAGATTCTTTTGGTGGCTATCGAGTCTGTACTTCACAAATAATGTAATTGAAATGGCTATTCAGAAGGGCTTCCCATCTCAGCAACAGTTTCAGTCCACACCTCTACTGCATTCTGCTCTTCATTATCTATGTCTCTGTTCTCCTTCCCACCTGAGAGAGGTGTTCATTCTTAATAAACTCAATGACTAAGGATTCAAATTTTGAAAATAAGAGTTTCCACTGTCATCAGTGAGCACTGCTTACTGCAGTCTATAGGGGTGGCCAACTACAGAACTGAATAAAGGGGACAGAATTCATTTTTATATATCTGAGGGACATACTTCCTACTGTCTATATACACCAGCAGCAAAAAACAAAATGAACAGCAATAAAATGGAGAAATTATCACCACATTCATAATAGTGACAAAACTCCTGCCAAATCCAGATGAACACTTTTAAGTTGTAGCTAAGCACCAGAAGATGTTCCACAAAGTCTAAACTGTTGTTGCATTTTGGACATTTGGTTCAAAGCATTGTCTTTGCTCTTAGTCAGCAACATCTTTAGACAAGAATATGGAATAAAGCCAGAAATCACCATTAAAAGCCCACAGCTGATGGACTTTTTATTTGCTTTATCAAGTTAAAAGAGCAGGATGATTTGTAGGGTCTATATTATGTCCTCGAAGAGACGTTCCATTGAACGCCTCTTCATTGACCCTTAAAACATGAACTCCCAGAACAATGAATGGCCACCTCAGTGAATTATTTCAAATGGGAAAGAAATCGCTTGGCCATCCTTCTTAGTTTGTCTTTTTTCCCACTGTAGTGTGATTTCGGAGTTGATATATTTAGATGGGGTTGTGGGGGTCACAGCCAATTTGTAATGTTTGTAGTGAAGTGTTTTTTTTTTGTTAAGGCAAGCGATTTCTTTCCCAGGGAAAGAAATCACTGATGTGGACATTAGCTGTTTTGAGATTTCACATTTTAAGGGTCGATGAAGAGGCATTCAATGGAACATCTCTTTGAGGATATAACCTGTTTTGTATGCATTTCTCACAGATTAAAATATTTGCAGCTATAGTGTCTAATATTATTTAGACCATACTTCTCAACTGTACATGATTTTTATTCATATTTTCCCTGTCCTTCATAAAATGTTTGATTTTCTGGTAAATCACTGAGGATAGCAACCAATAATGCCAAACATTATAGATTCATGCTTCTTATTGTTCAGAAAATGCACATTGTTGCAAAACTTAGTGTTCAGTCCATTTTTAGGAAAATTAGAGTAATATTTGAAATTGTCCCCCATTTTGGGCCTTTGCCCCCTCAATTATTTTTGCCTTTGTACAAAATTATTTTTTAAACACCTTTATTGAATTATTACTTGTGACACAGGCAAAATTACATTCATATGAAAGTAATCAAGCCATATTAACAAGCTCACATTTACAAACACTATAGGATATATAACAATATATGTGAGATACAATCTAAGCAACATTACATAAAGGATTCAGTTCTTGCTTTCAGTTATACCTCATTCCTCTGTCAAAACATTTTTCTGCATGTATTATTCCCAGAATTTCCATTTTTCCATGTAATTTACTCTTACCCTTTTTTAAAGATCCCACTTCCTGTTTTTTTATCTCTGTTACAATGATCACTACTTCAAATAGAGTTGGTTTAGATTTTGATTTCCATTTTCTAGGAATTGCTTTTTTGGCAGCCACCAGAATTAAACTTAACAAGGCCTTATTATGTCTAGGCAATTCAGATCCTGTATTCCAGCTCAAAAAAAATAATTTCCTTAGTTGCACTCATTTGCTCCCTTAGTATTCCTGACAGAGAACTCTGAAGGTAATTTAGTTTTCCAACTCATTACATTCCCAAAACACATGTTCCCAGTTATCTATTTCCTCCCCATCACACTCTGACATTTGCCATCTACCTAAGGAAAAATTTTTTGGAATCTGCTTGGAGTGTATCTATGCAAACATTTCCAGGCAAACATCTTAAATCTTCTAGACTTTGTTGCATATTTGGGAGTCATACATATGTCCTCCCATTGTTTCTTTGTGAATTGTTTATCTCATCTCTCTTCCCAATCTTTTTTGACCTCTTCTTATTGATTCCTCTTCTATCATGTAATATTTTATATGCCCTACTAATTATCTCTTTTTAACAGCAGCTTCTTTTCTAGATTCAATTAAAATCTCAACCAGTACAGATCTTTCATTTAGGATTCCTCTATCTGTTGTTCTGTCTGTATTCTGATATCCATCCCTAATAGGGAAGGCAATCCCTAGCCTGCAATTCAAATGTCTTCTTGGCCCCTTCTCGTTCTATTATCTTTCCTTCTTTATTTGTTCCCACTACTTTGGTTCCTTTGCCACATTCCTCCAGTAAATTCCAGCCTCTCTTGCCTATTTTCTGTACCGCTACTTGCTGTCATCCCTACTGGCAAAATCTCATTTTTCCGTTAACATTTTAGATTAGTTCTTAGAATACTTTTTGCTATTTTATGAATATAATATTCTGTATGGTTGTTATTCTCCTTAAGGATATGTGTCCAAAATCTGATTATTTCCTTATTTCTTGAATTATCCCCTACATCATCATCATCATCCCTTCTGCTTGTGTTATGTATAAGAGCTTTAAATGAGTAGCTTTGAAATATCCCTACAAATCAGGAAATCCCAAACCTCCTTGTTCTGTTGGGAGGATAGCCTTATCCCACTTGCCTCTTGCCCTCCTCTTCTCACTCTATTAATTACTATCCACAACTTCTCCGCTGGTTGATAACAATATGCCTGACTTGTGTATAAAGCTAAAGAGACTAAAAACATGTTTTATTGCTTGTATCTTACCAGACATATCAATAGGCAAGAGCTTCCAGTTTGTCAGTTTTTGTAGTATTTTTTTATTCTATTCCCATATGTCCTTGGCTACCATAACTGAATCTGTTTTAATCCATACTCATAAATACTACATTTTATCATGTCCCCATAAATATGGGTATTGCTGGACCATGTCATGTAAAGCTATATAGTTTGTAGCTATGGCCTTTGTTTTATCTGCATTAATTTTATATCCCTGAGTCTTAAAATATTCCACAACACTGAGATATCCTTTTCTGGTTCCATCAGGTACAAAATAATGTTACCTGCCAGTTACCCCAACTTTTCTTGAACACATAACCAATTATATCCTTGTATTTTTGACTCCCTTAACCCGCGGTGGTGGTGCTGCAGTAGAGTTGTCGCCTCCCAGTAAGACGCTGTACGGTTCGATTCTCAGCTAGAGCGTCTTTACTCAGCACGTAAAAATCAACTACCAATCATTAGCGGACCGGAGTTCCGCTGTGGCGGCCCCTAACCGGGAAAAAGCTGAAAGACACAACATTTTTGACTCCATTATTTTCTTTGCGAGTGGTTCTGAATATAATGCAAATAACAAGGAGGAAACAGGATGCTCCTGCCTGGTTCCTTTTTTCAGGCACAACTTATCAGACAGGAAGTATTCTACTTTGTTATTTAGCTCTGATCCCTCATACATCCTTCTAATTAACCTTATTATTGTATCAGGAAATGCAAATGTTTCCATCACTTTCTCTGCATCAAAGCCTACTGATAACAGCAGCAGTTTCTTACATTCATCTTCTCTCTGGATCATCAGGGTTCTATTAATGTTGCCAAATGTTTGCCTCCCTCCACAAAACCACATTGATCCATATCTACCAATTTTGGCATAACCTTTGCCATTTTTTAGCCATTATAGACACAAACACTTTATAATCATAGTTTAGAGTTGAGATGGGCCTATGTGAAGCTGGATCTGATGGATCTTTACGGTCATTAGATGTAATAACCACCACAACCTTTTTCCTTTTAAATTACTGTTAAACAAAACCTGTCAGATTTTTATCACTTACTTCTCACCTAACGTCTAAACATAATATCATCTGTTCCTGAAGACTTTTCTGTAGATTGGTTATGCATCATCATTTTTATCTCATCTTCTCCTATCTTAACTGTTAGTTGTGACCCTCATCTACTTCTAACCTTGGCATATTTAAGTCTTCCATAAATATTTACATTTGTGTTTTTTCTTGATTTCCATGCTTCTCTGTTTTATGCAATTTTTCATAAAATTTCCAAAACATCTCTAATCTCTATACAAGATCTTTGGTTATTTTTTTTGTTATAGGTTCCCTAAGTTTGGCAACAACCCTTTATACTTTCTGTTGCCTAAGTCATTGTGCGAAATGTTTTTTGTGCTCTGGAGTTATTGTGAAAAACAGTTGAATAACAGCAATCTTTCTAAAGTGTGCCTTTAAAGAGCATTTTTAACATGATCATTCCTTATACTGTAAACATGTTCATATATTTTCTTTTGAAAATCTCTCTCGGTTTTTCCCACATAAAAACAGTCACATTTGGTACATACTGCTAAATAAATAATTCCCAAACTTCCACAGTTCCCTTTCTTAAAATTAACTTCTGATTTTAAAATATTGCCCACTTTAATGCTTTCTGCCTCAAAAATATATGGATGTTGATGCCAAAAAAAGCACATTTCCTTGTTCTTCACCCACAATTTTCTCCCTTTGAAGCCCTATAAGTATTCATTTCAAACAAAGTCTTCGGATTCCGTCCAGTCTTAAAAACAAACTTTGGCTCTGATCCAACTACCAATGAAGTCACCGGATTAAATTTTAAATATTCCAGTTTCTTTTAATGATATCTTTCACTTTCTGTGAGGCATGATTAAATTCTACTAGCATTACTTTTTCAAAATTGTTGGAATCCTTAGTGGCAGTCTCCCCACCTTCACTACCAAAACCTGTACCGAGTAGTAGTTTATATTTCTTACGCTACTAGACCAAGACTTCCTCAGTAATTTTGTTAAACAAACCTTCAGGATATCCTCTATCAAAAAGAAATCTGGGACAATTTGTGAAGTTCTTAAATGACAGACTCCTTTTTGAGGTCATCTTTAACACTCAAATATTTTATTTATTTATTTATTTATTTGCAGTTGGTTTACCAGGATAGTCCATTGGGCCAAAAGAACCCGTTTTCAATGGAGTCCTGGGGAGAAAAGCTCCAATACAGACAAAAACAGGTACATGCAAAAATTACAATAATACTTATACAGAGTAAAAGATTAAAAACATTTAACACATTTAGGTTCAAAAATTCAAGAAGTATTCAAAACAATACAATCTGATGTGGATTAAATGTCAGGGGAATAAGTTAAAAGAGTAATGTTTTATGCATTCAAAGAAGTTGTATATACTTGCATTACAGGATAGGTAATCTGAGGGAATGTAAGCTTAGATAGGAAGAGTTATGTATCGTAAATGGGAAGAAGAATGGGAAGAAGAATGGGATAACATAGAATTATGAGGGGAGGGAGCAAGAACAATCCCATTGGGATCTTAGGTATGAATGAAGAGATTTTTTGAACATGTACTGGTTAGAGGAGATACGAATGGATGGTGGAAGTGAGTTCCAGAGACGAGCAAGATTAAAAGATAGTAGGTGTTTACCTGGGGGATGAGATGGTTTATGTACTTGTAGTAGGTTTTGATTGTTAGACCTTAAGACTCTGTTAGGTAGATGCATTTTGAAGGCGGAAGACAGGGAGGGACAGAGAGAGGGGCTAAGGATGAGCTTGTAAGCGAAATTCAGCTGTATATATATGAGTTGATTCGGTAATTCGAGCCAGTTTAGTTTATGGAGAGAGGAACAGTGATGAGTAGTGGACCTATGGCTATTGGCGAATTTGGCAATTTTGTTATAGCAGGAGGAAAGCTGTTTTTTTAGAGAAGTCTGAAGATTGGTCCATAATGGAGCCCCATAGAGAAGAGAGGGGATGAGAAAAGAGGAAGCGAGTGTGATTTTGGAAGAACTTGTAAGGTATTGGTTCTGACGGTATAGCATACCAAGTTTTTGATGGGTTTTTTTAATGTTTAGTTGAAGATGTGAGTTGTAACTAAGCTGATTGTCAATCTGTACACCAAGTAGCTTAGTTTCGGACACTAGTTCAAGGGGTGAGTTATTTTGGCTGGTAATTGAGAATGAGTTCATGTCGAAAGAAGTGGATTTTGAGGGAGTAAATACCATAAGTTTTGTTTTGGAGGCATTGAGTGCTAAGTGATTTGATTTCATCCAATGTTCAGTAATTGAAAAAGCTTCCTGAGTAAGTTTTTGGAGCAGAGAAGGGGAGGTGGCAGAGCAGATGATGGTTGAATCATCTGCATATTGGATGATATTTGCAAATGGGATAGATTTGTGATAATCATTGATAAATATATTAAAGAGGAGGGGACCAAGAATAGAACCTTGAGGAACTCCAGTAAGGGTACTAAGGAATGGGGAAGTGGCCTTTTTCCATATTACAGCTTGGTATCTATGGTATCTAAATACACTGGCCTTTAACCAAACTTTTTTCCTGTGCAAAGGATGCACCCTGCTAAAAAGCAAATACAAATTAGCAAAAGTGGGTTTCCTATACATTTTTGATTTGAAAATATGTTCAGTCATGTTTTCCATATAATTAATAACCTTGTCATTGTAATGGTATTTAATCTAAGGAAATATAAATCTAAGAAGGAGGCAGTGCTATTCAAATATTCAAGAAATTTAGAAATATAATTTTCTGGTCCTTCCCAAAGAATAAAGATAACACCCAGAAACCTTAAATATAATTTAATATACTGAAAAAACTCTGAACAGAAAACAAAGGAGTTCCCCTAGGCCAGAAGGACCAAAGTAGCATAAGTGGATGCTCAAGCTGTATCCATCACCACTCCCTTCACTTGCCTGAACATTTCTCCCTCAAAACATATACAATTATTTTGTAGCACCATAGTAGTAAGGTCCATAATTAAATTAATTTGTTGGGAGCTCAAAACTTTAAAGGTCACCAAACTATCATGAAAAAGGGCTAAACCTTCTTCCAAAGAAAACCGGGAAATAAATCAACCCCCATCTAGTTTAAGGAATCCCACCAAAGAGGTAGTCAAACCCAGAGGTAATCTCCATAGAAAATCCCATGAGTCCTTCACCATATGGGTTTTCATTTTAAAATAATTTCCAAAGACCTGTCAGTAAATACAGCCAGTGGGTGAGTTTTAAAATCATAGCTTATACTAATTGAGATGAAGAAGGATGAGTGTCCAATAGCCCCTGAATAATGGTCCTAGCAAAGCTTGCTATAGACATGGAGAAGCAATCTAGTTTGTAGTGCTCTAATGAGGTATGTACAGAGGACTGGGCTGCTCCTTCTAAAAAACTTCTTGAATCCACCATTTTCTCAACATCTATAAAGGAAGTCACGGTCCTGGTAGACTGAGCCTTGATTCTGCCTGTACTTGCCTTATTGTGATGGGTGTAACTAAACGTAACAGCATAAGATAACCATTTGGAGATGGTCTATTTCTTCATATGAGATGAATAACTGATCAATGTTTCTGAAAGTTGTAGTTCTGTCAAAATAGTATTTGAGTTGTCTGTGGACGTGCAGAATATTGAGAATCCTTTTCCCTTCATGTTTAGGTTCGGGAAAGAAGTCAGTGAGATGAATAGCTTTGTTTAGAGTAAACGTGGATACCCCGTTAGGCATTAAGGAAGGATTAATTCTTAAGGAATCCCTATCTTTGTTGAAAATGAGATAAGATTGACCCACCATAAGATTTTGCAACTCAGATATTATTCTTGTAGAAGTCAGAGAAATCACCAAAACTGTCTTCCATGTTAAAATCGTCAAATCTGTCTGATGAGCTGGTGTTGAGAGCATTTATTATTGCAAACATCTTTTTTTACATTTATGTATTTTGCTCTTTCTTTTTTGTTCCAAAGATCCTGCACTTTTATTCCAACTGACACTGCTCACCAAGCAAAGTCTGAAGCATCTCATATTACAGAGTGTGCTGGAAATGGAAGGAGAAATGGAAGACCTGGGTTCAGGTAAAACTCTCTACCAAAGAAGTTCCCTTTTTACAAATCCCCAAAATGGTATCTGTAATGTCAAGGGATGTTGATGTTGGGACCATATTGATTTTAGGAACAAATTAATTTTTCTTGTGTGGAGTCTGGCTAATGGAATCATGACAATCATGGATGCCATGACTTCGAATATTCTGAGAAATTCCCTTGCTGAGGTCCTGTCTTGAGTAGGAAATGTAAGAATAGATCTAGGTATAGACCTCCTTTTTTCCTGTGGAAGATAAGGTCTTTGAACTGAGGTAACTAAGAGTCATAAGATGAAAACAGTCCTGTGAGAAGGAGTCAAGCAACACTTTTGGATGTTGTCATGAAACCCCAGCCTGAGTAGGAGATGTCCCACCTAAGTAAGAGATTCCTGACATTTTGAATAAGACCCTGTAAAGATATGCAAGTCATCTAAATAAGGAAAAATGCAAATACCTTGCAGTCTGCAGTAGGCTATCACTGGAGCTAGAGACTTCATGAATACCCTTGGAGTAGTGGGTAATGTAAAGGGTAATGCAGAGAACTGAAAGTGTGATACAGACACAGAAAACTTTTAAGAAACACTTGAAATATAGCATTACAGAAATGTGATGATAATCATCTTCTGTATCTAGGTTTACTAAAAATCTTGAATGGAGAATGACAGGTAACAGATTATGAGGCGATAACATTTTGAACTTTGGAACTTTCAAAAACTGATTTAGAAAAGAAAGATCTATGCCTGATCTCCATAATGCTTCTTTCTTTGGTATTGGAAATATTCTTGAATAACAACTTTTTCTTTTCATAGGAAGGACAGTTGCTATCACCCCTTGAGTTAGCAGATGTTGACGAAGAAGGTGGGAGGGGGTTTGATCTGACAGATGAGAAGGAATCCTCTGAATAGAATGGACAGATTCCCCTTGTCATCTGTATCCTCGATGAATCACACTCAGAACCCATTTGTCTGGGACTATCTGTTGCCAAAGACAGACATGGAGGGCCACATTCTGGAGAAGAATTAGGGGCTTGGCAGGGTGGGAAAGGGGGTGGAATTCTGTAGCTAGTCATTCAGATGTAATCAACTGTCCTTATTTTTGGGAGGCTCATCCTTTTTTGGAGCCCTCTTGCCATTGATTTTTTAGCAGTCAGACTACCAGCAGAATTAGATGTGACAAAACCAGCAGAATTAGATATGACAAAAACAGCAGAATTAGATATGACAAAACCAGCAGAATTGGATGTGACAAAACCAGCAGAATTGGATGTGACAAATTTACAGAAAGAAGGATGAAAAAAATTGGGAAACTCTGTGAATTAGCTTCCCACTTTTGTCACACTTTTTAAAAACCTCTGCAACAGATGGCTCAAATACAACTTCTCTAGCAAGGGAGAGTTTAAAAATTCGATATTAATACCTTCAGGAAGGTTTCAGATACTCAACCAAACAAAGATTCTTATAAGCAGTTTCAGTAGCAGAAGCACTGGAAGTGGCATCAGCTGAAACATAAGCATACCTCAAAGAGTATTTAGTCACTTGAGACACAGGAGTTGTATCATTACACAGTGATGATTTTTCTTCAGATGGAGGGAATAATATAATGTCGTTCACGTTTTCAAATGAGGGGAGGACTAGCATTTACCAGATGTTTAGTGCAGCAGGATTTGCCAAAGAAATCACTGATGAATCAGATACGGGGTTAGAAAATTTATAAGACTGAGGAACTTTATACAATCAATCTGCTTTCTAAGGAGTAGCAGGATGGTTATTAGGCAACTTTAAATTACAACTCTCCTTGTGCTAAGGACAAGAAGTAAACCTGAAAACTCTCTCCTTTTGTCCCACAGTTTCCACATCTCTGTCCCTCACTCTTCACCTATTACCTTCAGCCCACTGCTCACACCTTGTCCAGACCCTCTCCTCTTAACCTTGTACTACTTACACTTAATAATACTGTTCCTCTGATAGTCTCTCGCTCCTCTTCTGCTCTTGGGCTCTGCTGCCTTGTATTACTCTGCACTTTATTTCCCTTATTCTCCCCTCTCTCTCCATCTTACCAATTATTATTCACACATACTATTTCTGTGCTCTCCTGTTACATCTTCACCACCTGACCCCCCAGTGTATGTCTCACTCCTCTCTCTCTCTCCCACCCTCTCTCTATCTCTTACCCACTCTACATACCCTGCCCTTTCCTTACTCCTCTACATTTTCTAGACTCTCTCTCATGCTTTTCTCTCACTCCCTGGTCTATTCCACTTTTAGCTGTAAGATTGCCCCCCACCCCCCCCCTACTGTAGCCGCATAGCTCGCAGTCTATGTTCCCTGCTAGTATCTTACTCCTGCTCCTCCCCCGCCCCATCTGTTCTCAGAAGGTGATAAAGGTCCCTCCCCATCCCTGGGCGCCATTTTCAATCTCGCCTGTTCCTGGCTGCTGTGCATCCTCGGCTGAGAGCGTGTCGTTCTGTAAGTAGAGACTGTTTACAGGAAGGCTACTGCATTTTATTCTGAATGTCCTTGGAATTTTATTAACTAGCTTGACCTGCTGTGTTTAGATCTGTTTTAGCCTGTCGTGTATCGTCAGTTAATATGCTTCCCTCTCGCATGTATCTGTTACATTGCTGTTGAGTATTGCACTGTATGTCGGCTGTATGGATAGACCTGCACATGTTTTATTAAGCGACTACCTTCCCAATTGAAGCACTACCTCTGGTGCCCTGATTTTGTCTGTAAAAGTTTTTCTTAATTAGCGACTGCCTTCCCAGGTAGAGCAATACCTTTGCTGCCTTGTTTTACTGATTTTGGCTGCATAGATAACACCATAGCTGCCTTTATTTGTTTGTAAATGTATTTCTTACTTAGCGACTGCCTTCCCAGGTAGAGCGACACCTCTGCTGCCTGTTTTATTGATTTTGGCTGCATAGGTAACACTAATAGCTGTTTTTACCTTTTATAGGCTGTATGTTAAATGTTAGCGACTGCCTTAATTTGTCTGTAAATGCTTGTTCCTGATTAGCGACTGCCTTCCCAGTTAAAGTGATAGCCTTTGCCTTTTTTAAAGGCTGTATGTTAGATACTAGATAGAGACTGCCTTGGTTTGTCTGTAAATGTTTTTATGCAATTAGCGACTGCCTTCTCATGGAAAAACACTATCTTTGCTGCCTAGATTTACCAGTTGGCTGCATAGATAATACTAATAGACGTTTCTACCCTTCTCAAAGGCTGTATGTTAGATATTAGTTGTTAGGGACTATCAGTAAACGTTTTTTTTTTTTTGATAGCGACTGCCTTTAGAGGTATAGCGCCATTTATGCTGCCTTGATTTACCTGTCTGCTCAAAGGCTGTATAGACTAAACTAGTACATGTTTTTCTGATTATTTTAATGCCATAGAATTACATTTTATAACTTTTATAGTAGGCTACAAGTACATTTTAGAACTTTTATAGTAGGTACAAGTACTCAGCCTTTCTAACTGGAGCATACTACCCAAATACCTTGTGAGAGGTTCTCCATAGTCAAACGATAGAGTCAGGTTTTGTGCTTGCTATGTTAGATTATCCAGATTAACACTGCTATAGGGGTTTAGGTAAATGTTCCATCTCATTTGAGAGTTAAGTGTTGCTATATCTCCTTTTAATTGGAACTATTTTGCATCACACGTGAGCCACTGTCTATGGATCATTAATATTGTTGTAAACTCAACTGTTACACGTTGTTTTGACTCTAGATAGTCCTTTATTGTTAGCGACGGTTTTTACAAGCATTGTGCTTCCCTCCATGTGCTCTGTGAAACGCTGTCCATACTACTAGCTCTACTGAACTACGTAGTATATGTATATGCCTCATCTTGTTCCACTGGCCTAATTGGATATTTTTTATTGCTTTTCATGTAGACTGTATACTTACACTTAGTAGTTTCCTTATCTTTTAAGCCATAGTTGTGGATAAAGTGCATTTTAACTTGTTACTAACTGCTTTTTGCTTTTCTGTCCACTTTTTCCTTCCTCCAGCTTCTTGCCCTGAATCTTCCCCCCTGTGTCCTTGCCTGGGTGGATATCGGACCTAACTTGATCTGTACTCCCATTGCCAAAGAAATTCTCTCTGCTGCCTCACTCCATTGAAGAAATATTTACCCAAGAGACTCTAAAAGAACTTAAAGTACGTTCATCTGCTAAGCTAGAACTACTGTACTCTTGCTCTCCTGGCAGCAGCAGTATACTCCCTGTCAGGATTGCCAGCAGCCTACCCACTCAACTCCTCTCCTCTATCTTCCATACCTTACATTTCTCTTTGTTCCATTGCTCCCTTCTCCCTCTACCCCACCAGCCCAGTTTTCCCTGGTAAGACATTGCACTCCTGTACTGTCTACTAGAGTACATCCCTTCTCCAATGATTTTGAGCTTAGAACTTTAAATTACAACTCTCCTTGTGCTAAGGACAAGAAGTAAACCTGAAAACTCTCTCCTTTTGTCCCACAGTTTCCACATCTCTGTCCCTCACTCTTCACCTATTACCTTCAGCCCACTGCTCACACCTTGTCCAGACCCTCTCCTCTTAACCTTGTACTACTTACACTTAATAATACTGTTCCTCTGATAGTCTCTCGCTCCTCTTCTGCTCTTGGGCTCAACACCCCCTGACTGCACTCTCTTCACTTTAAATCCCATTCCTACTGCTACCATTAAGAAATTCCTTCAGAAACCCACCCCCATTATCTCTGCATCCACACCATACTCACCACCCACTAATCCCACTATCCCCCATTCTACACAAATTCCACCCTCATCTTTACCACCCCAGAATTCAACACCCCCTGACTGCACTCTCTTCACTTTAAATCCCATTCCTACTGCTACCATTAAGAAATTCCTTCAGAAATTGAAACCATGTACCAATGCTCCTGACAATATCCCATCTTACTTTCTTGGTATTGCTGCTGAAAGCCTTGCCTATCCCATCAGCATCTTAATTAATCGCTCCCTACAAGAAGGCACAGTTCCCCAAATTTGGAAACAAGCATTTATCATACCATTACACAAAGGTGGTAACAATAACAGCATTACTAACTTCCGTCCCATAGCCATCCTGTCCCCCATTTCAAAAATCCTTGAAAAATGTGTACAACTCCAACTCCTTATCTCCTAGACAACAAGCTTATCACCCCCACACAACACGGTTTCAGACCTAATCATAGCACCATGACTGCCCTTCTCTCCTTTCTTGAAATCGTCAACAAAGCCCGTGACTCAGGTCAAATTGTTTCCACCGTACTCCTTGATCTTTCAAAAGCCTTCAATACTATCTCTCACAGTCTGCTCCTAACAAAACTCTCCAAACTCTACCTCTCCACCTCCTCTTTGAACTGGTTCTCTAGCTATCTATCAAACAGAAATCAAGCTGTTAAATGGAAAAAAGCAACTTCCTCTTACCTAACTACCCCTACTGGAGTTCCACAAGGCTCCATACTGGGTCCTCTACTCTTCAATATCTTTATTAATGACTTCTACAAATCTATCCCTCTCTCTAGCATCATCCAATATGCTGATGATTCTACTATCATCTGCTCTGCCTCTTCTATCCCCACACTACAAAAACTTACTCAAGATGCCTTTTCTTCCACAGAGCAATGGATGCTAAGCAATCATCTAGCTCTCAATGCCACCAAGACCAAATTAATGTTATTTACTCCCTCTAAACTCACTCCCCCCAACATTAACTCATTCTTAGTTACTAGTCAAAATAACTTACCTCTCGAAATAGTGTGAGACACCAAACTACTCGGGGTCCAGATCGGCAACCAACTAAAATTTAATTCCCACCTACAAAAAAACATCAAAAAAAAAAAAAACTTTGGCATGCTGTATAGACAAAATGCCTACCTTACATCCACCACTAAAACCACTCTTGCTACTTCCTTTCTTATCCCCTCCCTTCTCTATGGTGCCCCTCTACTTACTAATCTTCAGTCCTCATTAAAAAAACAGCTCTCCTCATGCTATAACAAAATTGCTAAATTCGCCACCTCTCATAGGTCTTCCACTCACCACTGTCTCTCCCTCCATAAACTAAAATGGCTAGAACTTCCCAACTATCTCACTTACACTCAACTAACTCTAGCCCACAAGCTGATTCTAAACCCCTCCAACTGTCCCTCCCTTTCTTCTGCCCTTAAAATGCACCTATCAAACAGAGTTCTAAGGTCTAATAATCAGAATCTACTAGAAGTGCACAAACCCACTCATCCCCCAGGCAAAAACTTTCTTTCCTTCAGCCTCGCTCGCCTCTGGAACTTTCTACCACCTAACATCCGCATTACCACTAACTACTCTACCTTCAAGAAATTTCTTTTCTCACACCTAGCATCTCAATGGGAGTGCTCATGCACCCACCCCTCATAACCTACTCTACTATATAACCAACTCTACTACATGCCCTTTAATACCATAACCTACTGTTTTCATCTTCTATGTTTGCTCATTAATCTGCTTTTTTGTTTGTGTTTGTTGCTTCTATAGCATGTACCAAGGCTGTTACTATCAAATTTTAATGAACATTTATATTTTGCTTATGTTCTTTTACTACAATGTACCTAGAAATTATTGTCAAATGTTAATGTACATTTATTTCTGTTTTGGAGCTTTTCTCCCCAGGACTCCATTGAAAACGGGTTCTTCGAGGCCCAATGGACTATCCTGGTAAACCAACTGCAATAAATAAATAATAAATAAATAAATAGTTATAAGTTATAATGCATACATTCTCCAATGCTGGAGGAACATGAGAAACGTGGGTTAGAGCAGGAAATGCTAGATGTTATAAATCATAATATTTCTTTAAAGATAAGAAGATTGCTACACTCCCACTGATACAACTGATTCATCCTGGATATGGATCAACAATCAGAACAGACAATCGCACCAGAATCAGAATCCGAGACCTGAGGAGAGAAAACACAAGTTGTCCTCTCAGAATCATTTTCCAGTTCAGTGTCCTGAACATCCTCAGGCAGTGAAGAATTCCTTTTCATCTTCCCAGAAACACCATAACTGGAAAGGCCAAAAGCCTGAATTAAACTCTGAGCTAAGCCTAATAAATCACCCATGTCCAAAATAAATTTGACAGGTGAAAACATATGTCTAATTTTTTGCTTCTTTTTAACATGATACAGTGAAGAAGAAGAAGACCTACTTTTGACAAACAAAATGGACAGGCATTCCAGACAGAGATATATTATTGGTCCTTTTTCCAGGAGTGGCAACAGTGTCACCCACTTGCCCTCTGAGGGTACTCCAACAGCTACAGAGGATGTGTCTAACTCCTGGTCCATGGTGGCTGCAGGGACTACAACAGAGGAAGACAAGGAAAAAAGATGAATGGTCTGAGGAACCAGAAGTGGTCACAGCAGAGTCACCCATCTGTGGCTAAGGCAACTGAGATGTGTGCTGAAGCAGCGAAGGCAGCTTAGAAATCTTTTTCATTTTGTGTCTGAAAGAAGGAGAACCAAGGAAATGGTAAGAAGTTCCATGGTAAAACCAAAAAAGACACTTGAATCCCAAGCCTGGCAGCAGTAGTCACTGAAACAGAAGTTGTTTTTTTCCCACCAAAAACACAGTGAAAAGCAGTACGTTAAACAAAAGTAATAAAGGTCAACTTTTAGCAAGGAAAAATAGCTTTAAGTTAGTTTTAACAACTTTCTTCTCGAAGGTAAAAAGTAACACTCCTGTTAAAAAGTTACAAAAAGTCACGACAGTCTACAAAAACACTTTTCCTATCTTAAAATTAATAATTAAACAAAAAGAGTTCACTTGATATCATAAAAGTGAAATGTGGAAGATTGTTTCCCAGAAGGGAACTTATGTGTCCAACAATGGAAAACCATTAGCTGACCATCAATCCTTGAAAGCCTGCAAGAAGAATGCTCTTCATTGGTAGGAAAGCTCTGAGGGCTTGGCACCTGAACCACTCTTTTTCTTCAGCTCTACTTGAGCATTATTAATGGTATGGGCATGCGGAAGGTGCCCTTAAACTCTGGAAGTTGGCTGCCTCATATATCCTTGGCAGGATATATATAACCAATATAGTTAAGGCTTCTGCAGCAATAATCAAATGATGAGCATGTTCACTCACCTTTTTTTTAGAAATTATTGACAGGATGGGAAGGTGCCCAAATAGCTGAAGAGGGAGAAAATAAATAAAACTTTATACTTGCTAATTTGCTAGCTTGACCTCAGTCAGAGATAATATGATAGAATCATATTTTAGATAAAGAACTGCTGGGTATCTTAAGGGGACACAATGGCTCAAAAAATCTGCCAGAGGAGGGCAAGCCCTCCTTGTGCCTACCATGGGCATTACATGTGTTCCACCCCCCTATGGCAAATGCAGAACACGTACTAACAATGAGCCTGCAATACCTAAATGTCAAGGCCAAAGCCATAGCTAGAGTGGATGAAGAGGGGATCTGCCCTGGGGCAAGCTGAGAGGGGGCATGGCTGACACTGTAGAAGCAATGCCAATTGGTCCCTGCAAGTGAGAGTAATTGCAGATAATCATTTAACATTATGGCTACTTACATGATTTAAAAGATTGCATGGTGTGTGTGTGTGTGTGTGTGTGTGTGTGTGTGTGTGTGTGTGTGTGTGTGTGTGTGTGTGTGTGTGTGTCTGTGCATGTGTGTGTGTGTGTGTGTGTGTGTGTGTGTGTGTGTGTGTGTGTGTGTGTGTGTGTGTGTGCGTGTGCGTGTGTGTGTGTTAACTGTAGCAAGGAGCCACATTTTTTATTTTAGTAGTTACACATCATCAATTTATTTAAGAGGCTGTGGTGGTACAGCGGTTAGTGTTGTTGCCTCACAGCAAAAGATTCTCTGTTTCGATTCTTGGCTGGAGTGCCTTCTGTGTGGAGTCTGCATGTCCTACCCACGACTGAATGAATTTAAAGACATGCAGGTAGGTGCATGCATGTATGGATGGGTGCTGGGCTGGCATCTCGACACTGTAAAAAATAAATTCACTACCAATCATTAGCAGACTGGAGTTCTGCTGTTGCAAACCCTAACCGGGAAAAGCCAGAAGACAGTTTACACTTCATCTACTTATTTATGTATAGTTATTTGATAAAAAGTCTTTCGTCTTTTCCCGGTTAGGGGTTGCCACAGTGGAACTCTGGTCCGCTAATGATTGGCAGTGGATTTTTACAGTGCCGAGTTGCCAGCCCGACACCCAACCTTCAAAGAAGGCACACCCATTCACACATGCACCTACCTGCATGTCTTTAAATGTAACTCAACTGCCGGGAGGACATGCAGACTCTACATAGAAGGCTTACTTATCAGTCTCCTCTGCAAATGGCCTACATCGCTACTAGCTATGAACCAAGAAAGCATCAAAGGAAGAGTTTGGGAAGGGGAACAAACATCTGGAGTTTTCTGTAATACATCTTGTGACAGATCCTTTTCTGGCATAAAGCTGTTTAATTTGGGTACAAGTCATTAGATGATAACAAAGGTCTAACTCACAACGTCTAGCATCTAAGTGTCAGTCAGTCATCACGGATTATTCCAAGACTGCACACTCGCATAAAACTGAGTCTATTTTCCCATAAATAATAGCAAGGACAATGGTAGAAGTATTTAACCACATACTGCGGTGGTGGTGCTGAGGTAGCATTGTCGCCTCACAGTAAGACGTTGTCCTGTTCGATTCTCAGCTAGAGCGTCTTCTGTGTGGAGACATGCATGAATGGGCGTACCTTCATTGAAGGTTGTGCGTCAGGGCCGGCAACTCTGCATGTAAAACTCTACTGCCAATCATTAGCGGAACGGAATTCTGCTGTGGCGACCCCTAACCGGGAAAAGCCGAAAGACACAACAACAACAACATATGTTGTGAAAGCTTGGCCTAAGTTGTCTATAAGTGATTTACGGGCTGCCATGAGATCCTAAGGAAGGAAGCACAAAAGATGTACTTTAACTGTAATCCCCAGAATAGTGCAGCACCATGTACAAATATAGCTACTAGGTGTGTGTGGGGAACAGTTCTACCATGCTAATGGTGTAGTAGTGAAGCCTCTCCCACCCCCATTGCAAAAACACTTTAATGGTATAACAGTTAGTTTTGAAGTTTGACTGAATCACAACTTATTTTTGGAGTTCTGGAATCTTGCATCTGTAGCATTTAGCCTTCAAATCTCTCATTCAAATAGTATCTTCCATTGAAAACATATACCAAATAAATAATAAGTGTGTCTGTTTACAGTCTAGCAGAGCACTGCAATAAAGAAGGCACCCTAATGAAGCATTTATTCCTTTGATGCCCTATGTATAGGCCCTAAAATATAAAACCTCAAAGGTATAATGTGATTTTCCAAAGCACATGTTATCAGATCAAGAGCTGTCTAAACTGGTTCCCTTCTACACTACAGTCCACATGGTGGGCTATAATACATAAGCAGATTGATTACTACTTTAATACAACCATGTATTCACTGACAGTATCTGTAAGACTGTTCCATTTAAAAATGATACTTTATATGTCTTAATAAATGCTCCATTGTATCTCACAGCTATATGGCAAAATTATGATCACTGAATGCAGAACCTTCAATATTACAATTACAGTTTTTAGTTTTTAAAAGGATTTTTGGAGGCGATTACATCTCTAACCCATCATGTTGGGGGCACAACTCACCTCACTCATTTTACTAGATATTATCAACTTTATTGTCAAATACTTGGCTATGCTCTTACACCTCTCCTGGGATAACAACTGCCTCTCTACTCTCTATACAGCCTCTTTACTTACTAAATGGTTCTCATATTCCTACTGGTATAACCGCAGTCTGGTATAGTGCTCTTTGCACTTCAAAGAACCTCTTACTCTTATCGTCAACCTCACAATTTACAAAAAAAAACAAAATTCTGCCAAAAAATTTTTTTTAACAAATTCCATTATATGTTAATCATAAGCAATCCATTTTATTTTGTTTATCATCAAATTTAACAGTGTGTGACATTTTTATTCTACTTTGTATTTCCGTATCAGGTGTAAAAAAAAATCTTTATCAAACTGTGACTAACTTTATACTTATTTTCTAAAATGCATTAACTGTTGTTTTGCTGTTTACTCATTCTATTGTTGTGTTTTTCTCCTCAGGTCTCTGTTGAAATGGGGCAGCTTGTCTACCCTGTTGGATATCCCAGTGAACAAATTCAATAAATAAATAACCGAATAAAAATAAAACAATTTTGGGAAAAGGAATCACACATTTGTGGTGTTGCTCACTTTTTGATTTTCCTACACATTTGTGTGTCGATCATTTAAATTTTCAACCAAATGAAAGATAACACTCTAGGGTAATTATTAACTTATACAATTTGGCTGTACATACTAACTCTGTTATATCCCTTCTAACACTACTTCTCTATAAGTAGTTACATTCCTAGTTGCAACTCTCACCACGGAAGTATTACTAACTATGCACTACTTTTCCTAAGTTATTCTCCCTGCTTAATTTCCTAACTAATGTTATGTTCCTCCACATATATAAATTCAACCATATATTTTTCTATATTCAAGTGTTTAAAAGTCTTGTTCTATTTGATACTATATATAAATTTTTGTTGTTACATTTTTATCCTGTAAATGTGTTAACACTCATTTTTTTTGTCAATTTTGTTTATAATTTCTATTACTTGTTGTGATAATTTGTATGCAAGCTTAGACTGGAGCTTTTCTCTCCGGCCCTCTGCTGAAAATGGGCACCGTCCCAATCAGACCATAAATAAATAAATTAATTAATTAGTTAAAAATAACGGTACTTATGTATTATCACAACCAGATTTTTAACCTATGCAATTTGTAATGTGATTGTGAAACGACTTCATTTTTAAGTCAAAAGGTGTGTGTGAAGTGTTAACTGGTATTCTGTCAATGTGGTTATGAGATGTAGGAAGAGGAACAACAGCAAAATTCCTCTTCCTCAGTAGCATATCTCCCCGCTTTGTGTCTACAAAGTGCTTCGCAGTGGAACTGTAGGAACTGTAGGCTGTGTTCTTCTATTGTGATTACTGTGTGTAGCTTCTCAACACTTTTCGAGCCATTATATTTACGTGTGTGTGTTTGTGTCCGCATTCAGTTTAGTATTTTAGGACTACTGTTGAAGGGATTATACCTCTTGATGCTGTGTTGTCATTTACAAATTGGAGTGCCCACTCCATAGTTGAGTTTGCCTTTATGTCTGTTGCTACATTCTGACAAAACCAAACTGAGCAGCAGGACTGTATCTTCTGTGCATGGTGTGGCATCTGATTTACTTACACATTGAGTGAGGTCACTGTGTTGAAAATGTAGTTGGAAAATAGACAGCAAGCAGTACTTTGGCAGAACAAACTGTCTTCTCTACTCCCAGTTATTATTGGAGTACCCCAGGGCTCTATCCTAGGTCCCCTACTCTTTTCTTTATTTATTAACAATCTACACATGAACATACCTCAAGCCACCTGCATTCAGTACGCTGACGACTCCACCTTAATCTGTACAGCTAAGAATATAGCCACTCTCTACTCCCTGTCCCAAACAGTTTTTCAAAATGTTGAAAACTGGTTTAAGCAACACTGCCTCCTCCTAAATCCCAAAAAAACTAAACTACTGCTTTTTACCCCTACTCACAAATCACCTACTCCTTTCTTCTCTATGACCTCTAACAATGGTACCAACATTACCCCAGATATTACAACCCACCTACTAGGTGTAACAATTGATAATCGTCTCAGCTATGATGAACGCATCAACTCCACCATAAAGTCTGTTAACAAAAAACTTGGCACCCTCTATAGAATCAAACCCTTCGTTACCCCTTCTGCAAGGAAAAACTATTGCCCAAACCCACCTCATTTCTACCCTTTTCTATGCCTGTGTCATATATACTAATCTTTCCAAAAATAACCTCTCAAAACTCTCCACCTGTTATAATAGCATAACTAGATTCATCACAAGCTCCCCCTTTAAAACTCACCACTGCCTTAACCTCAAACAACTAGGATGGCTAGAATTGAAAAACCATATACTCTGTCAACAATTACTTATTACTCAAAAGATCCTACACCACCCTAACACCACCCCTATCCTCACCAATCCAATTACACCGTATATAAATCTATCCACACTCCGCTCTGCTAATAAGCTTCTAGTTTCCTCAAATAAAGCTAATAACAAAGCTGGGGATTCACTCTTCTCAAACATTGCAGGAAAAATCTGGAACCAGCTTCCCTCAGAATTATCCACCCTTGTTTCTACTTCTCTTTTTAAAAAAACATCTTAAAGAACATTTAAAAACTCATTGGCTTTGTGCATGCACTAACCCAGACTGATATTTTTCTTCACTTTTTCACTTACCCCCTTCCCTACTCCTTTAACCGAAGTCTCCAAAACTAGTTACTACTCTTTCTTTGAATTATGAGAATAACACTTGTGTTCTCTTCCCTACCTGAGACTGGTGCCCCCCCCACAAACCCCCATAAATTAAATATACCAACTCCAAGGTCGCACTACACACTACAGTGGGGTAGGAAATTACCTTTTTCCCCAACTGTAGTGCGACCTTGGAGTTGGTATATTGAATGTACGGGTGTGTGTGTGTGGGGGGGGGGGCGTCCCCCCACATGGGGGGTGCAGGGGGGCTTGCCCCCCTGCATAAACATAGTAAAAACTCTGTGGGATGTTATTTCTAGCTGCTTTATAGTTTTCAATGATTTGGGATTCGATGTTATGAGTTTTCGATGATTTGAGTTTTCGACGATTTGTTCTCGATGATTTGCAATTCGATGAAATGATAATTCGATGATATGAAGTGGAACCATATATATATATATATATATATATATATATATATATATATATATATCTATATATATACATAGACACACACACACACACACACACACACACACACACACATACACACATACACACGCACACGAACATGAACACATACACACACACACACACACACACACACACACACACACACACACATACACACACGCACACACGCACACACACACACACACACACACACACACACACACACACACACACACACACACACATACACACATGTAAATGTACAAACACACACACACATGCATACTGTAACATACTGTGGTGTTTCTCACCAAAATGGTATATGAAAATTATAGTGTGAACAAATGTTATACATAAAAGTGTTACTTTAAAAGTCTGCAAATCTTATGTATACAGGAAATAGAACAGTTAAACAGTTACTTTAGTAATCAAATAAAAGAGTTCAGTTAGTAGAACCAACTATGAAATTCAATGATATATAGAGGGCAATAGATCTGGCAATTTAGAGAGAGAAGTTGGCTTCTCATGGAGGGGGATTGCATGCCTTGAACATTCAAGGATGTCATGCTGAAATAAGAAGAATAACTGAAAATTATACCTGTGGAAACCTGGACATCTTCTTGCAAAGGTATCCAGAGAAAAGATAGCTACATAGAAGTACCTGTGTATTGTGGATAACAATTCCTATATAGAAGGGAATTGCTGAATATTGTATTAGCGACTGTGTCCTTTGATTATGGGTCTCTGTGCCTCTAAGGAAAGCACTTTGTATATTTTTATTTTTGTTGTTGTTACAGAAAGTTATTTTCTTTGGTACCCTCATATATATATATATATATATATATATATATATATATATATATATATATATATGTATACATAATGCACATATAAATAGCCATTATATATATGTGTGTGTTTGCTATCTATATCTATCTAACTACACACACACACACACACACACACACACACACACACACACACACACACACACACACACACACACACACACACACACACACAGACACATATATATATATATATATATATATATATATATATATATATATATATACATAATACACATATAAACAGCCATTATATATATGTGTGTGTTTGCTATCTATATCTATCTAACTACACACACACACACACACACACACACACACACACACACACACACACACACACACACACACACACACACACACACACACACACACACACACACACACACACACACACACACAGAGAGAGAGAGAGAGAGAGAGAGAGAGAGAGGGAGGGAGAGGAGGAGTTTGGAGTGGGGCCTTGCCCTAGTTGTTGGGCATGCATGGACTGCCTCCTGTAAAAAAATTTTTTTTTGTGTTTTATGACTGTGGGAAGGTTGGCTGTTTTGGGCTGCTACTTCCAAAGGAATTAGATGCTTTAAAATTGCTTTACAAGACATGATTATTCACACTAAATTCATTTATTGCAACACTGTGGTCACAGAACCTTAGAGATGAAAAACAAATCCATCCCCAAGACTGTCCAATCTCAGTGCTGCAATACTTATTTACTTTTGTTTTGTTTAGGTGCTGAGTCACTTTAAGGATTGCTTGCAAGCTGTTGTGTTTTTGCAGACTATAGTTTCACTATTTTAAATTTTCAGTCACTTAACTTCAGCCATTTTTGTTTGCATAACTGGTGACTTAAAGGATTGTAATGAGCCCAGGCCAAACTGCCCTCCAATACTGATGAAACATCACTTGAAAATGCAATCCCTCGAAAAAGGTACAATGGTCTTCTGCAGCAAAAGCTGACTATATAAAGGCAGACCAATGTAGAAGTATGAATTTCTTGTCAAAAGATAAGCAATCCCAGTGAGATCCCCTTAGTAATGTGGGGAGTCCAGAGAACAAGACAGAAATTGATCTATGAGATCAGACTCTCTCACAAAGGACAGCAACTCCACATCACAGCTTTTTAATAACGTTCCCAATAAACAGACAATAAAATATCATAACTACTCATGATTCCAAAGATGGCTTCTTGAGGGCCAGTGCAATGAAAACTTCTATTAAAATAAATCAAAAAGTTATAAACCTCAATGGGTTCCTAACAATCCAGAGAAGAAATAAGCAAAGATTATCCAGACAAAATAATACAAGCCTGGTTGGTTCAAGATGCAGCAAGTAGTGTGTAGCATGAAAACCTGATATAAAGCCTGAGAGTTTAGAATAATTGGCTCTGTTTGGGTTGTGGAGATCCTGTTGATCGCTATAGAGAGGATGCGTCCCTATACTTGTAGTTCTCTGTGCATTTTAACTATTCTTTAAAATTGCACTATGTGTTATTTTTCCCGTGGCAGTTATGATTCTGTCTAGGCTGTGTAGATGCTGCTGATTACTGACGATGGGAAGCGTCTGTGTAGTTGTAGCTTTCTTTGCATGTTTAATCATGCCTTAATCTTGACCAATCAAGGAAGATTCCCCTAGGTAGTATGTGGAAAAGGTTCCTAGAATAAATAGCTTACTGATGCCAGACTATTCAATACAAAATGAAGGAAATGATCGAGGGAAATCAGCAGAGACAGAAATACTGTTGTGAGAGAAACTGTAGGAGGCTACAGGATTTGAAGGCAGGAAATAATGCAAGAATACAAAAGCCATAGGAAAGCTTGAAGCCTGAAGCTAAAATTGCTAGTTAAGTGGCTTAGCCAAGATTATGGATTATTTGTGGACTGAAGTGGAACAAATTATATGAAAAATGATATACATTTATATACAACAAGTTTAAGGAAGAAAATGACATGGAACTGTCACTCTCAGAAATGCTGTAGAAAACCAGGCCGAGAGATGCGATAGTCAAGAGCAGCAAACAGACGCTGCTCAAACTGTACCTCTCAGAAAGGGTATAGTGCAGCAACAGTTGGCCCACAAGGATGATGAATACTCATCGAGTACAGCCCTATTAAATACTCCAGATATGGAAGTCCACTGAGGGAAACAGACAGATATCGAAAGCTTGAGAGGCAAACAGGATTCTGTGGACTGAAAACTGCATTTACTGATGTCAAAAATACTATATGATGTGAAAGTCCTTAAAACGGCTAATTTAAATGATCAATGTATTGTAGTACATTTTACCTCACAGAATGTATATAAAATAAATAGGTATAGTTTATAAACCAAAAAAAGGATATGGCATATCTTTAAATACACTAATGCCTAGATACAGAAAATATGTACATGCATGCCATGTGGTGCATTTCTATCTAAAAACAGAGCAATGATCTCATGGAGGCTGGGCACACGTGCAGCATTTGAGTTTTTACAGAATATTCTGAAGCACATCAAAATTCTATACATGATCGCAGCATTCAGTTTACTGCTGTGTCTCTCCTGTCCCTCTTGTTCTGCTGCTCCAGATTTCGCTGTTTTTCTGCTGTCGGATTTATACTTTCAAGCATATAACTTCTCACTACTGCTGTTATAGTTAAACGTGTAGATTGTTTCACTTATCTATACTGCACCACAGCTGCCACATTTCTGATCACTTTGTCAGTTTTTTTTTTAATCCATACTTATAGCTTCCTCATTTCCCAGGGATGCACCTTTGTGTCCCCAATGAATAGGCTGATCCAGTTTATGCCATTGAAACACTGTACACAGAGGTTCCAATTCACCAGAGTTATGTAACTTACCCAAAGCACGTGTGACCTAGGATTGTCCTACACGTGAAACACTGTAACCTGAGGCCCCATTTCACTAAAAATTATATAGCTTACCTAAATATTGCGTGACCCAGGAGTGTCCTAGGAGTGAAACACTGAGCACTGAGATCCAATTTCACTAAACTTATGAAACTTACACAAAGGTTGTGTGAACTAGGAGTGTCCCACATTACACCAAGGGCCATTGCTTCTGTTGTAGTTTTTAGACTAAGCAATTAAATAAGACATTGAATAATAGCATCTTAACAAGTAAATAAATAAAAACTTTAATATGTCTATCTCATCCTACACTCTGCTATGTGATTTATGTCTGAAGCAAACATAATAAAGAGTAATAGACCCAGGACAGATCACTGTAGTACTCCCTGCAAATGTTAATCTGAAATATGCCCTTTTCTGTAAGAAAACAAGACAGCCTACTATAAATTCTATAATCTACATATGACAACAAGACAGGCTAACTAGTTACAAGTCTTATAATCTACATATGACAACAAGACAGACTAGTTATAAGTCTTATAATCTACATATGAAAACAAGACAGGCTAACTAGTTTTAAGGCTTACAATCTACATATTTCATTAAATAAAATTAAAAGAATCTTGATTATGTACAAAGCCAGAAATGTGCTTTTAATTGTGTTTTTTATTTCAAAGTGTTCTTTTATTTTCGGAAATAGCATAATATGCCGCATTCATACTACATGACATTAAAAAACTATTTAAAAGTGTTTTTATTATACTTAACACACCATGTGAAGATATAACTTATTCCTATGGGTGACTGCAAGAGCACATGAACATTTTATGTCAGTGCTTTGCTAAGCAGTTACTTGCCCTGATTTAAGTTCTTTACAAAAAGGAAGATGGCAACTTTTACAGATCCTTTGTAATATAATGGTAATCAAGCCTGAAAAAGAAAGAAAGCATTGGTTGCTTTATTTTGTAGTGAAGATAAAATTAAGTGACCCTTACAGCTATAGCAGAAATATTTCATCAAAACACCATGGCCCAAGAGACTGAGTTTGAATGTATTTCTGGAAGGAGATTGAATGCAGCAGACAGTTCTTGATACTTTGAACTGCAAAACTGCATAATACTGAGAAAACATTTAGCACTTTCTTTTCAAGAGCAGGTGAAGCCTGGTGTTCTTACAATCTCCTTGACTTTTTTAAATGTACACTCCCTCTTAATATATCCTTTCCTTGCCACTTTCGGAAAGCACATTAGTATGTATCAGCACCAACATGAAAGGAAACAAAAAAACACACAACACTAACTTTAAACAAAGGGAGTAGCAGAATAAACAATAACTAATAACAGTGAAAGTGGAACAGTAACCTCATGAAGAGGATCCTAGGCATTAAACACATGTCCTACATGGACAGACTCGAAAGACTCCAGCTATTCTCTGTCCCATATTGCTTACTTAGAGGTGATCTCTGCTTGACTTACAAAGCAATGTCTGACCTAGCTCTGTTAGAAATGCTACATCTAAAGAAATCTCAGTCCCTCCACAACACGCTCCGTAGATCTCAACCTCATTACCACAATCAACAGAACATGCTGGAGGGACAAGTTCCTCACCCAGACACTGCCCATGCCCTGGAATAGACTTCCCATACAAGTCAAGCAAAGCACCTCACTGTCCCTCTTCAAGAGAAATCTTGATGAGTGGATGGGTAATAGAAAGTTTGCCCCAGGGATCACTCCAGTGGCACTACTTGATAGAGGCATTGGGAACTAACGCCGGGTGGCATAAAGCCAGGGCACTTCTATGGTCTAGGCTTGTAAAGGCTCCAGGGCCATTAGCCTAGTGCACACCTATGAACTTATGAACCTATATGCTAATGTTAGAGGGGGTGATATAGGCACCAGAACTGAAATGGCTGAATACAGATGGATTACTTATTTCAGAGCAAATAAACCACCTGGATTAAATGTAAAAACTAGCATAAAACCTGTTTTGAAACATAGGTGGGATTTCTTATAAATTTTTCTTAATTTTTTTCTTATGATTTTTTTTATATTTTTACATGCACTTTTTTACTTTAAATAATGTTATTCTTTTAATTAGTTAATCATCAATAGCTGGCAATTAGTTTAGTATATATACAGCCTCACTGCATTGTGTGTTGTAGCATTGATAAAGAGTTCTTTTACTCAAAAGCTTTGCTGTTTAAACCCACAATTTATAAAAGTTCTGACCCTTTGATGGTTGTGCCCCATGTTTGTTGCTTTGTTTTGTTTTCTAGTTTTATTAATACATTGGGCTCATTTGGACACTACTGAGAGTTTTTTTTTATTTTACTAAAAACTGCAAGAAAGGCATAGCCAAGCTACGGTATTCACTGCATAATACTTTAAGCTTTCTGTAGTAGAAGACCATGACATATGCATAGCTTCTGAATGGTCATAATTTTTTTTTATTTTTTAAGTCTTTAAAGGTGTATTCAGTCCATTAAAGCCAAAGCCTGCAAAATTTAGACATACCAGTTCTTAACCTTTTTCCAACATCATCATATATAACAGTATAAGTGGATTATTAGTCTGTACTTTAGAAACAGATATCTTAAAACCATGCCCAGTGTCCATA
>NC_056731.1:778823245-778980745 GCF_019279795.1 Protopterus annectens
TATATAAAAGCCAGAAATAAAACTGCTAAAAATAGAATTGATATAGTGCAAGTGCCCCTTTAAACAATAGTTTTTTTCTTTCTTTCTTTTTCTTCTTTACTTTAAATCCAAGTTTTTTATTAAAACTGATTTTCCAGTGCTCTTTCATGTATGTGTTTCTTTGTTTTCTCTTTGTAGATTCCAACAGTAAAGAGGAAATGATGATACCAGTAGTAAAGAAAGATATGACAATTTGCAGGAAAGTACAATTGTTTAAGTAAACTTACAGTAACAATAGATGCTCACAGGATCACTAGCTATACTGGTTATATCCTGCTAAGGATATAACAGCTGATCAGCTTCCAAAGCTTCAGGGGGCCCTCTCACATGCCCAAACCATTATTCAGCTTGAACTGAGCTGAAGGAAAAGAGCGATTTGGCCCTTCAGAACTTTCATAACAAGGTTTAAAAACCTCAGCTTTGGCTGGCTAAGAACTTGCTATATTCAACTGGACGTATAAGAGAATTTAAGTACCTTTATCTGCTCTTTTTTTTTTCAAAAAAATACAGTATTTAAATTGATTTTAGCTGTGTGGAAGGAATATTAGCTGAACTGGAAGTTAGTCAGTGTTTGCTGAATTTTGTTATTTGCTAGTAATTACAGGTGTGGGGGTAGTCACATTCTTTGATTTCCTGTCCTTGCCTATTTAAGTGGTACAGTGTGAAATATTTTCTGCTTAAAAACCTCAGCTTTGGCCTGCTAAGAACTTGCTATATTCAACTGGACGTAGAAGAGAGTATAAGTACTTTTATCTGCTCTTTTTTTCCCAAAAAATACAGTATTTAAATTGATTTTAACTGTGTGGAAGGAATATTAGCTGAACTGGAAGTTAGTCAGTGTTTGCTGAATTTTGTTATTTGCTAGTAATTACAGGTGTGGGGGTAGTCACATTCTTTGATTTCCTGTCCTTGCCTATATAAGTGGTACAATGTGAAATATTTTCTGCTTAAAAACCTCAGCTTTGGCTGGCTAAGAACTTGCTATATTCAACTGGACGTATAAGAGAATTTAAGTACCTTTATCTGCTCTTTTTTTTCAAAAAAATACAGTATTTAAATTGATTTTAACTGTGTGGAAGGAATATTAACTGAACTGGAAGTTTTCACTCTGCTCTTCAGTTAGTCCCACCCACACTCCCTGTTTTTGTTTTGGTGTTAATCTTAGTGGCCTTGCAACTGCCCGCCCCTCTTGTAAATTTGTGTTTGGATACTCCTTCTGGGCCCATCTCATTTGCTCACTCAACTGAGTGCAGTGAGATCATATTCTGATTTCAGGCACTCCTACTGTGTACAAAGAGAGCATCTGGGAAACAGAAAAAAAAAAAATTTCAGCTTGTTTCCTGCCTTTCCTGTTAAGTGGTATAGACTATTTGTAGGCTTCTGTGTTGGAGGGAAGCCTTCTAGCTTAGTTTTTTTTTTCTTATAACTAGCCAGTTTTCTAGTTTCAGCACTCAAATCTGTTTCTTTGATCTCAGCACTTGTTCAGAAAAAAAAAAATTTCATCTGCTTTTACTGTACTTGTGTTTCTACCTACTTTTTTTACTTTTGCATCATCTTAAAAGTACTCAGTTGTATTTATTACTGCTTGGTGTAACTCATTCTAAGCCTTTTGGTTTAAACACTTGGGCTTTGGACCAGTTGTTTTGCACTGAGAGGGTTTGTGGCCTGCACTGTAGTGGCAGAACAGATAGCTTACATCCTTCTAGGTTGGAAACTGCTGATTGAGGGCTCAGTGTCTGTTATTCTAAAAGTGTATTAATTCTGGTTTAAGCACTTGGGCTTTCAGGCCAGTTATTTTACATTAAGAGGGTTTGTGGTCTGCACTCTTGTGGGAGGAGAGGCTGGACTCTGCCCTTCTGAGCTGGGAATTTCTGGTTGAAGGCTTATAGTGCATGTATATCTGAACTGCTTCTTACTGAAGTTGGTGCGCCTTGTTTGCTGTGGCATAGACTGGATTCGGGCCTGCTGGATCTAGCTTTGTTTGTGTAACTTGAGCACTAATCCAGGCATTCTCTAAAGTATTCAATTGTATTTATTACTGCTTGGTAGTAACTTGATTAAAGTGTAGCTATCATTCTAAGTCTTTTGGATTAAGCACTTGGGCTTCAGACCAGTTGTTTTACATTAGGAAGGTTTGTGGCATGCACTGTGGTGGCAGGACAGGAAGCTTTCATCCTTCTAAGTTGGGAACTGCTGATTGAGAGCCCAGTGTCTGTTATTCTTAAAGTGTATTAGTTCTGGTTTAAGCACTTGGGCTTCAGGCCAGTTATTTTACATTGCCTGAATATTTGAACTGTATCTTACTGAAATTGGTACACCTTGTTTCCTGTAGCATAGACTAGATCCAGGCCTGCTGAATCTAGCTTTGTTTATATGCTTGTTGTTTGTTTGCTTGTTATTTCCCTGGAACGCTAATTCCACCTAATACGCGGCTTCTCAGCGCTTCTGTGGATCACTAGTGATATCTGCATTGCTTACTGTACTTATTTCCTTGTTTCACTTGAAAGAAAGTTACTGTTTGTCGTTTTTGCATTTAAGTTACCTGTAACACATTACACTTAAGTTATCTGGCACTTGCTCACTAAAGCAATTATGTAAGTCAGCACTAAAAATTAAAAACACTACACCCTCACTCCCCACTGGCCCTGGTTTTCAATTATTAAGGAATTCTCAATATTATTCTAGCATGTCCAAAGGTCAGTTGTCAATCTCCTCTCCGGTCCAGCTGGTGAATCTGAGAATCTTGAGGCAATGTTACAACTGCCTCATGTACACAGACAACCCTCTCCTCCTCCCAACAAATTCCAACACATGTGAGAGATGCAATCATATAGCCAAACTGGAGGCTAAGCTCTCTCAACTCAGTACTGGCATAACCAGTCAGGAGGAGAAGGAAACCACACTCACTACAATTCCAGTCTCACATAGACCTACCACGACAGCAAACCAAACACATAATCACACAAAAACATACTCGGAGGCTCTAAATAAAGATCTGCCGAGGCAGCAGAGACCTCCAAAGCAGACACCCAAGCAGCCGCTACCCCAAAACAAAACATGTGCAACACATATCTCACAAAGCCAGTGTGCCAAACAGTCACAGCCCTTAAGACTAAACAACACACCTGATACACTTGTAATAGGTGACTCTATCGTCAGGCACACTGACGTCCCGCTCACCAGGCTGAACAAGGAGAGGGTCACGGTGAGCAGCCTGTCGGGCGCTAGGATCCGCCACATAACACAAGCACTTGGGTCATTCCAAGGCAAGTACAAATATGACTCAGTCATTGTCATTGTCCATGCTGGTGTGAATGACCTGAGATGTACCTCCCTGGACTACATGAAAAAAGACATAAAGGAGCTCTCTGAGCATGTAGCCCAGGCCGGTATGACCCTGACCTTGAGTAGCATCTTACCCTCACCAAGAATGATGCCACAATATGAAGACAAGATGATCAATTTCAACAATTGGCTTAAGTACTGGCGTCATTCAAAGGAGATCCAATGCCTGTCAGCTTGGGATGATATGCTCGACAAGCCACGATGCTTCGCTAGGGACGGCTTGCACCTGTCACCCCTGCGCTTACGGATATTGGCAAAGGCTCTTTCTACCTCCATAGTGCCTTTTTTAGGCAAGGCTCAAAAGACAAACCCACCTCCATAGGTATCACAAGGGATAAGAAACTAAGAGTAATGCTACTCAGCACCAGAAGTCTAAACCTCAAGATGCACGCACTCGAAACTCTCCTTAGCATGGAGAACATCGATATCTCTGCAGTAACAGAAACCTGGTTCAGGGTTCCCGAGAGCACCCCAGCACTACCAGGTTATACCTCATACCATGCTTTTTGGCCCCAAAACTTGGACCGAACCACAAAAGGAGGGGGAGTATCGATATTCATCAAAGATACCCACACCTCCAGGTTGGTGGCAAAGCACGAAGCATCAGAGACTATCCATGTGCAACTAACAGTGGGTAAAACTGCCTTCCAGTTTATAGCCTGCTACAGACCATCCTCCCAAACCCAGGAACCCCACTTGGCCTTCCTGAGAACACTGGAAAATATGAAGGTCTCTCCAAACACCATTATATTGGGCGACTTCAACTACCCAAACATAGACTGGGAGCATTACTCTAGCTCCAACACCCTAGCCCAAAGGTTCCTAGAATTTATAAACTCAAATGCTATGGAAGAACTTGTTACCACTCCCACAAGAGGGGAAAACATACTGGACCTGATCATCACCAACATGGGGACTCTATGCTCGAGACCAGAAGTGTATCCCTCACTGGTAAGATCAGACCATAAACTAATCTCACTGGATATTCACATCCCGACCCCACCCCCTGCCCAGAAAACCACAGTGAAAAACTTCTCTAAAGCAAATTTCACACTCCTCAAAACTGAGGTGGAATCCTTCAAAGCCCCCGGGCCTGTGGAAAATACGGCCCAGACCGCAGAATCCTTTATAAACGCATTCTATGAACACCTTCAGGAATGCATGGATCATGCGATCCCAAATAAAACCAAGACCCAATCCTCCAAAGGCAGACGTCCTGTCTGGTGGACCCCAGCCATAAACAAACTATACAATAGAAGGAGGAAGCTACTAAATGATAGAGCAAAATCCCAAAAAGGGAAGGCATCACTGATCAGTATTAGCAAAAACTATGGGCACACATAAAATTGTCTAAGGCCAGCTTCGAGAGAAAAATTGCACAGGACACTAAGGATAATCACAAGGCTTTCTTTAGTTATGTTAGGAACCTGGGTGGTAATTCCCAGATATGCTCAGAATTAGTCCAAAATGACAAAAAATACACCAAACCCACAGACATTGCCAACATCCTAGCTGACAGGTTCAGCGCAAACTTCTCCCACCAAAAGGGCAAATATCTATCCCAGCAGAGTGCTGCCCCCCTGACATCTCAGATGTTCAGGTATGAGCCGCCCTCTCCAAAGCAAAAAACACAGCATCAATGGGACCAGATGGTGTCCCGGGCTGCGTCCTATATGAACTCCAAGAAGAGCTAAACCCAAACATAAAACTACTGTTCAATCTCAGCCTTACTACAGGATATGTGCCCAAAGAGTGGCGTACAGCAACAGTGGTCCCTCTCCATAAAGGTGGTGCCTCAACGGATCCTGGAAACTATCGCCCCATAAGCCTGACTAGCTTGGTCTGCAAAGCTATGGAAAGGATCATCATGGACCTCATAAATAAAGATATTGGGGACCTACAAACACTGGATCCTACCCAGTTTGGCTTTGTTAAGGGCAGATCCTGCCTCTTAAACCTGGTTGATTTCTTTGAAACAGTCACCAAGGCCATTGACGAGGGGAAGGTGGTCCACACAGCCTACCTGGACCTCGCAAAAGCCTTCGATACAATACCCCACTCGGGCATTATAGATAAGCTCACCAGCTTAAATATAAACCCCTATGTCACTAGATGGATTGCAAACTGGCTCAAGGACAGAACCCACATGGTTAGAATTGCTGGAGCCATGTCAGACTCCAAACCAGTTACAAGTGGTGTCCCACAAGGCTCAGTCCTGGGACCTCTCTTGTTCGGTATATATTTCTCGGAGGTACAGGCCAACACGGAAGGGCTGTGGCTGACCAAGTTCGCAGATGACTGCAAACTGGGCGCCATAATCAACTCTCCAGCCAACACAAGCATCCTCCAAAAGGGCCTCATAGAAACAGACAACTGGTGCCAGAGCCATGGCCTCAAGCTAAATGCCAAAAGTGTATAGTCATCCCTTTGGCAAAACAAAGTGCCCACAAATTACCACATAGGTGGTAATCCATTAAGTACAGAAGAAGTAATTAAGGACCTGGGGACCCAAGTTGATAGCAATCTCTCATTTGACAACCACGTGGCCAAAGTGGTTAGAAAAACATTTTATATAGCCCACCTAATCATGAAGGGATTCACATCTAGATCAGGGGAGGTCATCGTGCCTCTTTACTCATCCCCCTCATCAGGCCCATAATTGAGTACAATGCCCCTTTTGGGATGTACCTTACCAGACACCTGCAGCAACTGGAAAGACCCCAAAAGTACCTCACCAAGAGGATGAAAGGGCTCAAACAGATGCCATATGCTGCCCGGTTAAAGAAACTCCAGCTCTACTCAGTGGCATACCGCCTGTTCAGAGGTGATCTGTGTCTGACGTATAAAGCCATGTCCAACCCGGAATTAATGGACATGCTGCACCTCAGAAAATCCAAATCCCATCGAGCTATGCACTCGAGAGACTTGAACCTCAGCACTGAAATAAATAGGACATGCTGGAGGGACAGATTCATAACCCAGAGGCTCCCTTCATTCTGGAATAAAATCCCAGTCCAGGTTAGGCAGAGTCCCTCATTGACTCTCCTCAAGAGGAATCTTGATGAGTGGATGGGAGATCATAGGTTTACCCCGGGTATCACTTCTGTGTCACTGTTAGACAGAGGCACAGTATACTAACCTCGAAAAAGGGCATAGCAAAATAAATTTAAAATGGGTGGCGAAAGCCAAACACATTCTGGCTAGGCTTATAAATGCCCTAGGGCAGATAGCCTAGTATGAACCTATGAACCTATGAACTGAAAGAGGGTGCTAGAGCCCAGAAAAGATCAATGTTAGGAAGATAATAACACTACTACTGCTAATAATAATAAAACTCTCTCTCTCTCTCTCTCTCTATATATATATATATATATATATATATATATATATATATATATATATATACACACACACACACACACACACACACACACACATAGATATATAGATATATATATCCTCAGGCTTGTAGCAAAACCTACAGAAAATAAGGGGGATGAGGGAGGGAGGGTGGACCTACTGCAGCGATCATTCAAACATCTACTTTTATGGTAAGTTTACTTATACAACTGCACTATGTTCATAATATTGATCATTACTGCAGTCAGTATGTTTCTCAACTGCCAGGCAGCGGCCCATTACTGGGCCCTGGCATCAATTATACCAGGCCATGAGAGGTACTCTTGGGCTGCAGTCCCAATGCAGGAGGATTTACTACCTCTGATGAAGATGACATATTTTAACCTTCAAATATTAAAATTCCCACCTGTGTAAGTCAGAGGATTCCATATTCAGTCTAACAGAAATCTTGTAAGATGAAAGCTACACACAACTGAAGTAACCTTGAGTGAAGTTCTATGAGTAAAGTGTAAAATAATATGATGATGGAACTATGTAAATATTAGGTGCAGCACATCTTACTAACCACAGGGGACCTGCTTAAAAAACTCTACACACTGAGAAAAAACTGTAAAAATCATTCTCTTTTATCTGCTCTTTTTTTTTATTAATTACAGCCAGGTCAGAGGTAGAATACTGTAAAACAAGAAGAGAGTACAATCCATGCAGAAAAAAAAATTAAGGCATAGCACTCACAACAGAAAACAACAAAATATGTAAGGTGACAGAAATACAGGAAGTATGTAAATCAAGTCAGAAGCTAAACATGAGAACCTTGAATAGAACGAACACGATGATGAATACCGAAATACTGAACAGCTGAAAGAAAATTTTTCCCACTGAAATTGAAGATCAAGGCAGTCTGTATCTGGTTCTCAAATCTAGTAACAATAAATACTGTTTCTTCACAAGTTCGCATTGCATTGTGTAACTGCTTATTTTGAAACCTGAGTGCTGTGATTTTTTATAAGTAATTTGCCTATGGATTTTTTAAATTTTTAAATTAATAAGAGGCAAGGGACTTTGTTTAATTTTGGTGTTAAGAAATCTCATATTGAAAGTGTTTGTGATGCAACAAATAGAGATTCATCTGCCTCAAGCCTACAGCGTGATCTCCAGGATGTACAAAAGGAGGGAAAAACTACCGGCACGCAGAAGGAAAAGTCTGCATTCACTCGTAAGTACATGGACAGCTATTTAAAATTTGGTTTCATACAATGCCCTGGCACTGACCAATTGCCACAATCTCAATGTGTCATTTGCGCTGCTATTCTGGGAAATGAAGCGATGAAGCCATCGTAAGTTATCCGACATCTCAACACAAAACATTCTGATCTACTCAACAAACCCAATTAATTCTTTATGCGTAAAAGAGATGCACTTAAAATAGAAAAGAAAATTATTTCCCAAGCTTCAACCACTGATATTTCACTTCTGATGGCATCCTATTTAATATCAAATAAATGTAAAAAACTTCCATTGGCGAAGAACTCATTAAGCCTTCTTTGACTGCTGCATGTAATGAAGTATTAGGCCAGTATGTGGCAACTAAAATGAAAGACATCTGATTGTCAAATGATACAGTTCAAAGGTTGATATCTAATATGGCAGAGGATACAGAAGCACAACTCATTGAAAAAATCAAAAAATCAAAATTGTTTGCATTACAACTGGGCGTATCTACAGATATTCAGGACAACAGCATTTTACTTACATAAATACGATATATTGATCGTGATGAAAGTGACATGAAGGAAGACATTTTAAGTGTTTCTGAATTACCTATGCATACTGCCAGCAGTGACATTTTCAAAGTTTTAAATGTTTTCGTTGAAGAGAGAGGTCTCAAATGGAAAAACTGCATTGGAGTTTGTACTGATGGTGCTGTAGAAAGGTGAAAGTCAGGTTTATTCACTAAAATTAAGGATATGGTGGGCAACAACTTATTGTCAATGCATTGCTACATTCATAGGCAAAACCTGGCCTCCACAAAAATGGCACCTGAGCTTAATGAAGTCCTGTCTCAATCTGTTAAAATTATTAATTATATAAAAAAACAGTACATTAAATATAAGACCGTTAAAAGCATTGTGCGATGAAATGGGCTCTGATCATCAAAATCTTCTTTTCTATTCAGAAGTTCATTGGCTGTTTCACAATAAAGTTCTCAAAGGGTTATGTGAACTCCAAGACTGAAGTTGAGCTGCTTCTAATTGATAAGAAAAGTGACCTGTTCCCTTATTTCCAGGATAAGAAATATGTAATTGATAAGAAAAGTGACCTGTCCCATTATTTCCAGGATAAGAAATGGGTAGAAAGGCTGGCATATCTTAGCAATGTATTTTCTTACATAAATGAGTTGAATTTAAAAATTCAAGTTACAGATCCAACAATATTTAATGCGTAGAACAAGATGGAATCGTTCAAAAAAAACCTCCAACTCTGGCTTAATATGATTGCAGAAGGAAACAATGAAATGTTTCAGCCATATTCAGATTATGTTATGGAAGCAGATGATTTCTAGCCACAGCACACCAATCAACATACAAACACATTAAATTAAACCCAACAAACTGGGGGGGGCTGCACGCCCCTGTACCCCCTACTTATATATACCAACTACAAGATACAGTGGAGAAAATGGCAAATTTCTTTATGTTGGCCAAATAGTTTTCTTACCTGGGAAAAACATTCACTGATTTGAACGTTCGCTGAAGGTAGGTTCGATGATGTCAGTTAGATGAATAGCAGTTTGATGTAAGTAGATTTTGATGAAGTGATATAGACCCATTTAACTTTTTGAATAACTTGTAACTGCTGTGTTAAAGTGTTGCATTTTTTAATTTAAAATATTAATTAGTGTTGGAACTAGTGTTTAGAATTGAGAGATTCATACATTTTTACTTATTAAATTACATACATTGCTTATATAAATATTTGATGTGTGTATGTGATAACAAGTGTTTCTCCAACAAGCTGATATCCTTTTGCTGCTTCCCCTGCTTAACTTAACTTAATGATGTTGGCCTGAGGAAACTATAATATGCTACAAGATTTCATTGGTCTAGTGATTGATAACTAATTTAAATCTAATTTTATTTTGTCGACATGCTGCAGCATATACATAGGGTCTATATTAGAACACCGAACGTTCCAAATTTCGAGTGCTCTAATATCGACCCATTTTCAGCGAATGCTGAAAAATATCGAAGAAACAGAAAACTGAATTTTTTCCTAGGGAAAGAATTCGGTTGCCCATTTCTGTTGCTTCGGTATTTTCAGCACTGTGGTGGAAAGTTATGGGTCGGGTTCAGGTAAGTGTGCGATTGTGTGGACGTGAGGGTTAGGGCGGGTTAGGTGAGTTAGGGTTAGGGCGCGAGTCACGTAAGTGTGCGATTGTGTGGACATGAGCATTAGGGTGCAGGTGAGGTGACTGTGCAATAGTGACGGACCTTAGAGTTAGGGTTTGGGTTAAGGTAAGTGGATAGTTAGTGGTGTATGTATAGTTTAGTGTAGGGTTAGGTGTATGAGTTTAGGTGTATGCGTGTGAATTGCTGTTTGTTTAGTGTGCTTGTGTTGTGTGTATGTGTTTTGGAACAGCAAATTCTTCCCTAGGAAAAAATTCACTGTTCTGAATGTTCGAGGTTTTAAATTTTAGATTCATAGGGTTCGATATTAGAACACTCGACATTTTGAATGTTCGGTGTTCTAATATAGACCCTATACATAAGTGAACTAATACTCTTTATGATTATGCCATAGTTAATTATTAATCCTTATGTTAAGACATGCTAGGGCATAGTATCTCATTCAAATAATGTAGAACCAGAGAAACATTAGCCTTAAAACTTTCCCTTTTCTTGTCTTGGCACCCACAAAAAATCTTTTCCATTTACTAATATATAATTTTTTAGTAGCATGTTTTCTTGCCTCCTTTAATACCTGATGCATATCCTCAGAAAAATAGGAAAATATTAAAAATAAATATAAAAAATAAAATAAAATAAATATTAAAAATAGGAAAATAGAAACCTTATTATCCAGGCAATTAGTTGCCATTGCTTGGGGTTAGGATCCATCAAGCACCAATTGTCCTTTGTTCATAGGTTCTGTCTGTGAGGAAGCTTTTGGTAATTGCCTTTGGCCATTTCCAATAGAAGGGAGAACCACTGCTGCCTGGGCCAGAAGGAAGTCACCACAGTGATATTTGGAGAGTCCTTCTGAACCTTCAAAATGACTGTGGATATTAGTAGAGAGGATAGAAAAGCATAGAAGAACATTCCAGTCTTTCTTGTATGGAGTCCTGGGGCAGAATTTTACCAAACGATTGCTGTGACTGGCTGTAAAAAGATCTGTCTTAGGTGTCCTCCACAGCTGGATCAATTCCTGGAAATCCTCTGTTTCCATTTCCATTTGCGAGGCTCTGTCCTGGTCCTCCTCAGCTTGTCTTCCTCAAAAGTTTGCTCTGATGGTATGTAAGATGCCTGTAGGTAGAGATTGTGCTGAAAAATTATATCTCAGGCTACAATGACTAATTTGCATAGCGGGTAGGAAGATGTCCCCCCCCCTTTGTTCATGTACCACGTCACATTGGTATTGTGTGTAAACACTTGTAACAGTACTAGGAGACATAAATATCTGAGAATGTTGAGAGCATTTCTAAGTGCAAACTGAAGTGATATCCTGCCTGTACTGCAACTGCACGGCTCAAAACAAAATGCAAAAAAACAAAACAAAGCCAGCAGATCATGTCAGGCTGTATACATTTATTTGCTTGTCTTAATAATAAACAGACCAGTTTCAGCTCAATTAAATAACAACCTTCTTCCGTGTTTAAAATAAAATGAGAACTGCAGTCCCTTTTATAGTGAACATATAAATTGATGCTAAGGCATGATTGGTTCCTTACACATGTTCATTCAAACCAGGTGCAAATAGTGCCCCTAACTTAATTAGCCATTTATTTTCTTTTGAATCCAAAAGGCTATGCCATCCGGCTTTGTTAGCCCTGTTTCCCACGATTTTGTCAATAACTGTAAATCTGAATGTAGCATTAGGATGTTTAATTGTATGTTTGTATAGTGCATTACTGGGTTTTTTATTTCTTATCCCACTAAAGTGTTCTGAAATACAGATCCTAAGGGGTCTAGACATCTGTCCAACATAAGAGGCATGGCAACTACAGGTAGCTAAATAGATAAGCCAATCTGTCTCACAATTCGCAAATAATTTAATCTGGAAAACATTACCTGTGTTACTACTGGAAAACTCCTTAGTTTTATTCATATCACTCTAGTTCTAACTATGAGACCTTAGGGGATGAATCCTCATCTGTAAGTGATCTCGATACACAGCACCCTGGGACTCACCTGTATCCAAAAAATTGACCCCTTTAGACATTCAGATTTACAGTTATTGACAAAATCATGGGAAACAGGGCTAACAAAGCCGGATGGCATAGCCTTTTGGATTCAAAAGAAAATAAATGGATAATTAAGTTAGGGGCACTATTTGCACCTGGTTTGAATGAACATTTGTAAGGAACCAATCATGCCTTAGCATCAGTTTGTATGTTCACTATAAAAGGGAATACATTTCTCATTTTATTTTAAACACTGAAGAAGGTTGTTATTTAATTGAGCCAAAACCGGTTTGTTTATTATGCTTTAAGACAAGCAAATAAATGTATACAGCTTGCCATGATCTGCTGGCTTTGTTTTGTTTTTTAGCATTTCTAAGTGTCAACACCTCCTTTATGTTTATTGTTTTGGACTGTCATCTCAGTTCAAAAGATGCTGCACTTTTATTCCCATACATAGGCACTGCTCCGCAAGCAAAGTCTGAGGTATCTGTTGTGAGAGATTTTGCTGGGGCTGACAGAGCAAATGGGAGACCTGAAGTCTGATAAAACTGGTCTCTCCACCAAAGAAGGTCCCTTCTCACAAACCCCAGTACTGGAATCTGTAATGGCAGGGGATGTTGATGTCAGAACCATACAGATTTTAGGTACCACTGAATTCTTCTGATGTGGAGTCTTGCCAGAGGGCTCATGAAAATCATAGATGCTATGAGACCTAGAATCCTGAAAAATTCTAGGGCTGAAACAGTAGTTTCAGTGGAAAAAAATCAGTAATAGATCTAGATTAGATGCAGATCTACTTTTTCTAATGGAAGAAAAGCTGTTAGGACTGAGGTTTTTAGGAGACTTTTGTATGTTCTTCTAGAATCCCAGACTGTAAGAGATCTTTCACCCAAGTGAGAAATTTCTGAAACTTTGAAAAAAACTCTGAAAAAGGTTTTAGTGGTACAATAAAACCCCACTGACATACTTGGAGAAGGAAAGCTGACAAATCTTTGAAATTCCCTGAATCAACTTATCTTTCTCATGACACTTTTAGCAACTTCTGCAGCAAATGGTCTAAAAACTAACTCTCTTTCTAAGAGAGAATTCAAAATTTCAGCTTTACCATCCTCAGAAAGATTTTGAGTATGCAACCAAACAAACCTCCAGTGGCCTCAGTTGAATCATCAGCACATTTTAAACAGTGGGTAGCCACTTGAGAGATAGAAGCAATAAGGTTACCTAACGATTTGTTTTTTTCTCAGAAGTGGAAACAGATGCCATAATATTCTTCATTCTTAAAAGAGGGAAGCATAGACTTTAATATATGAGCTTAACAGATGGGAATCCTGAAAATAAGTGCTGCAGAAGAATGTACTTTTGTTCAAATCTTTCAAGTGTGCCCATCAGTCAGAAGGGGAGGAATTGATATTAACCAGATGTTTATCAGCAGTAAGTTTGACCAGAGAAACTACGGCTTAGTCTGATTTAGGGTCAGAGCATAAAAACCTATAAGACTGAGGACCTTTATACAATCTCTTTGCTTTCTTGGGGGCAGCAGGGTGTCTGTCAGGCAAATAACAGTATGCAACAAATGCATCCGCCAGTGCTGAAAGAATAGGATGAACTGGTGTTGGTTCAGGAAAATTAGTTGCAATAAATCATAATGTGTCTTCAAAAACAGTGGAATTTTATGTGCACATAGAAATTACTTATTCATTCTAGAAATAGTTTTGGAAAAACAGATTCTTTCAAAGGGATTGCCTGAAGCCAACTTTCCTCAGAATCTGAGTCAGAAACTCGGCAGAAAAACAGAAGTTTCCTCTTAATCATTTTGTGGTTCAAAATCTTGAACATCTTCATAAGATGAAAATAAAGAATACCTTTTTTCTTTTGCCAGAAACAGGTGAATTGGAGTGGTCAAGAGTCTGAATAAAACCCAGAGCTAATACCAATAAATCACTCATGTCCAAAGTAACTGAAACAGGAGAAGAAGCAGACCCACTTTTGCCAGGCAAAGCACCCTAGGGACAGGCATTCTAGACTGACCAGGCAAAAGTATTCTCTGCTCCTTCTCTCAGAACTGACAAGAGTGGTCTTCCCCCACCCACCAAGGTTGTGTCTAACCCCTGGTTCATGGTGGCTGTAGGAACTATACTAGAGGGAGACAAGGGAAAAGATGAGTGGTCTGAAGAACCAGAAATGGACACAACAGAGTCACTCATCTGCAGCTAAAATACTTTGGCATCTTGCTGTGCTGTTATAGGCTGTTTATTCATTTTCTTATTTTTGTGGCTGGAAGAAGGAAGAATCAAGGTACCGGTAGGTTGTTCCATGGTAAAACCGAAATAGATTTCTGATTCCCACTGAAGTCTGGCAGCAGTAGTTAGTAAAACAGGTAAGTAGTAAAAAAGTCACTTTTTCCACCAAAAATATAGTGAAAAGCACTTTAAACAGTTCTCAAATAACACAATTTTTACCAAGGTAAAAGTATTTTTAAAATAGATTTAACTTTTTTTCCACAAAAGTAAAAAGTATCACCGCTATATAAAAGTTACTAAAAGTCATGTGACAGTCTGTAAAACACTTTCACCCAGCATAAAATAACAAATTTTATAGAAACGTTCACTTTAGTTATAAAAATAATATGTGGAAGCTCCCCCACCCAATGGGAACTTATCTGCTCAGCAATAGAAAGAGTTAACCAACTATTGATACCCAAAAGCCTGCAGGAGGAGTTTTCTTTTGCAGTAGAAAAGCTCTGAAGGGCTTGGTGCTCATACAGCATTTTCTTCAGCTCAGCTCAAGATAACTAATGGTTTGGCTGTATGGAAGGTACCCTTGAAACTTTGGAAGCTGTCCAGCTGTTGTACCCTTAGCAGGATATAATCCACATAGCTAAAGCTACTGTAGCAATGATCAATATGGCAAACATCTTAACGCAGTCTGTGCAGTGTGTGCTTTACCTCAACTGACTGAGAGATATGTATCCTTATCAAAAAGAAGCCTTATGATTAACTGCAGACTTAAAATGACTCCTTGCATGAATAAATCACTTACACGCAGCAGAAATGTATATTTAGCAGCAAAGAACCTTTATAAATCTTGAGCCAAGTACTTGCAATAGTAATTCATTCTGTCAGCTAGTTAACCTCTCAAGTTGTTTGTGACAGGAGCTGCAGCTAAATTAAAAGGGAATGTTGACATTTAAGTTACTTGACTATGCCATATACTAAGCCATCAAAACTATATTTTATTCTGAAAGAATGTGACATAGTACTTGTTACACAGAAAAGATTTTTCTTGTCTGGGCAAATTCTGTATCTGTGAGTCCTATAAATATGAAAATAAAGTGTGAACTGACAAAGAATTATAGTGAATCTCAAAATTCACTGCAATGCTATTAAAATTAATTTGGTACCCCCCCCCCACATCCCAAAATGTGGGGGCTGTACCCTCTGCCCTGCTACATATATATACCAAGTCTGGAGTGTTTTACCTTGGCATAAGGGATGAATATCCCAAAGTGCCACAATCTCATAGTTAACATATATTCTATTATTTGACTTTTGTTTTGTTCTTCTGAAGATCACAACTGCAGTCCTTACAATTTCAGTTGCATCCCCCACCATATCTAGAGACTATACCTAAACCTTCCCTGGGAACAAGGGCATAATCTCCCCCTCATGTTGACCATCTATAATGGAATGTTTTAGATGAGCTGGTTGAATCTGCTGAGGGCCTAGAATGACACAGAACTCCTGTGGCCCCTTTGGCATTAAGAAACAAAACCTGCAACCCTCTTTCTGCATTGGGCAGTATTTATGGTTCCTTTTGGGAATAAACTCTGGGATTTTTCTATGAGATCAAATGAAACAGACTGATCCAGTATTGATACACTCTCTGAGGACATTGTATCAGCTTCTGGATGTGACTGGATCTGGAGCTCACTAATCCCTTGTGATGGCTCTCCAAGCCAGCAACAACTCATAGTACTGCCTTCAACATGCAATCCTACATCATACTCAGGAATGCACTGGGGATGAAAGGTGAGTCATTATCATGGGCAATTTAGTTGAATGGTAGGGAAAAAGACAATGTGACACTTGAGGGGCTTCCCCAAATGACAAGGTGTCTTCTTCCTCTTTAGGGGATAGTGGGTCTAGCAGAAGAAAGGGTGGAAGTTGTCTGATGATGTTTCTAGAGGCCCTACAGTAGGTGGTCATTAAGCAAGTTCTGAGAAAGCTAGCCAAGGAGTACATCAACCAAAAAGTGGACATTGTAAAACATAAACTACATTAGCTGCCAGAAGGAGAAGCCGCAAAGTTATTGTCAAAACTTTTATTATCCACAAATGAGCACTTTCATTCATGTAACAGTAGTGAACTTCTTCAGATAAGTTTAAAAAAACAAAAGGCGTGTTTTTAATTAAGGCCAAAACTGATTATCTGATCTAAGGATGATCTCATTAAACCCTCCTGTTTACATTTCTTAAACTGCCAATTATTATTATTTCTGTTTCGGTATGTTTACATGTCATTAATCTCAATGAAAATTTGTATTTTAAATCATTTTATTTTTACTTTTAGATTACTGTGTTTATGCACTTGAAATAGCATTTTTACAGCACTTTGACACTTTAAGAAATGTAAATGGGAGGGTTTAATGCCATCATCCTAAGATCAGATGATCATTTTGGGCCTTATTTAAAAACCTGCCTTTTGTGTTTTTAAACTTATCTGAAGAAGTTCATTCATAGCTGTCAACCTTCAGTCTCCAAAATGAGGAACGTTAGCCCGCATAATGTGAAACAAATGGGCAAAATGTGGAACACATGCTAAGGATTTACTAACAACTTCAACCAGGGAGGCCATAGGATGGTAAAAATATGTTGTATGTTGTTTTTACTTATAAAAAAGATCTTTTAATGAATTAATATGATTTATTTATATATACTATGAATATCAGTTAAACAATTCCTATCATTGAATATGTAACAGGCATTTTCAATGTGTAACTTTGAAGAACATGAACTTTTTAAGACTGCAAATGAGGTACATTCCTCATAATGAGGTACATTTGAGAGGCATGAGTTCATTACTGTTATATAAACTAAAGCTCTCATTTGTGTCTTCTCCTTCTGGCAGCTAATGTACTTTATGTTTTACACATTTGTACTAGTTTCAGCTTTTACAATTCTCCTCTGACAATGTACTTGTACTCTCACAGAGGGTACTAGAGAGCACAGGCAAGATGACTTCCTAAGAACAAAGCTCTGGAAAGGGCTTACAGAAATATGGATAAAAATAATGTTCCCATTTGGATAGGGTGTAAAAGTGCACTGATTACAATATGTAGAGTTGAGATGTATGCTCTTGCTTTTGCATGGGTGAATGTCTGGATTAATGTCCTTGGCTTAATCTAATATCAAGTTTCTTGTGTTGGCATTTGTGCTGTAGAAATGAGAGAATACTGTGAATGTGGTAAAAAGTTTTCCTTTAGTAACTACATGTTCAGTGTGAGTGGAAAAGTCTGCAGCTAGGGGCCGCTGTACATCCTGTACTTATGTTGTTATGGAGACAAGCTGGCTACAGGTCCAGGCAATAAACCTTGACAGTTCTGGACATTGTTTGCTGAGAGAAACATAACATTAAAAGGTACAAGAGCAAGCAGCTTAGTAAAAAATATGTTTGAAATTATTGTTTTCCTGGTATTTACTAGAACAGTGTTATAATTCAGTTTTATTTAAAGATATCAGGTTAAAAGTTAATGTTTTCTGAAAGCATACAAGCTGTTTTTCACATCTGAGAGGGGAATAAAGATAAAACAAGAACAGGCAGTAATTAGTATAAGTAGGAGCATGGGCTGTAACATGTGATTTGGCATTGATAACCTTAATTTTGGGTTAGGAAATGCTTGTGGGTGCAGCTGTTGATTTGGGGCAATTGTTCCTCTCAGGAGGGTTAAACTTCATTATTTCCAGATGTACATAGTTTTGGGCATTTGCTTTAAGTTAATAGGGTATGACAGTGTTCTAAGGGTCTGTTATTTTTTTATATTTTAGGGTTACCATTAAAGCAAAAAGTCTTATAAAAAGTGACATAGGTTTAAATAAAAACAACAAGAAACAACTGCATAAAGGATCAACCTGACAAACAGTGGGTCCATGTAATACAAAAGATGGAAATAGACATTTTTAAAAAGCTGATATATATATATATATATATATATATATATATATATATATATAGACAGATATAATAGGTGGGTATAATAACATCTCATTATAATGGCTACACTATCCATATTATTTGAGAACATGAATGGTCTCACAGGTTTAGACAAAAAGGTAAGAGTATTGAATTGTAAGAAAACATGCAGAGTGCAAATAGTAATGCTACAGGAGACACATTTGGAATGAAGTGAGCACATGAATTTGATAAAGAAAGGATTTCAGGATGGATATTCAGCAGAATATCCATGACAAAGGAGAAGTGGAATGCATATACTAATTGCTAGAGGTGCTTCTATAGTAATAGAAGAGGAAAAGATAATAATGGTAGATTTGTGGCAGAAAGGAGCTACTAACAGGGGAAGAAAATTACACTGCTATGTATTTGTATTCCACCTAAAACTGCTATTATGGAGCTTAAGAAGTTTTTGGGAGAAATAATCAGCTTTCAGCAGATACTGTTACTTATAGGTGGGGACTGGAACTTGATTTGCTACAGTGAGGCTTTATCTGGGGGACTTGGAAGGAAAAATATAGCAAAAAAGGGTAGATTTCTAAAGAAATGTATGAAAATATTTAGTATGGAAGACATGAATTCAATAGTAAAAACTGAGAGAATTTACATATTATTCCCCAAGGTATAATGACTGAGCTAGACTAGACAGAAATTATATTTCATAGGAACATGGGCATTTAATTGAAAACTTTATCACACACCCAATAACTATAGCAGATCATGCACAAATAACAACTAAGACCAAAATGCAGGGTAATGAAGTAAACATAAGGCACTGGCTCTTTCCCACCTACATATTAAAAAGAGAGGAATTTAAGGACTGGGTAGTGGAAATTATTCAAAAGTTATTAAGGAAGACAGAAATTTCTTCAGAAGTTATAGCTAGTGAGTTGGATAAAATGAAAGAGGACTTTAAAAATATGGTAAGAATGAAAGAAAAATAGATATGGTTAAGAAGTAACAATAGTTATTTAGAGGGGCTGACAAAGGTTAAAGTATTGCAGAATACATGGACTCTCACAGAACAAGATGAGTCAAAACTGGTGGGTGCTAAAGAGAAAATAAGGGAATATATGTATATGCATAAGTTTAGAAAGAATGCTGCTAAGCAAGTGTTTTTTAATAATAATCTCAGAGCACAAAGGCTTTTAGCACAATGGCTTCGGCAACAGAATGTTGAAAAGGTTGTTGCCAAACTTAGGGAGCCTATAACAAGAAAAGTAACCAGAGATCCTGTACATGTATTAGAGATATTTCTGAAAATTTGTATAAAGCAGAGAAATGTGGAAATCAAAAAACAACACAAATGGAAATATTTATAGAAGAATTAAGCATGTCAAGGTTAGAGGTAGATGAGGCTGAACAATTAAAAATTAAGACAGGAGATGAGATAAAAACAGTGACTTATAATCAATCTGTAAGAAAGTCTCCAGGAACAGATGGTACTCCTGTGGAAACATGGAAGCTAGGAGGGAAGAATGTAATAAAAATCTAAAATATTTTGTTTTAAACTATTTCAAAAGGAGGAGATGCACTAACATCCTGGAAGAAAGCTGTGGTGACTGCAATACCTAAAGGCAATAAAGACAATAAAGACATCATACCCAGCTTCATTTAGGCCTATTTCAATTGTAAACCATGGTTATAAAGTGTTCATGTCCATAATATCTGAAAGAATGGCAAAGGTATTTCCAAAATTGATAAATATGGATCAGTATGGTTTTCTGGAGGGGAGGCAAACATTTGACAACATTAATAGAACAATGATGATCCAGAGGGAAACAGAAAATACCACTTTTGTTGGTGGATCTTAAAGACAGAAAGCATTCAACAGAGTAAACTGAGATTTTATGAGTAGAGCAATAAGCATTTGCATAATGTGATACAATAATAAGTTTAATTAGGATGATATCTGAGGCAAAAATTAAAATGTGAGGGTTCTTCTCCTATAAAGCAACTGTATTTGAACTATTGAAAATTGTACCAAAGATAAAATAACTGGATGTGGGATCTTTAGAAAAGGGCAATAGCTAATTTCATAGGAAAAAAGGGAACTACTGGGAACAATATGCTTTAGAGGAGAAGTGAGGTTTAAGGAAAGATAAGAATTGGTCAGTTTATGTAATGTTGGATTGATGATAATTATACAAAACAATGTAAATGGTGTGTTTGCAATTGAGAATAATATGGTCTGTTTTCTTTTATATAAACGTATGTTTGCCTATGTGCTGTGATAATTCAGTAAAGGTGTTAAAAATAGTACTCTCAGAGAGAAAAAGCAGCTCAGAAGGAAAAATGAGTGAGCAGGAACAAAAGGAGCAACAGATGGCCTCATTTAAAGCTGCAAATAAAGAAGAGCAACTGTACATTTTATTTGAAAAGATGATCGCACTAGGCCAAGATGTGAGTTCCTTGAAACAAACAATAGAACAGCAGCAAACAGAACTAGAAAAGCTACAAGGGAAGTTGCAAGATCTGGATATGATAAAGCAGCATTTAAAGCTGAACTGTAGGAGCAGATTCACAGAATACAGAGACTAAAAGACAATTTATTGTTTTATGTATGTATGTATGTATACATGATTGCATTTATTTGCATTTGTTTACCAAGATAAGTCGAACTGGGCAGAAAAAAAAAACTTTTCCAGTGGAAGCCCCAGGAAAAAGCTCCAGTGAGACTACAGATATAACATGAATCGTAATGAATGACAATAAAGGCACAGTTTCAGTGCTTATACATGCACAAAAACTGAACAGAATTAAGACGTTGGACATTTACAAATAATAAACATAAAAATAATCAAACAAGAATTATAGTGATTGACAAGAAATATGAAGAATTATTCAGGAAGAGAGAGACTAAAAAAGAAATTTGAATTTATTACTAGATTGTATTACGTGAGGTTGGGGGGGGTCGTGAGACTATGGTATAACATAGTACAGTGTAGAGGAAGCAGAAGGTTTAGTAGTAATTACATATTGTACTTACATGAAAAGCTGGTAATGGATTAAACCATATTATAATTGTGCAGTTTCCTGCTAGTATTAGAGATGAACAGTGGAGATGTTGAGTGTCAAAGAGAGTCAGATAAGAAACTAAGGATGGAAATGAGTGGAAGATAAGTAACAGTATAAGGAAAAGGCTTTTCAGTCAAGCAACAATGTTAAGATAGAGCTAGTGAATGGTAAGGCACAAGAGCTGTTAAACTAGTGAGAAAAGTAACTTTGTACAGAGATACTGGAGATGGGGAAGGAGATTTACAATATTTATATGTAGTTTACTATTAACATCTTTATTGCATGTGCTAACCAGGAAAACCCATCAGGGCATAAAAACTTTTTTCAGCAGAGGCTCATGGAGATGTCAAAGGATACAGTACAATTAGTCTAAAAACATAAACAGCCTTAGCCTCGTATAACCCTATGAACCTGTATTCATTCCTGGTCAGTCGCCTATGCTGTTGATGGTCACACACAGTCTGTAAATCACCCCCTTTATAAATCAAATTTGTGGGTCACAGTTGGGCTGTATGGCTAAGCTTATAAGGGCCCTAGTGGTTATTATCCTAGTATAGACCTATGAACCTATGTACCATCTACACAGGATAATCAGATAAACAACACAAAGCAATACAATAATCTTAAGGAGTATAGAATTCACTGCATGATGCATAGTAATGTGAAGTAATTCAGGAGGGTTAATCATACTCTGGGGTATCACAAGATCAGAGACAAGTATGCATAAGATGTTGCTTCAGTTCTGTTTTAAAAGAAGTTAGCTTTTCAGTTTGTCTCAAGGTCAATGAAATAGAGTTACATTTGCTAGAAACACAGTTAATGTACACAGTGTTTTGGGATTTTGTTATTGTAAGTAGCAATTTGTCACCAAGTCTTAAGGAGCTACTTGAGGATTACAGGTTTAGGAGAGATTTGAGGCTTGCACATTGTTCTGAATTATGGAGTAATTTGTGGATTATCGGAAGTTGTCCATAAGTAAGTGTATGTGAAACCTCATGCCAGCTTAGGGTTTTGAGACCTCTGTGAGATTTCATTCCAACTTAGGTTTTTGAGACCTCTGTGAGACCTCATGGCAGATTAGGTTTTTGAGATGCAACAATTTGTGAGCTCTGTGTGGTAGATTTGTGGTAAATTTATCCACTTTATTATAGTACTGATAAAGTTTAATGGCTTCAGCAGAGGATAAGATTGTGAAATATGAAGGAGCATATAGCTGGGTTAGAAGTAGATATGCTGTGGCAATGCTTCTGATGCATGTGTGAGGAAAGCTATAGCTTGATAGAGACTGCTTACTTTTTGATGTGTCTTTGTTATTATTTGCAATATGTGATGGCCAAATTTCATTAGATCGTCTATAATAATGCCAGGAAATTTGGTGTGTGGTACTAGTTAAATTTTTGCAGTGTTCTTTGAGGTTTTAGAGAATATTTTTGGAGGCACTAAACTGTTTTGGGGTGAATGACATTAGTTTGGTTTTCTTGGGGTTATGAAGGACCTGGGAATTGCCAAACCAGGTTTCAATGTAAGAGAAAGACTGTTGGGTTTGTTGTTGCAGGGTATATAAATTTATAGATGTACAGTATTTAAGTTATTTATGAACAAGGTCAACAATAAGAAGCCTAGTATCGATCCTTGGGGCACACCAAGGGATGTGGGCAAGAAGGAGGAGTAATCTTTCAAGTGTATAGCCTGCTACTTACTTGCTGAGTAACTTTGGAACCAGTCAGGACAGAGGCTGTAAAGCCTAATAAGGAAAGTTTGTGTAGACATTTTTGGTGGCTGACAATATTGAAAGCCTTTGATAATTCAAGGAAGAGGGTGAATACAGGTTATCTGAGTTTCTGTAATGAAACTTAAATATGCTGTATTGGTGCTATGACAGGATCTGAAACCATGCTACATTGGGATGGTAGAATTGTAAGACATGAAAACATATATGACAGTTTAGTTAACAGGTGTTGAAAATTATATTAAGTTATGAGAGGTTACCCAGGTGTTCAGCCAGAGCTAAACCAGCAATCCAATCAGTATTTCTTAAGAGCAGTTTTGAAGGACCTCAGACAGTGAGATTTGGTTCCATATTTTAGTGATTTAATTTGAGTACAGGGCATCTCCTGCTGAGTAATTGGACTTGAGAACATAAAGAATTTTTTTTGTGATGTGAGTGCAGTTGTCTTGATTGTGCATAATGCTGAATGATTCCTGTCAAGGTTGGGCATTTTTGTGGCTTGTGAACTATACTGTGGGATATGACTAGTTGAGAGAAGGTGATGCAACGAGCAATTTAAGTCAGTTTAGTTATTTTAGGGCAATATAGTGGTGTGACCTAGAAGGCACATTTTGTTGCATCATTTTAGTTTACATGCAAGTGTGGCCTGTAGATCTGTCAAGATCGAAGAGCAATATAGTTGGGATGGTAAGAGCAAGGTAGATGCTAAGGGTCTTTTGGAACTGTCTGTGAAGGAGTGTTTGATTCTATAAATTGTTCTTAGTTTCTGGTGGGTCTTTTTGATGGTCTGGTATGTATGCTAGTTGAATTTCAAGCTGTTATCTATAATGACACCTAAACTTCTTATGTGAGGGACAATTTATATTTTTGTGTTATTTAGGAAGGCAACAGTGAAGGCAATCCTATTCAGGTTGTGTGTTTTGGGATGGGATAGGAGTAGCTTTATTTTCTATGGATTTAATAGAAGCTCAGAGTTATTAAGCCAGCATTCAGTATAGAGATAAAATATTGCTGGGTTATATGCTGAAGATGGGATTCAGCTTTGACACGATATACGAGGCTTGCATCATTGGTATATTGGACTAAGGAGGCATGTTTGGATGCAGTATGAAGGTTGTCAAAGAAAATATAAAAATTGAGGAGCCAGAATAGATCTTTGGGGGATCCCAAAAGGGGGCAGGTAAGAAAGCTGAATGAGCTGTTTACCATTTGACAGACTGTTGTTGGTCTAATTGGCAGCTGTTGAACCATTGTAGGGATGCAGTTAAGAGAACTATAGAAGATAGCTGTTGTAATGGTTTGGGATGAGAGACAGTATCAAACATTTCTGATAAGATGAAAAATAAGGCAAAAACAGATTACCATTGTTTCTTGCTTGGTTAATGGTGTTGACAAAGTTTAGATGGGCAGTGAAAGTACTGTGTCCTGGGTGAATGCCATGCTAAGTAGTGGTGAGAAGCTGATGGTCAAGGAGGTGTTGGAGAAGATGTCATCACCATTTTAATAAAGAAATTAAACAAAATAATAAAAAGGCTGAAACTATGGATGATCTTGAAAATTGCTCAAGAAGGAATAACATCAAGATAATTGGAATATAAGATTGTGTGAGCAACAGTGAACTGGAGCAATTTGTAATGCAGTTATTACATTAGAGGTTTGTGATACTAGGATATCAAGAAAAAACTAAGACAGAGGATACAGAAAGTAGGAGTAAGCAAATTCAGAACCAGATCCAGGCATCTTTTGGCATATTTTTTTTTTGCTGTGGACAATGAAATAATAAAGCAAACAAAAACAGTTATCCAACTTGCAAAGATGTTCATGTAGCTGGTCAAAGATTACTCAGAAATAATCCATAGGAGAAGGAAAGCTGTGCTGAAGGTATTAAATAAATGAATGGAACAGCTGTATGGTTGAAATACCCTGCAATTCTGGAAGTACAGCAGGAATGGGATTGACTCAGGCTACACAATATGCAATTTAAAAAAAGACTTCACAAACAGCTAAACCACCCAGGCATTGCAGTCTGAATCACATGCAAAACATGGACTGGGACAGAAACATTAAATATTGGAGAGGAGATGCAAAGAACCTGGGAGGATGGACAATGTCAAATGCTAAAAGTCCCACAGGGAACAAGACAAGATCGGGAAGTGTAGGGGATTGGGGTGGGGGAAGGACACATGCCAGTAAAACAGATGATCAGGAAATAAACAAATCACAATGGCAAACTATAAAGCGATGAGAAAAGAGACAAGTTGAAAAGGAAACAAGTAGAAGCAATACATCAAAGGAACATAAGAATGATAAGCCTCTTCCAAGGGATATTTAGGCACAAAAGCAGAGACAAAGCAGAAGCAGGTATAAACAAAAGAGAGCTGTAAGGAGATGGGAAAATAGTGTGTTGGATTGTTTAGGCAATTCAGAAGTGAACTGATGGATAAATGACTGACTAAAACAGTTGGATAGAAATGTTTCTGATGGATGGCAGAGTTGAAGAGGTGGAAGACATGACGACAGAAGGACTGAAAGGATCACAGAAAGAAAGAGGCAATAAAGTAGTTGGAATGGACACTGAAATGCAGGTGACTGTGGACAATGTAGGAAGGATGTATTAAGTGAAACACAGCCTTACCTTGTGAAGCATTCACTGGGGAGCACAACATCAAAACTATACAAACAATGGGAGGGTCTAAATTGATTCCCAGGGCAATGATAGGGGGTAATGCAGCTAAAGGGGGCAATAGTGGGGTAGAAGAACAATGAATGGGAATGCAAAAATGTAAAAGGATTGTGACATTGGTATTGGATTGGCATGCAATGGATTAGTGAGAGGGACACTGGAAGGGAGCAAAAGAAAGAAGTAAAAAGTTCAGGGCATACCCATGCATATGCAACAGCCAAAAGGTAGTGATCCAGAGACTGAGAAAGGGAAAAAGGGGCTCTGACTGCAGGCAGGTGCCAAGAAGCACAATGTTCCACTTGGATGGTAGGCCAGAAAGGATTATGCTGGGTGGCAGCAACTAGAAAAGCAGGGAAAGGTGGGCAAAACAACAAGGAAAATACACAGAATTGAGCCCAACAGTGTAAAGTCCACTAATAATCCTGAAAACAGACACTGTCACGGCTGGAAATCACTTCTTCAAAGTTTTTATTCACAGTAACAAATGATTGAGCGCTTTCTTCCCTGCATTCAGGGATTTCATCAGAATCTACATTCATTTCCCATTTCCCCATTAAATACTTTATTCAAGCAATGATGTCATTCAATGGAAAATTGATAGGATGTATTTAAAGTGCAAAGTACATGCTAAAAAACATCTTTAAAATCTTTTTTTGCAAAACATGTAAATATAAAAGCGAAAAGTACTATTCTCATTTTCATTTAATTATATAAACCATATCATTTAATTTCATAAAATCCACTGTTTTATTTAATAAAGGCTTTACGGAAATAATTTCATTTAAGCCTGGGGTTAGGCTTGCTTGCAATTTAATTTGCCATTTTGTTTCCCTTTTTTCTATATATGTTCTATAGTCCCCACCCCTCAGATTTCTTAATACTTTCTCTAAAATAATAAAATTGAACTCTTTACAATCCTGGGAGTTACTAATATGTCTGTATAGGGCATTATTAGTATTCTTAGTGCTTATCTGGTATGTGTGTTCATATATCCTGCCCCTCAGTTTCTCTCAGTTTTACCTACATAAAAACTGGGACAGGATTTACACATAGCCAAATAAATGACTCCAGTAGTTTGACAATTCCCTTTCTCAGGTTTCACTACATTTTTTAAGTAGTTATTAATTTTTATCTCTTCCTCTGTACATATGTATTTACACTGTGAACAGTTCCCACACTTTGTGGTCCCATACCTATTATTCATCTTTGTGGGCATTTCAAAATTCTTTTTGAAATTTGGGCCTACTTTATATACAAAGTTAGGTTTACTACCTCCTATATTCCAAAGTTTAGGATTATTTCTCAAGATGGCCCAGTTTTTGTTAATACTTTTCTCTACATCTCTCGCATTACCACCATATGGAACAATCATAGCTCTTTCATATTTTTTTACTTACTGTGTCTTTTGTAGCTTTTCCTTCATATAGGGTGTTGTTGTTTCCCAATAGTGGCTTGTATTTCTTACCCCATTCATTCCTAATATACTCCACAGATTAATTTATCATTTTTACTGGGTACCCTCTTTCTTGAAACATAAAAGCTACTTTACTTAATTCCTCTTGTAGGTCTTCCTGTTTCAAAGTCATTCTTGCTACCCTAATTAATTGTCCTTTGACTATACTGTTCTTTTGTCTGAGAGAAACTGAGGGACAGGATATATGAACACACATACCAGATAAGCACTAAGAATACTAATAATGCCCTATACAGACATATTAGTAACTCCCAGGATTGTAAAGAGTTTAATTTTATTATTTTAGAGTAAGTATTAAGAAATCCGAGGGGTGGGGACTATAGAACACACATTGAAGAAAGGGAAACAAAATGGCAAATTAAATTGCAAGCAAGCCTAACCCCAGGCTTAAATGAAATTATTTCCGTAAAGCCTTTATTAAATAAAAAAGTGGATTTTATGAAATTAAATGATACGGTTTTATATAATTAAATGAAAATGAGAATAGTACTTTTCGCTTTTATATTTACATGTTTTATAAAAAAAGATTTTAAAGATGTTTTTTAGCATGTACGTTGCACTTTAAATACATCCTATCAATTTTCCAATGAATGACATCATTGTTTGAATAAAGTATTTAATGGGGAAATGGGAAATGAATGTAGATTCTGATGAAATCCCTGAATGCAGGGAAGAAAGCGCTCAATCATTTGTTACTGTGAATAAAAACTTTGAAGAAGTGATTTCCAGCCGTGACAGTGTCTGTTTTCAGAACAAGGAAAATACAGTTAATTGTACTGAACAGTGGGGGTTCATCAAATCAGAAGATGGATATGAGACTTTTTAATACAAGAAATAAAACTGAACATCATGGATGGAAAGAAGATACTGTGGCATGACCACCCAAAGGGAGAAATGGACAGCAAGGTGGTGGGAAAGAGTGGAATAGCAACTGCATTTCATAGAAGGCTTCAGATAACCACAGCAAAAATAATAAAAAGTGAGATAGATGGATCATCTGACAGGGAAGGGTGGAAGGTTCACACTGGACAATAGGAAACATTGATGCATCAAACAGGGAGGTGGAAGGAATATACAGGAAATGTTTTGCTTACTGGGCACAGACCTGAAGAGATGGAAAATAGTTAACAGAGGACCTACAATGTCATCATGGAGCTGGAAAAAGATGGGTTTGTATGGACGGAGGCAATACAACAAAAAGATGCGACAAGAACTAGTCCATGGAATGAAAATGGGAAGGTGGGTGGACATATGGAGGGAAAGGTGTCACCCTCACAAGAAACATTTTGGTAGAGACAAATAGGTTAGATATCTGCTTAAGGAAGGAAAATGTAATAAAAATAATGGAAGAAATCCAAATATAGGCATGACACATGTTAGATAATGCAACAGTGAGTCTTGAGGTAAGTGTGCAGGAACAAAAAGCAATGAGGGTGGTGGTGGTGTGCTAGCCATAAATTTAAGGATGTAGAGGACAAAGAAATACTGCAAGGGCTAATAAAGGAAATAATATAGGGCAGGGGCAAACAGGAAGAATACAGGTGGGACAGGATCATGCTACTGTCAGGAGAAAAAGCAATAAGAATGTAATTGGAGAGTGAAATTTAACAATGGTACTGGAGTGATTACTGGTGGATAATCGGAAAGGCACAAGGGAAACAACTAGTCAAGAAAAACAAGAAGCAAGCAAGCACAGAGAAAGGTATGAAGGATATGGGGAGGAGGTGGAGAATATATAGAAGAGGACACACTAATCAGGGAAACATTCAATGAATACTACAAGGAAATTTACAAACAACAGGAAACGATAGAAGTCTCAGAATGGAACTGGGGAAGAATATAGATATATATACTGTAGGATGAACAAAGAGACAAGCTGAATGCAGAGATGACAAGGGATGATATAAGGAAAGCCATATGTAAGATTAAAGAGAGGGAAGTTTGAGGGCCAGATGGATTCCCCCTAAAGTTCTTCAAGCATGGAAGGTCCTAGAGGAGGAAAAGAAGAAACTACAGGACTCAGGTAAAAGATATGAAACTACATTGAGAGCCAAGATACCCATGTTACCTAAAGGGGAAGAAGAAAGGGGGAAGTGGGAAATTATGGGACAATTCCTACTTCTTGGAACCTTGATGTTGTTCTTAAGAAATTGACACAGTCCCCTTTTGAGAATGCAGTTTATGATTCCCTACAACATTGTACTTGGAAGACTGTTTTGCTGGTGGCTTTTACATCTGCCAAGAGGGTCTCTGAACTTCAAGCACTCATGGTGGTTCCATCTTTTTTGGTTTTCCATAGGGACAGGGTCTCTCTTCATACTAATTATTCTTTTTTTGCCCAAGGTGGTTAATGATTTGTCCTTGAATCCGACCATTCATCTTCCTTCTTTTTTCCCTTCTCCACAGAATCTTAGTGAGAGGGATCTTCACACCCTGGATTTACATACGCAGCTCAGATATTACTTGGACAAGTCAAAGCATATCAAGAAAGCCTGTTTCCTTTCATGCCAGGTAATTGGGCTTGTTGGTAATCTAAGCAAACCATCTCCTCCTGGATTTCTAAGGTCATTTCTTTTTGTTATTCTTTTTAAGGCAAACAGCCTTCTCTTCTTGCTCATTCTAGAAGGGCAGTGGCCTCTTCTGAAGCTTTTTCTAAGGGTCTGGATACTAGATCCATCTAAGAAGCTGCACTGGGTTTTCTGTCCACACTTTTGTGAAAGATCATAAGTTGGATGTCTTTTCCAGGGCCAGGACAGGATTTGCCAGGGCCATCCTTCATGGATTTGTGAAGGGCTCTTCTTTGACTTCCTCTTCCCATACTTTCTCGTAGCTTTTGTACTCTCCCAAGAGTAAAGAATACTACAACAGTGATGAGGAAGGACATAATAAAGTTGTGTAAGATCTTACCGTAACAGTAGGTGTCCTACTTCTCACTGTTACAGTATTCTGTATCCCCTCCTACCCATAATACTTCTGTTGCTTTCCTTCTGGTCTAGTGGTCTTTTATCCTCTTCTTCTTCTTCATCCTCCATTCCTGGATGTGCTTGCTATTACTTTCCTCTCAGGTTGCTCTCATTCTTCTGGGGCACTTCACTACTGAGAATTAGGTACTGGTACATCGCATATGTACCTTACACCTTGAATGTAGGGCATACACCATGGTGTATGGTGCCTGGAAGAGGTAAAGGCTTTTTATGCTGGCCAGATGTTAGGCTATCTTTGGCAGGATATCTCAGGAGTAAAGACTACTGAAACAACGATAAGGAAGGACATCATTCAAATAGACCCCAGGGAAAAAGGTTGTAGTAAATGCAAAATGACATAGAGGACTGGGCCAACAAAAATAAGGGGGGAAGAGTAAGCAGGGAAAAATGAGAATGAATAAGGGAAAAGGTGGGAGAGTTTGGGGGCCCCTTACATACCCCAATATATGCAGTGACATGTAACATTATTTGGTGGATAGAAACAGATTAGTTGGAGGTTAAGCAAAAGAGAGCATGGAGGATGGAGACTTGGAGGAGCTTACTAAAGGACATGAATGAAGCAGCCCTAAAATGATTGAGATGCATGACATGGGATGAAGGGAACCTCAAAAAAATCTAGGAAACAGAAGGGTAGGGGCAAAGACAGGGAAATAAATTAAAAAAATACAGAGGAGAAGTGGAATAGCTCAAGAGGAAGATTTGGTATGCAGAGAAAAAGATGTCAAGGAAAATTTTTAAAAATTGGAGAAATACAACATACCAGACACCCAATGGTAGAGCTACTTAGCATTCAGGGAGACCTGGAAAAAGAATACAGAGAGAAAGTAAGAGAAAGGAATAGGCAGGAAAGGAGGGCAAAATGAGTGAGGATGACACCCTGGAGGAAATGCAAGAGATTAGGGAAGCAAAGGACCAGACAGATCTATGAAGCATTAAGGGAAAGAATAAACAAGGTTGAAGAAAAGAAAATGAGAAAGAGTTGGGGGAGAGAAGGAGGATGGAAAGGGGTTACAGAATGCTTGGAAAGGGGTTACAGAATGCTTGGAAAGGGGTTACAGAATGCTTGGAAAGGGGTTACAGAATGCTTGGAAAGGGGTTACAGAATGCTTGGAAAGGGGTTACAGAATGCTTGCAGAAGATAATTCAGGCCGTGAGGCACATGCAGAAAGTTGATGGAGAGGGAGATCAAAGCCTGTGAATACTGCAGAAATTATATCTAGCTCCAGGAAACTGGTAAAGAAAGGCAGACAGGAAGGTGGCAGATGCTGGAGGTGTCAGAAGTAGCTCTGGGGTTCTGGGTGAGCACAAGAAGTCTCAAAGCAGGCACAGATGATTTGGGGAGATATATTTCAAAAAGAAGGCAAGCACACTTGGGAATTCTGTACATGAGGCATAATGAAAGAGGGCAGCATTTGGAAACAAACATAAATAAACATTTTCAGAATGCTGAGTGGTGAACTTATTACTATCATCACTCAAAACTGGAACATTACAAAAACAATACAGGGACGAGAACTGCGCAAGAGATTCTTGGACATAGGAAGAAAATGGCAGAAACTGACTAGAAAGAGGAAGGCAGGACAGGGAAAATGAAAAGAGGTAATAGAATACTCCAAGAATTAAAACCATAGCAGGAGGAGGGACATGGTGAACTTCAAACCTAAAGGGAAACCTTGGAGTGGAGGGATAGGGTAGGAAATGAAGTAGCCAAACGCTGATGAGATATGGTGCACCAACACTATGCATGAGGACTGCATGTGAATGCAAAATACTGTATGGAGTTAATTTAAATTGTCAGATGTGAACACCAGCTTTGGGCTGTGTCCAGTGGAAAAGATAAGATGGACTGTAGTTACGGATGTAAATAAAACTGGGTCAGCTATTTGTGATGGCAAAATGGACTATGTATGAGAATTACACTCCAGACGAGTTATGGAAATATTTTTTGTGCAATAAAAAAAATGTATCCATCCACAGAAACCAATTCTTGTAGGAGTACCAGAGCTACATTAATTGAAAAAGCCTAGCAAAACTGTTTCTTACATCATGGGACAGAATGAATGCAGTTCAGGATAGGAAAGCATCGTCTGCACATCAAAGCGTGGAAACATATCAGTAAGTAGCCATTCATTGAAATAAATAACTGAAAATTGTGCTGTACCCTGTTATTCTTTACAAGGCAAATTGATCTGCATTTCTTTTCTTATTTTCTTTTCCACTGTGTATTAAATATATCATATTATAGATCATGCACCTTAAAACCTTAGTTGTTTATTCTATGGATGTAGATATCTTTAGAGAAGTATACAGCTTATATGCACTGCTCAGGATATGCACTAAGGCATGCTGCAAGAAATGAGCTTATCATTACACATGCATGTTAAATATCTAATTAATCCATGAGGCTGAGGTTCATATTTATGCCTGCAGAATGCAGTGATCTATCAGTTTCTGGACTAATTAATCTACAACAGAGTAGCCCTCCCATCAGTATCAGTAGCCTACAGTCTTGAGTTTGTTTTTATGATGTACTTAATAATGAAGGATGCAAAATGATATAACATTTGTACAGACATAACTGTGAAAAATCAATACATTTTCAAAATAATATGAAATACTAAAATAAGATCTTATCACATTTGTGCATGAATATTAACCAGCAGCATCAGTAAAGATGGCACATAAAATAGGAACATGATACAACAAAGCACTATTTATATACACCATTACAAAATAACTACATTTAAGCACAGCCATAACAAATGAGAAACTTGCAATCCTTATGTCAGTGGATAAAGCACTTTTACAGCAGCATATTTTACTTTATTTTTGATTAATGGGTTGTCTAACAGCATCAAACGTGTGACAAAATTGAGCACAGCTTAAAGTTTTAGAAGGAAAACATTTTTAGCTCAGTAAAGTAAGAAGAATATTTTGTTCATTTAAAAGTTAAATTAATTTTTTTCTATCAGACTGGATCTAATCCCTTTAAAATGTAAGCAGAGACCTCCCTAAATCTTATCAAGTGCCTGCATCTGAACTGTACAATGGCAGACTTCATATCTCCACCCACTTTGGAAGGCTTCATCCCATTAAAAGCTGGATATTTTGACATTTTAAACTATATAACACATCAGACAAACTCAGTTGTTGCATAAAAAACAGCTGTAAACAAATGAAAGAGAAATTTTACATTCTTGCATTTTGGATATCTATCTATTAAATGACTCAAGTTCAGTTATGCAGCATAAGAAGTAATGAATGGTTTCTTTTATAATGTTAAATTTAGAATTACACTACTAAACAGACAGATACTTGGATCAATTCAATTATGGAAGTACAGACAGTAAGTGAAGAGAGATACCTCACTGAATATACTTGGTGAATTCCCCGGTTTTACTAGGTTGGGACGAGCTTGGACAAGTGCAGAGAATTCCCTAATAGACTAATTTACATGAAAAAACACCCAAAAGGTATGCTTTGACACAGAGAGTAAAGTATAAATGCAGGATGAGGCACAGACTATGGAAACTTTCGCTTTGTTGTCTGAAACTGGAAACAGCTTACATTCTGCCATGCAAGCAGTTTTATGCTTTTGTCTGGAGTAAGACAACCACATCAGCATCAAAAAGACACTTGCCAAACCAGTACCTGTGTGTGTGTGTGTGTGTGTGTGTGTGTGTGTGTGTGTGTGTGTGTGTGTGTGTGTGTGTGTGTGTGTGTGTGTGTGTGTGTGTGTGTGTGTGTGTGTGTCTGTGTGTGTACTAAAAAAAGATACGACAGGACACAGCCAACTGTAGGATTTATCCAATATTTAGTAAGTGTGGAGGAAGGTGAATGTAAGTCACATGTATACATTACAGGTGAACAGATACCAGAACAACCCATTCTCAAACCAGACTATTAATCTAAATTCTAAAATAAATGTAAAAAGCAAAAATACTTATTACCAGGAAACCAGAAGGTATGAAAAATGGTAGGCCGTGGCTGAAGGAACTACATGGTATTTAATACTATGAATTTGACAGGAAAATGAAGGATTCCTCCAGACTTCCACTGAGTCCCACGATCCCTGTAACCTGGTAATCATTCAAGCAAATCATAATGCTTCACTACCCACATCATCTCCTTTCCCTATACCCAATGCTACATATGTGAAGATGCCATATCCTTTACTCCAGTCCAGCTTTTTTTTTAAACATTTTGCAAACCTGGTACTCATCACTTTAGCCTGCAGACTGTCTTGAGAGTCTTTCACATTTACCAGAAACTGGTATTTGATATCTTCTATGAACCTTTCTTTTCTCATATTCCACTTGCTTTATGTCCTTCCTACTCTCCTACTAAATGTTTTGCCATGGTTCAGTCGTTCGCATTTCATTTATGAGCATATAATCTCAAAAACTCTCTCTGATGTCTGGAAGGGCTTTTTCATTTTTTTTTTTTTTTTTTGAGGGTGATTTTACATACAGGCTTATGTACTCTGTATAACTCTATAACAGTGGTAACTCTATATTATAACAGCTCTTGTCTCTCCTTTTCTTTTGTATTTGTTTCTAGCCCAAAGACTGCATTCACTTAGTGTGACTTTACCAAAGAAATGCAGTCAAGGAAAACTAACTTTTCTTCTTTTGTTATTTGAACTTTTAGTACATACTATGTGTTTTTTTCTAGGCCTATGTTGTGCAGACCTGATTACTTGAGTAAATCAATAATAATGATTTCTAAGTGTTTTTTTAGCATTGTTACTACACTTTACTTATGATCTTCAATGCTCTGCTCACAGATTGTTAATATTTACATTTGGTTATTATGTTTAGCAGTTTATCATTTTTATTTGTCAAGATTTACTTTACATTTTGTTAATACAGCCATCTAGTTCCATCACAAAGTACACTGTTGCGTCACCACCACTACATGAGATTTCACAAGAATGATTAATGTAACAGCATTCATGTTATCTGGGTTTCTCATTTTAATTTTTCCAAACGCTTAGGCTTTTTTACCTACCGTGATGGGAATGGGCCCCATTCCTAAGTCAGGGTACACTTATTGTTTCAATCTTTGATGTTAGCCAAGATCTTCTCAACAGCCGCAATGTACCCAGAGTTGCTGCCTTCAGCAGTTCATAGAGGGCTACACATATTGGTGACCTATTTAAATAAGATTGCAATTTTTTTTTTACCCCTAACTCCAAAAACAAAATATCCATGAAGCTGCCATATAAGCATGTAATTCATAAGGAAGGCAAATAGTGTGTAGGTATGGGGGGTGTTCTGGTCCACTGCTAGTCAAGTGACAGACAGAAGCAGAATGGATTATGAATGGCTAGATCTTAACAGAGGAAACTGGACCTTAGGATGTGAAATGCCACTTCCTTGTAGGAAAGGAGTCTCAACCAGCATGGTAGGTTGAAATGTTTCTGGCAGATATAGTTGGTCTTATTCTGACACAGTATTGGTTCTAGATCTCAGTTGGGTGTGGCATGTGTCTCACTCTGGAATCACCTTTACCCTTTTGCAGGTTGGACAAAAGAGTAAACTTTTGGTGTGGGGATGCTGGGTTATGAGACATGAGGCTTAAAGTGGACGAATGTTATTTCACCACCTGTTTGTATTTCTTTTAAGAAGTCAGCTTTTCTGTCCAGATAGTCCTGATAGCAGCAACTTCATTGGTTATCCTCTGAATTGCTGGACAGACTGCACAAACCCAACCTCACCTGCCGTTTCATGTCTGTAGCATTCATACCACTCCAATGAGGATTAGCTGCTTGTTTGTTTTGTTGACAAGACTGACACTATTAGATCAAAGGTGCAACCATGTGCTTCTATAGGTAATGAGCTACCCACGTTGTAGAGCAACCAGTCCATATTCTGGAAGGAGTTTTGATTTTTCATATATTACAAATTCAAGTCTGTGATTTCAAGTATGAAATTTACAACTGGCAATATAGATCACAACTCTTAACTTCTTAACACAATAAATCTGGACAAAGCCTAAAATAATGGAGGAACAAAAGCCAAAATAGGGGCAGATTTTAAATATTGCTCTTGTAAACTTAGAAAGTTGCTAGAATAATACTTTTTGTGTTAGCATACATTTTCTGAAGGATATAAAGCACTTCATTTCTGTTTTTCTAAACACCCTAAACAAATGTACATCTTTACAAAATAATGTGCTTGCTCTGCCCGCCTACCTTGGATCTTTATCACCACTAGGTCTACCATGTCTAACATAAACCATTTGTATACTATTTATTAGGAAACTCAGAGAAAGGACAATTATAAAAAAAAAACTCTGCAACTACATATAATTAGGTGAAAAAAAATCACATCTAGCAAAATGTCCTACTATCAACATATGAGTAGTCTGTACGAGCACAGATCCTGGGCTGGTAAGAGCAGCATGATTACCGTTCAGACACTCAATAATCACATCGTGCTGAATGTGAACAAGGCTAACTTAGTGGAGCGATAGTCACAGATCTGTCGAAAGCTTTTGACTCAGTAGATCCCTCTCTTCTCTCTCTCTCTCTCTCTCTGGTGTACTGATTCATTTAGGCTTTAGATCCACTGTTATAAACTGGTTTAAAAATTATCTCAATAACAGATAATTTCAAGTCAAACTGTTTTCCTCTGTCACAGAATACTGTCCACTTAAACAATGAGTATTGCAAGGACCACTCTTGCCCCATTACTATTGTCATTTGTGTTAATTAACCTGTATTGTTCTCAGTTGTTTTAATTAACTCCAATTCAGGGTTCCATACATCACTCTGCTACTCTTGGAAGATCGCGTGGTTTGTTACAAGCCTAGCACAAACCCTCTCAAAATAAAACAAACACTTGAGTAACATATTTCCACTTTGTCTTCCTAGCTGCAGAACAACCATTTACTTCTTAATATTTCCAAAAAAATAAGTTTTGATCTATTGCACCCCTCATAAACTTAGATCGATATGATCAAATTGAAGGATAGTAACTAAGGAAAACAAACCTTACAATAAAAGAATCAAATGAGCAACTAAAAGCTTTATAGTTTGACTCCCCAGCACATCAGAAACATTTAACAAAACCTCTCCATACAATTTGCCAGGCTCTTGGAATCAATTCCCCTAAGCACTTACTCCAAGCTGTAGAAAAAACAAATGAGACTGCTGTAAACTGAAAGTACATCTGGTTCACATGAACATTCAATATGATTTTTCTAGACTGATACAATGTAATCTGCAGATACCATACTCTGTCCAGTAAGACTATGAGAGAGACATCATGTTTAAGGTCAACTTTCGGGACTTGTTTGATAAGTCTGTATATGTCACCATTTGCTATTTTTTTTTTTTGCATTTAAGGAACATTGAAAAAAAGATCAGTTTTAATATTCTGGAACCAAATAATTCACTTTTTTTAAGTAACGTAAAAGCTAACTCTCCAGCTATAGAAGCTTGTTACTGCTCCTGGCTCTTGGGATAATTCAATGGCTTATACTTCTAAATTGTTTAAAGACATGATTTGTCAGTAACAAGTGGACTTTAAATGCTAACAGGAAGAAAGGACTCTTCCATAATGGGTCAACTGGATATTTTTTGCATTTGATGATACTTCTTTGGGGGGCAGTGATGGCATGTCATTTGGTAGCCACTGCTGTTGCTGCTGAAAACATGACAGCACCACCTAACTTTCTAGGCACACCTTAATAACACTGGATGTTAACTTAATTCACATATCTCAAGTATTGATGTCTGGAAATGTTAAAGAGCATCCTGGAGTTTTCTAAAACTGAGATTTACTACTAGAAGCATATGCGTGATGTCAATAAGTATATACTATTTTCCCATATCTAGGTATCGTCCTAGACTATTTACCTGGTGGTAACATGGCTACAATTGCAGTCTTCTCCTGGAACTCCCTGGTATTTTAAGATACAGCAGCAAAATCTGCATTGAAGTTACAAAACACAGTCTGATAAAGTACTATACAGTCTCTCACTTCTCTTTGGAGAGGTTGGCTGTGACAAATCTTGAAAAGAATTTAATAAAATTGCTTGCCATCTGCACTGACATTGAGGGAAAAAGCCTTTACTATGGCCCAGGCAATCTGAGTCTAAGAAGCAGCTTGGATGGCTATCAGATATGATAGGGGAGAAAGGGAGTGTCCATCTTAGGGGAAGGATGAGAAGAAGCAGGCCAAAGAATGTCATAATCCCTCAGCAGAAGGACAGAAATGCAAACTGTGGCCTCTTATTGGGCGTTTGGTTCACTATCTATCACTTGATGGCAGTTATGCAGAAGGGAGTCTGTCAAGGGGGAGTCTGCAGGTGTTGTTAGCTTCTGCAGTGATATGAATATCATGCCTCTGAACAGAAATGCCCTCACAGCATGGATTCAGACAAGGAAACACACAACCTTTGTAGCATAAGGAATGAGAGCCCCTCCTAGCAGCTTTTATCCAAGTGGTTCTGGAAGGGTACCCATTATTAGGAAGAGAGATAAGCTCAAGTCCAGGAAGACAAGGGCTTGATGGTTGGCAGGCATAGGAGACAAAAAGAACCTAGAAAAAAAGAAAAAAGTTTAATAAAATTGAAATTGTCTAATGTTATATTTCTTCATTTTTAAAGTAACTGATAGCATCTTTTCTTGGGAGACTGCATATTATTACCCCATCCGCATGAAAAAAGCTGCTTTTCCACAAGTTATTTCATCATGATGTGACCCTGATTAAAGGCCCTACTGGTTATTACAGTTTGTATCTCCTCCCATTGTAGTTTGATTTGCTTCAGGAGATAATAGAAAGGGAGGCCTTTTAGTGCATTTCCTTTTTTTTTTTTGTAGTCAAAACCAAGTAAAGGTCAGCCATTCAGATTATTTCTTGTGCTCTACTGTTTGACAAATTGAAATACTTTTTTCCAGTGGATATACACCTAGGCTTATCAGATATGTGGACTTCTGTCACAGTATGCAGGTGTATATCATACTTCTGAAGAGTTAATTTTTTAGATTTTCTCTGTAATTTACATACAAAATACATTGTTTGTTTTTTTTCTAGATATCCCATGACACTATTAAGGGACAGCAGTAAAAATGAAAAAAAAAAAAAAATAGACGGTCAGGCCAAGGAGGGACCGATAACTTTCACCTGAAGCAGATTTGAGACTTCTGCAAAAATCAAACAATGTTCCCTGCTAGTTTAATTTTCTTTCAGAATATTATGGTAAAAAATATTGAAAATCTTAACAGGTATATATCTCACACCATTTCTGGATTGGTTAAAAAGTCATGTAAAACTCATTTGTTGTTACAGAGTGACAGTCTAATAGCCTGGTTTGATTAGCTACCCAAGTAAAGAAGGAAGAGGAATGCAAAGGCTGGTTCAACGTTCCTACAGGGCATGCAAGCGACACATCATGAATACAGTGACTGTGGTGGAGATCCATGGGAATCTCCTAAAGTTCATTATCCATGAGAATGTGAGTACCTGTCTGATGGAAAGGATGGGAAGTGCACAAAGCATTACAGAAGGGTCTCCCATTTAGTGAGCAGTGCCAGGCATTAATACTGTCCATTTTCATTTGTGAGAGGGATTAAGTAGGGAACAAATGAACAGAATAATGGCAATTACTGTGAGACAGGGTGCCTAAAGGATGTTCTGGGAAACTGCACTGTTAGTACAAATGATTACAGAGAAATGAGGTTTGGAACAGACCATTTTGTCCTGGGACATCTTCAAGTTGGGAATAGATTAGCAGGAATTAAGAATAAGGGGAGGATAGGATTAAATGGGATGGAGAAATGTTTAGAAGGAAATGAGGTAAGGATAGGGTGGGGTTTAGAGGTTTTGCCAAGTGCAATTGAGGTAGGAGTCACACTTTTGGTGTGAACTTGCCAAATTGCAGGTTACATCCGAGACGACCTGTAGGTACACTAGTGTCAGATAGACCTTGGTTGAATAGTAGTGCACAGGTAGAGGTGAGTAAGGTTTACTTGATTTTATAATATATATATATATATATATATATATATATATATATAGATATATAATTTTTTTTCTTTCCCGCAGTACAATAAATAACACATGGCAGATATATAATCTCCAGGTGTTTTGGTGGGATGAATAGAGCAGGTGCAGTCTAAAATCGTTTCACAGCATTAAGAGTTTTTATAGCAATTTGTAGAACAATACATAGGCAATAGAAGTAAACAAGACTGAGCAGGGGTAGGAGTGAGTTCAGGCATTTTAAACTCCTAATAGAGGTAGGTCTGGGGCCATCAAACACAGAACCACGAAAAAACAAAATAACTGTGAGGAAAGGCACACAGTCGTAGCGGAGGTATGCTGAAGTCTAATAAATGCCCACAAATAAGGTCATAACAGACCACGAAGAAAAGTCAAGGTCAATGAACGCTGCTAATTCGTAGTTTATTCATCAAAGTAAAAAACAGACAATACATCAGTGGCGTTGACCTAGGTTTCGTCCGTCTCCACGGACTTCATCAGAAAAACCTTTTTCCGATGAAGTCTGTGGAGACGGATGAAACCTAGGTCAACGCCACTGATGTATTGTCTGTTTTTTACTTTGATGAATAAACTACGAATTATCAGCATTCATTGACCTTGACTTTTCTTCGTGGTCTGTTATGACCTTATTTGTGGGCATTTATTAGACTTCAGCATACCTCCGCTACGACTGTGTGCCTTTCCTCACAGTTATTTAGGTCTGGGGCCATATGGTTAATGGGTTTGGTAGATTACAGGGCCAGAATGCAGTTGGTTGTTGGAGGAGTGTAGGTTCATAGGTTATTAGGTAGGTACTAGGCTATTGGCCCTAGGGCCTATATAATCCTAGCCAAAAAGGTACCCTGGCTTTTGCTACCCAAGAAAATTATTTTCCTGTGCCCCTGTTGAGCAGAGCCACAGAAGTGATCCCCAGGGTGAATTTCCTATTTCCCATCTAACCATCAAGATTTTTCTTGAAGAGTGCTAATGAGGAGCTTTGTTTGATATAGATGGCTAGTTTGTTCCAGAGTATGGGAAGTCTCTGGGACAGGAATCTATCCCTCCAGCATGTTCTGTTTATTGTGGTGACAAGGTTTAGGTCCCTAGAGCATGTAGCTTGGAGGGATTGGGATTTCTTTAATTGGAGCATGTCCAACAGCTCTGGGTTTGACATAACTCTGTATGTTAGGCAGAGATCGTCTCTGAGTAGGCGATATGCAATGGAGTAAAGCTGGAGTTTTCTGAGACGGTCTGCATAGGACATCTGTTTGAGGCCGATAATCCTTTTTGTGAGGTATTTCTGCGACCTTTCCAGTTGTTGTAGATGTCTTATGAGGTTCATACCAAAAGGGGCATTGTACTCTATAATGGGTCTAATAAGTGATGAGTAGAGGGGAACAATTACCTCTTTTTTCCTGGATGAGAATCCTTTTGTGATGAAGTGTGCCACATAGAAGGATTTCCTGACTACTGTGACAATGTGATTATCAAAGGAGAGGCTACTCTCCACCTGTGTCCCAAGGTCTCTTATCACACTTTTGGTGTTAAGTAGACTACCACCTATGTGTTAGTTCATGGGTACAGAGTTTTTACCAAAAGGGATGACAATGCACTTTTTGGCATTCAGCTTGAGGCCGTGCCTCTGACACCAGGCATCTGTCTCAGTGAGGGCCTTTTGCAGGATGTCCACATTGTTAGGAGTTTCGATTATGGCTCCTAGTTTGCAGTCATCTGCAGACTTCATTAGCCAAAGACCTTCTGTGTTAGCCTGTACTTCAGAGAAGTAGATACCAAACAGGAGAGGATCCAGGACTGAACCCTGTGGTACTCCACTTGTCACTGGTCTGAAGTCGAATTTGGAGTCTGCTACTTTCACAGTGTGGATTCTGTCAGTGAGGCAGTTGGCAACCCGTCTTGTGACATGGGGATTTATACCTAGTTTAGTGAGTTTATCTATAATTCCAAAGTGGGGGATGGTGTTGAAAGCCTTACCCTCATCTACGGATTTGGTGACTGCTTCAAAGAAGTCTATCAGGTTTAGGAGGCATGATCTGCCTTTTACAAACCCAAACTAGGTGGGGGGCAGAGTTTGGAGATTGCCAATGTCTTTGTTTATAAGTTCCATGATGATACTTTCCATGGCCTTGCAGACCAGGCTCATCTGGCTAATGGGGCAGTAGTTCCCGGGGTACGTGTTGGATACCCATTTGTGGAGAGGGGTAACCATCGATGTGTGCCATTCAGTGGGCACAAAGCCTGAGATGAGGCTATGATTGAACATGGTACTTGGGGGAGGGTGCCAGTTTGTTCTGTAGTTTGTGTAGAATCAGCCTGGGATGTTGTCAGGTCCCATGGATGGTGCGTTCTTGGCTTTGGAGAGTGTGGTTTTTACCTGTGCAGCCATAATTACAGGAACTTTGCATTCTTCCAGTATAGAGATGGGCCCTTTAGGGAGTGAGAGGGGGGTAAAGTTAGCACTGAACCTATCTGCCAGGATGTTGGCAATATCAGTTGGTTCTGCATATTTAGTGCCATTGTGCTGTAACTCAGAGCAGATCTGTGTATTGCCATTAAGATTCTTGACATAGCTATAGAATGCTTTGTGGTTGTCTTTAGAAACAGTGACAATTTTGTTTTCATAACTAGCTTTGGTGGATATTATGAGGGATCTCAGCTTCTTACTGAGGCTGACCAGGGAGTTCCTCCAATCATGGGATTTTACCTGTTGATATAGTTTTGCAGTGGCAGATCTCAGCTTTACAGTCTGATTGCCTCAGGCAGTCTGTTCGGGCATGGCACATTAGTGATTAATCATTATATGTTAGAAGTAATACCCTGCAGAAAATTCATGCTAATGCAAAATCCATTATTCTAGCAGCCTTTTAAGTTGTAGCACTATATTTAAATAGTTTCTACGTTGAGTCTCTAACTCATGTTAGTTATGGCTCAGTCCACATGTTGCCTCATAATTTTGGGTATACTAACTAGTGTAGGTCTTCTGCAAGTAGATTTGGGTCACCATAGTAGTTTAAGATCCCATTGTTTGCCCCCCTCTGAGTTGTTGATGGTGTTCGTTTACAAATCAGCGACAGATCTGAGTGTAAATTTGTACAGGGATGGGGAGCTCCCGTGTGAGCTCGTTTGACAGTGCATTTAAATTGTGGAAGTGCTGTGCATGTATCTTCCATGCCTCCACAATTTCATGTGTATACTTGGGAAGCAATACATTAAATTGACATAACAAAAGAATGGGTCGATTTATTATTTTTGTAACACAGAAACCAGTGTTTAGTCATTTATCTGTATAATGTTTACTGTTTAAAATCATGCCCGAAACTGAAGTGAATATTTAGAATTAGATTTTTTGTGTAATTATTTTTTCTTCTTGGAGAACATTTTTTGCTGAATAGTGGTAGACAATATGTCTAGATGACAGAAGTAGTTAGTAAAATAGAATTTTGAAAGACATAAAAAAAAAATATATATATATATATATGGGTTCACTTTATAACATCGAAATACTGAAATGTCGAATTTCAGTATCTCGATGCTATAAAGTCAAATGTTAAAAATAGCGAACGTTCATAATCGCGAATTTGACGTATGTCGAAAATATGTCGAATTCGCGGTTATGAAGTTGCGCTATGTAATGTCCGGGTTTGTGTTTTGTTGGTGCACGGTGCCGTGTTTGAATGTAGGTGTTATGTCAGGTAAGTGAGTGTTTTGTAAGGGTTTTGAGTGGGAGTTAGAGTGTGTGTGAGGGATTGGAGAATGTGCGTGTGTGAGTGAGTTTTTGTGTTGTGTTTGTGCGATCTCGGAGTTAGTATATAAGTAGGGGGGGTATGTGGGGCGCAGCCCCCCACATGGGGGGTGCAGGGGGGCTTGTCCCCCTGCTTATGTGTGTGTGAGTTGTGTATGTGTGTTGTTTTTTTGTTTATGTTGTGATGTGGGTGTTGTGTTGTATGTTTAGTGTAGTGTGTGCGGTGTTTTCGGTTATGTGGTTTTGCGGTTTTTGTTTGTCGGTGTTTTGTGGATTCAGTTTTATAGTCTCGAGATACTGAAATTCGATATTTCAGCATTTCGAGGTTATAAAGTGAATCCATATATATATATATATACCTCATTGTTCATATTGTGGCAGGCCATTTAGTGTTCCTTCTGAGTGCTGCTGCGGGAATGAAGTACAACAGAGTGTTGAAGATTGGTTGACCCACGTAGGCTAGGGTTCTTGTCATTCTTGGCCAAAGACTGTGAAGCCTGGGGTTTGCTTTTCATTGCAAGCCCCCCACCACATTGAGCTGGAAGGAAGAGGAAATTATATATAAAAAAAAAAAAAAAAAAAAAAAAAAAAAAAGAGAGAGAGAAGTAAAAGTGTGTGTGAGTGAGGGGGGGGGGGGGCAATAGGAAGGAAGCTAGTAGTCCCAACTTTATTTCTTGGTATAGCTGTTATGAGCTGAGGGGAAGGATGGTTGTAAGGCATTGGTTGACATACAGAAGTTGTACTTGGCCCATTTTAGAGATGGCTTGTGGTAATTTGTTGAGGTTATGGGCAGAAATATGAACGGGAAATAGGGTAAGGTAGCGTCTATAAAGAATCTGATTTTTTTGGTGGCTTTCTGACTAGACAGAGGGTTCACGGGCTATGGGGTACTCTGAACAATAGTCATTCACGAATGCATGATGCGGCAGTAACGGACGGGGGGAGGTAGTTGAGGGGTACTGAAGTGCTATATTCAACTGTGAAGATTTTCCTAAAGTTCATTTGATTTAGTCAGAGTTTGGGTCTGTTTTCATAATGTTCTGGTTATGGAAATTAGTGTCAACTTATGGTAGGAGATAATGACAGACATCTGAGTTACAGTCTTCATGCCCTATGACCTTCCTAGCTGAAGTTGATTGTAAGCCATATTTTGCCCATGGTTCCACATTGTGAGGGCTAGTGTTTCTCATTTTGGAGATGGAAGGTTGAGAGCTATGATTTTACATATTGCTCTCTTTTAAATTTGTGGTGTGGTTGGAGTGATGGGTTTGTTTTACTGTACATTTTCCAGAAACCATGTTTTCTTGAGACTTTGACAGGATGAGAGATTGTAAATTAATGCAGTGTACAGATTTTCGTAGAAGGTCCGGACTTGAAACCATATATCAGCATGCATATGTTGAAAGCAGATCTAGTACCACCTGTAACCTGCGGGTCTATAACAATATAATAACAGCTATGAATGAAAAAATTGTGCTGTGATGTAATTCATATAGAGTTAACTTCAGCATTGTACAGGGTCATACACGTAACACTGATCAATAAATTAGTACAACTAGGAATTGATGTACTCGTGGTAAGATGGATAGCTGCATGGCTGGCAAATAGGATATGGCAAATGTAATACAGCAACTGGACAGGCAAAATCCTTGATTACAGTCTCGGTGTTCCACTGGGATCTGTCCTAGACCCTTACTTGTTTAGATTGTATCTTTTAGACCTAACTTTTTCATCTGAGGTGTTCTACAGTCTATATGCAACCAACCTGAAATGGGGTAAACTGATTACATGTGTTACAGATAAGGCATGCCTGCAAAATAACTTGACTAAATTGACCATTTGGGCACAGAAGAATAGTATGCTGATAAATATATCAAGAACTAAGCATATGCAATTTGGTAGGCATAAACTGAAAGGTGAATATTTAATATTGCACACAGTGAGGATCTGGTTATATGGGTAGATTCTGCTATGAGTTTTTCTAATCATATCAACCAATTGGTTAGTGATAGTTATAGAACTATAGGTTGTAGAAAAATATTTATAAAGTCTAGGAAATCAAAGATAATGAAGTCATTGTTTGTTAGTTACATCAAACCCAAACTTGAGGATGGAATTACAATAGGAAAACCCTATAAGTAAACAAGCATGACAAAACTGGAAAGAGTGCAATGGAAATAGACCAAGTGTATCCATGGATATAAAAATCTAAGTTATTATGAAAGACCAAAATATCTGAATATAGTTCCCAGATCAGATAGCTAGTTAATGCAGGTGGTAAGGGGTGGTTGTAGTGTTTGGTTTGCCGTGTACATACAGGGTAGTAGGTTTGTTTCCCATCTTTAATTTGTATTGTGCCTAACCCTATTTGTAGAATGCGGGGGTTTTGAAGGGCATTTGTGTCGCAGCTTGTCTGACCAAATGTGCAAGGAGATGTGAATAGGGCGGTGAGATTGATAACTAGAAACTTTGCAATTTTCTGACAGCAAGGTGCTTAATTTGTTGTATTTGCAGGTGGGGAAGAGCAGAGTGGACATCAATCAGTGACCTGAAGGAAGTGTGTCAGAGGTGGAGGCGCAGGTACCGGTGGCCATCTCCACTGATAGAATGGTGCACAAAGGTGTTCAAGTGGGTGAGTGCAAAGTAAGTAACAGTCACTGGCCTACTGGAAGTTGTTTGATGTAATTGTTTCTGATGGGTTGGATGTTCTGGTTGTTGGAGTGGTGCACAATGAGGTCATGGGGAATTTTATTTTACTTGCAGTTCTTTTAGGTATGTTGTATTTGATGTGGTTTGGGTAATGTGCTGGCAAGTGAAGAGGCTGTATCTTGGTGATGGGTTAAGCAGGGTTGGGGAATTTTATGAGGCATCTGAGGTTCTCACAGGTAGGGTGGACGCGTAGCTACCCTAGGCATAGGAAGTTACTAGGTTAATGTTTGTTGCTTTTAGTTAAGATGGACATGGGTGAATGTTGTCCTTGTCCAGAGGGCACATAAGTGGAGCCATAAGGGGGATTTGTATCTTTCGTCATCGGCTGTATAGCAGGAGTGGGGATGGTTTTAATATTCTTATTAATTTTGTTGAGAACTCCTTCATTGGTAGAAGAGTGATTTATAGAATAAGATTTTTTAATGCAATGTTTTGTTTTATTTTGCATGGGTAACTGTTGTACCATTATTTTCTGAGGTGGGAGGTATTTTATGGGGATCTTTGTTAGGACATCTTAATTTTTAGGGGTGTTTTTGCATCTGGTAGTGTCTGCATTTTATACAGTGGATGAAGGAAATATGCCCTTGGTGGTACATAATGGTCATTAAGAAACTGGATTATACGTGTGTGGAGTACTTACAGTCATTTTTTTTACAGATTAGTGCAGATGGGGTCATGCAGAGTTGGTAATTGACCACCAAGAACAAAAAACTGATGTGAAAAACAAGAAAAATGGTTGTGATGGAAAAAAGTCCAAAATAAGATTTTGTCTGAAGAAGTCTGTTTCTATTAACAGACGAAAAGCGCTTTACACTTGGATTTGTTGATTCTTGTTTTTTGGCTTATTTTGGACTTTTTTCCATCACAAAATTGGTTTTTAAAGGACATTGATTTTATTAAATACTTGTTTGTGGACGCTGGTATTTTTCCTGAGCTGTTTTTCTTGTTCTTCTCAGAGTTGGTAATTACTTGGGAGCCTGAAGAAATGTGGACTCAACAGGTGAGAGAAGAAGCTAAGGAGAGTTTCAGTTGATGGAGCAGTATGAAAGGAGGTCACGGGTTACCAGCAGTGCAGCTGAATATGGAGTTGGATGGTAATAGCATGTAACGGTCTTTGTGTGACTTGGTGGCATCAGGTCTTCTCTAGTTTATTGGTATATTGTGTTTATTTGGCTTTGCCTGGCTTGGTTTATTGGTAGTGGTGTATTTGGTGTCATGCTGCTACCGGCCATGATGGTGGTTAAGTGTGATATTGTTTATAATGGGTAGTTGGTGTGATGGCAATATTTTACTAAATGGAATTTAAAAAGAGATTTAAGAGGGGTATTACATTCACTGGACATATAAAAAAATAAATAAATTATTTTCAATGGGTGGTAAAATAGAGCTGCAATGTGGCATGGTGGTATGCATTTGTTTCGGCATGGTTTGAGTGGCAGTGGGCTTAATATGGGTGGGTCAGTGGGTGGTAATAATCTTGGATTCATTGCGAGACATTCATTGGTTGGGTGGTAGGGATTACTTAGACCAGGCACAGTAGTCATGATAGGTTATGAGGTTATGGTTTGCTACCTTAGTATGGGAGAGGGGTAGGTGGTTGTTTTCAGCAGTTAGATAACTGGCTGTTTTTCATTAGTTATGGATAGGGTTAGGAGGTAATGATTTTGATCCAGCTTGGTTAGTGAGGATGGGTACACTGAATGATGTTTTGCCTAGTGCCTTACTGGTGAGTAGATTTCTGGAAGTTTGTTCGGAGAGGGGGGGAATAGCCAGGTCAGGCTGATGGGTGGAGAAGAGGTGCAGGCTTACCCTCTTCTGTTCCCCCTCTGGTGTTGGATGTGCAATTCAATAAGTTGGGAAGGAAAGTGAGCAGTTGCTCTGTTGGATAAGTTAATAATCAAGCAGAGCTGCTTATTTGGATGGTGGTGTAATTCAATAAATTGAAGGTGAGTGGGAACGCTGCCTTGTTAGTGCAAAGATAAGTGAGCAAGTGGGGGACGCTGCTTATCAAGGGTGAGTGGTTAAACTGCCCTTATGGTTTATGTTTTATTGCGTGGTGTTATTATCACCCGTGTCATGTGTTGATTGCAATTTATAAGTATTGGTTAACAATCATGTTTATGGATGTTTAATAAAGGTTGTCAAATATCATTCGGTGTTGTATGTTTATTTGAAATGGACCACGACGAATGAGGTTTGGAACAGACAATTTTGTCCTGGGACATCTTAAAATTGGGGCTAGATACATAGATTAGCAGGAATTAAGACTAAGGGGAGGATAGGGTTAAATGGGATGGAGGGATGTTTAGGAGGAAATGAGGTAAGGGTAGGGTGGGGCTTAGAGGGTTTTGTCAAGTGCAGTTGAGGTAGGAGTCACATTTTTGGTGTGAACTTGCTACCCTCCTGCCCTTCCCCTTTTATTAGTGGGAGTGTGGATATTTTCGTTTGGGAAGGTTGTCAAATGTCATTCAGTATTGTGTGTTTATTGATGTGGACTAGGGCAAATTTAATAATTCAAATCACACTCTTTTAGGGCTCTATGCTTAATTTAATGAAAATACCCCAAATGTACAGCTGCATTTCAAGTGTCTAGAGTGATTTGTACATGGCATATGTCTGAGCTGAGAGCTTCCACTGATAGAAAACTATTTGTGCTGCCAGTACAGGGTGTTGTGTATCATTCTTTTTTTTTAACAAAAAAGTCTTTAATGAATTATCACTTGTGACACAGGCAGTCATACATTTATATAAATGAAAACAAACCAGATTGAGATATTTTCAGTGGCAAATATTATACATCACATATAGTCTGTACAGCCATTGTCAATCAAACATTACATAGCTCATTCAATTCCTGCCTTCCCTTAAAACCCATTCTTCCTCCAAAACCTTATTCTGCATGTATCCTTCCCACAATTCCCATTTTTTTCTATGTACTTTGATAGTACCCTTTTCTAAAGATCAGCTATTTTATCTCTGTTGATATAGTCACTACTTCTAATATGGTTGCTTTAGACTTTGGTTTCCATTTTATAGTAACTACATTTTTCATAGCAACCAGAATTAAACTCACCAAGGCCTCAATTTGCCTAGGCAACTTAGATCCTGTATAACAACTCAAAATATCATTTCCTAAGTTACACCAATTTGCTCACTCAGTATTTCTGACAGAGTAGTCTGCACAGAACTTTTAAAGTCTGACAACTCATTACACTCCAAAAAATATATTCCCAATTATCTATTTCTTCTCCATCACATCTCCAACACTTGCTATCTACTTGAGGAAAAAGTCTTTGGAGTCGGTTTGGTGTATAAAAATGCCTATGAAAACACTTCCAAGTAAAAATCCTAAATCTTCTAGACTTTGTTGCATATTTGGGAGCCATACATATATCCTCCCACTGTTTCTTAGTGAATTACTTATTCAATCTCTCTTCCCAATCCTTTCATAGGTTCATAGGTAGGTATTAAGCTAGGGCCTATACAAGCCTAGCCAAAAAGGTACCCTAGCTTTCGCCACCCAAGAAAATTATTTTCCTGTGCCCCTGTCAAGCAGAACCACAGAAGTGATCCCTGGGGTGAATTTCCTATTACCCATCCAATCATCAAGATTTTTCTTGAAGAGTGCTAATGAGGAGCTCTGTTTGACATAGATAAGTAGTCTGTTCCAGAGTATGGGAAGTCTCTGGGACAGGAATCTCTCTCTCCAGCATGTTCTGTTTATTGTGGTGACAAGGTTTATGTCTCTAGAGCGTGTAGCTTGGAGGGACTGAGATTTCTTTAAGTGGAGCTTGTCCAACAGCTCTTGGTTTGACATAGCTTTGTATGTTAGGCAGAGATCGCTTCTGAGTAGGCCATATGCGACGGAGTAGAGCTGAAGTTTTTTGAGTCGGTCTGCGTAAGGCATCTGTTTGAGGCCAGTAATCCTCTTTGTGAGGTATTTTTGCGGCCTTTCCAGCTGTTGTAGATGTCTTGTGAGGTACATACAAAAAGGGGCATTGTACTTTATAATGGGTCTAATGAGTGATGAGTAGAGGGGAACAATGACCTCTTTTTTCTGGATGAGAAACCTTTTGTGATGAGGTGTGCCACGTAGATAGATTTCCTGACCACTGTGGCGATGTAATTATCAAAGGAGAGACTTCTGTCCACCTGTGTTCCAAGGTCACTTATCACTCTTTCAGTGTTAAGTAGACTACCACCTATGTGGTAGTTCATGGGTACAGAGTTTTTACCAAAGGGGATGACAATGCACTTTTTGGCATTGAGCTTGAGACCACGGCTTTGACACCAGGCATCTGACTCAGTGAGGCCCTTTTGTAGGATGTCCACATCATTAGGAGTTTCAATTATGGCTCCTAGTTTGCAGTCATCTGCAAATATAGTTAGCCAAAGACCTTCTGTGTTAGCTTGTGCTTCAGAGAAGTAGATACCAAAAAGGAGAGGACCCAGGACTGAACCCTGTGGTACTCAACTTGTCACTGGTCTGAAGTCTGATTTGGAGTCTGCTACGTTCACAGTGTGGGTTCTGTCAGTAAGCCAGTTGGCAACTCATCTTGTGACATAGGGATTTACACCTAGTTTAGTGAGTTTATCTATAATTCCAGAGTGGGGGGTGGTGTTGAACGATTTGGCGAGATCTAGATAGGCTGTGTGAACCACCTTACCCTCATTTATGACTTTGGTGACTACTTCAAAGAAGTCTATCAGGTTTAGGAGACATGATCTGCCTTTTACAATCCTGAACTGTGTGGGGTCCAGAGTTTGGAGATCTCCAATGTCTTTGTTTATGAGTTCCATGATGATACCTTCCATGGCCTTGCAGACCAGGCTTGTCAGGCTAATGGGGCAGTAATTCCCGGGGTCTGTTGTGGCCCCCCCTTGATTACTGTTGCGGTGCGCCATTCAATGGGCACAAAGCCTGAGGTGAGGCTATGACTGAACATGGTACTTAGGTGGGGTGCCAGTTCATTCTGTAGTTCATGGAGAAGGCAGCCTGGGATGTTGTCAGGTCCCATGGATGCTGTGTTCTTGGCTTTGGAGAGTGAGGTTTTTACCCTTGCAGCCGTGATTACAGGAACTTTGCATTCTTCCGGTATAAAGATGGGCCCTTTAGGGAGTGAGAGGGGGGTAAAGTTAGCACTGAACCTATCTGCCAGGATGTTGGCAATATCAGTTGATTCTGTATATTTAGTGTCATTATGCTGTAACTCAGAGCAGATCTGAGTGTTGCCATTGAGATTCTTGACATAGCTATAGAATGGTTTGTGGCTGTCTTTAGAATCAGTGGCGATTTTGTTTTCATAACTAGCTTTGGAGGATTTTTATGAGGGATCTCAGCTTCTTTTTCTTTCTTCTGTTGTAGAGTTTGTTTATGGCAGAAGGCCACCAGATTGGCTTCCTTTTTTTGGAGGATAGCATCTTGGTTCTGTTAGGGATAGCACGATCCATGCACATTTGTAAGTGCTTATAAAGTGCATTTGTGTAGGATTCAGCAGTCGTACCTCTATTGTCCATCTACATGGGTGTCATGAAGTTTGCCACTTCTTTCTTAAGAAGTGTGAAGTTGGCTTTGGAGAAATATTTTACAATTGTTTTCCTAATGGGGGGTGGGAGCGGGATGTGGATGTCTAGGGTGGTTAGCTTGTGGTTGGATCTGACCAACGAGGAGCTGACCTCTGGTGTGGAACACCAGTCACCCATGTTGGTGATGACCAGGTCTAGGATATTGTTGCCCCTGGTGGGGGTGTGGATAAGTTGATCCAAGGCACTGGAATTGATAATTTCCAGAAAACGTTGAGCAAAAGAGTTGGTACACAAGTAGTTTTCTCAGTTAATGATAGGGTAGTTGAAATCACCCATTATTAGAGTGTTGGGTTGTACCTTAATATTTTCCAGTGTATCAAGAAAAGAGGAGTGGGAATTCTGGGGCATGGTGGGGGGTCTGTAGCAAGCTACAATCTGGATTGCAGTTTTTCCCAGAGTTAGTTGAACTTGGATAATCTCGGATGCATTATGCTGAGCAACTAGCTTGGAGGTGTGGACATCCTTAATGAATATGGACACGCCTCCACCTTTAGTGTTTCGGTCCGGGTTTGGTGGCCGAAAGGTGTGGTATGAATTATAGCCTGGTAATGCAGGGGTGCTCTCTGGAGCTTAAAACCAGGTCTCTGTCACTGCACAGATGTCAATGTTCTCCATTTTAAGGAGTGCCTCGAGTGAGTGCATTTTGAGGTTTAGACTTTGATCATTGAGTAGCATTACCCTCAGATTTTGCTTGCTTGAACCTGTTATGGTGAATTTGTCATTTGAACCTTGCTTAAAAAAGGCTCTATAGGGATGGCAAGAGCCTTTGCCAGTATCTGGAATCCCAAGGGCGACAGATGCAGGCCATCTCTGGCAAAGCAGCATGGTCTCTTGATCAGACAGATCCTGGAATCCAGGCAGACAGATACTGGATTCCCTTAGAATGACACCAGAAGCTTAGCCAATTGTTAAAGTCAATCATTTTGTCCTTGTACTGTGGTATCATTCTGGGTGATGGCAGGATGCTACTCAGGGCTAGGGTCATACCTGCCTGGGCTACAAGATCAGAGAGCTCCTCCATGTCTCTTTTCATATAGTCCAGGGAGGTACATCTCAGGTCATTCACACCAACATGGACAATGACAGTCATATTTGTACTTGTTGTGGAGTGACCTGAGTGCATGCATTATGTGGCGGATCCTGGCATCTGACAGGCAGCTGACAGTAACTGTTTCCTTGTTTAGCCTGGTGAGTGGAACATCAGAGTGCCTGACTATAGAGTCACCTATAACTAGAGTGTTGGGTACGTTATGCCTTATGGGCTGTAGTTGAGTGGCACACTGAGTATGTGGGCTATGTGTCATTTGGGTTGTGTTGGGGGGTGGAGGTTGCTTGCATTTCTGCTTTGGAGGTCTCGGTTGTTTGGGCAGATTTTTACTGAGAGCCTCCATGAATGTAGGTGTGTGCTTTGTGCTTCTGTATGTGTGTTTTGGTGGTGTAGGTTTTGAGGGAATAAACAACCATGCAGGTCTCGAACCCAGGACCCTATGCACCATAGGCACAGTAGTTAACCACCAAGCTGCGTTTGTGTTGGTATTGGCCACGCAAAAGGATTTACAGCATTTTACCTGACTGTTGCTTTCCGGGTCCTGTTGTGCTGGACTTTATTCTTTTTGGCTTGGGTTACTTTTATTCTGTGATTTTACTAACCACCAAGCCATCCCAGACTCTGATTGATTCCTATAGTTATCATGCAATATTTAAATTCCCTACTAATTATCCCATTTTTAACAGGAAGGCAGTCTCTAGCCTTCAGTCCAAATGTATTCTTGGCCTTTTCCTATTCTATAACCTTTCCCTCTCTAATTATTTGCTCCCAATACATTGGTTCCTTTGCCAGTTTACTCCAGTAAATTCCAGTCCCCTCTTGCCTAATCTCTGTTCTCTTAACTGCAGTCATCTGTATAAGCATAATCTTCTTTCTCCGTTCCCATGTTGGCTTAGTTTTTAGAATACTTTCTGCTGCTTTATGAATATAATATTCTGTATGACTACTGTTATTCTCCCTAAGGATCTGTATCCAAAATCCCAGTCTCTCCTTATTTATTGAGTTTTCTCCCTGTTTCATCATCATTCCTTTCCACTTTGAACTATAGCTTTTTGCTTGCCATATATTGAGGAGCCTTAACAAAGCAGCTCTGAATATCCCTTCAAATCAATTAATCCCAAACTACCTTGTTCTATTGGCAGGATCAGCTTATGCTACTTAACCCTTTCCTTCTTTCCTTCCAGATAAAGTCCTTCAACTTTTTATAATTGACAGCCACAAATTCTCCTCTCTTTGATAAAAATATGCCTGAACTGTGTCTAAAACTAAAAGGACTAAAATATGTTTACTACTTGTATCTTGTTATCCATACCCATAACACAGAGCTTCCCGTTTCTCAGATTTTATATTATCTTTTTTTAGTCTCTTCCCGCATATCCTTAGCTGCCACAACAGAATCTTTTTAACCCATATTTCTAAGTACTTAATTTTATCATGACCCCATGAATATGGGTGTTACTGAACCAATTTTTGTGTGGGTGCATAGTTTACATCTATTGTCTTTGTTTTGTCTTTGTTTTATAGTTTATATCTATTGTCTTTGTTTTAGCTTCATTAATTTTGTATCCTGAAAAGACTTGAAACTGTCTCAAAATATTCCACAACACTGAAATGTCTTTTGTGGTATAATATCATCTGCAAATAAGGCCACCTTTTCTTGATTACCATACCAATTATGTCCTTGAATTTCTGCTTCACTTATTTTCATTGCTAATGGTTCTAAATATAGTGCAAATAACAAAGGGGAAAGAGGACACCCCTGCCTGGTTCCTCTGTTGAAACAGAACTTATCATAGAGGATCCTCCACTTTAATTTTCACATCCAGTCCCTCATATATCCTCATAATTAACCTTATTGTGGCAGGGAATGCAAATGCTTACATTGCCAAACTCATAAAATCCCAGCTTACTTTATCGAATGTTTTCTCTGCATCAAGACCCATGAACAACAGTGGTATAGTCTTACATTTTGTTTCTGTCTTGATCATCATTGTTCTTTTAATGTTGTCAAATGTTTGCCTCCTCTCCACAAAACCATATTGATCTATAGCTATCAATTTTGGCAACACTTCTGCCATTCATTTAGCCATTATAGACATAAAGACTTTATAATCATGGTTTAGAATTGAAATGGGTTTATAAGAAGTTGGATATGATGGGCCTTTACCGTCTTTAGGTATTACGGCCACCAGAGCTTTCTTCCCTCTCTTCCAGGATGTTGGTGCCTCTCATCCTTTTAAAATACAGCTAAATCATTTCAGATCATTATCACTTTCTTGTCTCCTAGCCTCCAGACTTTATAGGAATACCATCTATTCCTGGAGACTTTCCAGTAGCTTGGTTATACCTCACTATTTTATCTCATCTCCTCTTATCCTAATTGTTAATAATTTAGCCTCATCTACCACTAAACTTGGCATATTTAATTCTTCCATAAATATTTCTATTTAATTTATACTGTTTCTTGATTTCTACATTTCTCTGCTTTATATATATTTTCATAAAAATTCATAAATATTTCTAATACTTCAGTGGTATCTCTGGTTATTTTCCTTGATATAGATTCCCTAAGCTTGGTAACAACCCTTTCTACTTTCTGTTTCCTAATACATTATTATTCTAAACTCTTTTGTGCTCTGGAGTTATCTAAAATAGTTACTTAATAGCAATCTTTGTAAATGCATGCATATTAGTAAGGCAGTCCCTTATTTTCTCATTTGCACTCTGCAATTGTGCCTCCTCTTGTTTTGTGAGACTCCTCTTATTCTACAATACTTTAACCTTTGTCAGCCCCTCAAAGTAATTATTGTTACTTCTTAACCATACCTCTTTTTCTTTTATTTCTACCCTATTTTTAAACTTCACTTTCATTTTATCTAACTCCCTGGCTATATTTCATGAAAAAATACTTTCTTCCCTAATAATTCCCAAATAATATCCACTGCTCATTTCTTAAATTTCTCTCTGCTTAACATGTAGGTAGGGAAGTGCCAGTGTTTCATTACCCTGCATTTTTATTTTAGTTAATATTGGTGCAGGATCTGAAGTAGTTATTGGATGTGTATCAACATTTTCATTTAAATGCACATATTCCTGTGAAATATAAGCTCTGCCTAGCCTAGCCCAGTTTTTGTACCAAAGAGAATAATATGCAAATTCTCTCTGAGCTCCTACTTTTGAATTCACATCTTCCATACCAAATATTTTCATAAATTTCTTCAAATACCTACTCTCTTTTGATATATTTTCCTTTCTTGATACCCCAGATACTTCCTTACTGTTGCAAATCAAATTCTAATCCCACCTATAATTCACCTCTGAAAACTGATTATTTCTCCCAGATTTTTCTTAAGCTCCACTGTAGCAGTTTTAGTCAAAATATAAATACATACCAGAGTAATCCTTCTCCTTTACCAGTAGGCTCTTACTACCACAAAAATCTAACATTATTATCTGTTTCTTCATCTTTTATCACTACTGAAGTTCCTCTAGTAATTATTATAAACATTGCCCTTTTCCTTTGTCCCAGATATTCTGTTCAATAACCATCACAAATTCCTTTTTTTATTAAATTCACATGGTCAGAGCTATTCAAATGTGTCTCCTGCATCATAGCTATTTCTCCTCTGCATTTATTAATATTGGTCACTACGCTTTCTTTTTTGTATATACCTGTGAAAGCATTAACATTTAAAGATAATATGGAAAGTGTTGCCATTATGATAAGACGTTATTATTCCCAGCTGTTTATATATGTCTAGTTTCAGCTTTTGTGTTACGTGCATACATTGATGTCTGTTTCTTGTCATATCTATTTAAAGCTATGAGACAGCTTACAAGACTTTTTGTTTTAATGAAAACCCTCAAAGAAAAAAAACAAAAAACAAACACACCCTCAGAACACCTCCATAACCCATTAACATAATGCAAGCACACAAAACTATGTACATCTTCAACTAATGAACATTAACCCTCTTAAAAGGAACAATTATCCCAGATTGACAGCTACACTCACAGTCTTTAATAGACCTATTATTAAGATTATTCATGCTAAGATGCATGGTACAGCCAGTGCTTCTACTTAAACTAAGTACTGTTTGTTTTTGTCCTATATTTCTTTCTCTCTCAGATGTAGAAAACAACTTGAATGCTTTCAGAAAACATTATCTTTCAGCCATTGAAAGAAAAAAAGTATTCTATTTGTTATAACCCTCTTATCAGCTTGTCTCCATAGAAACATGAGAGCCCAATATACAGTTGCCTTCAGCTACAAGCTACTCATGTGGTACTGTGAACATTTATTTGATAAAGCAGAACCTTTCATTGCAGTGTTCTATTATTTAATTGCTTCTATATACCACTCATTAGATCAAGCTAAGGCCCTTAATCCAGCCATTCACTATGTAAATGTAAGCAAAAGCATATCATTTTTACTTGTATCATGATCTGTATACGTTTACAACCCATGCCTCACCTCAATAACCCAAGGTTATAATCTATTATCTTAAACATGCCTTTGTTAAGGTTTTCTTTTCTTTTTACATTGCAGTGCCTACATTTCTTAAAAAATAAGAAGAAAGAAAGAAGAAAAAGGGACACCTCTGTACTTTAGTATCCATATAATACACAAAAATAACTGAAAAATGCTTTACTACATAATGTAGTATATGTCATGTTTTATAAAAATACTGTTAAGAACAAAAATTGTTTTACTTACAGTTACCTCTTTCCTTCTTCTTCCCCTCCTCTTAATGTTCTTCCAAACATTAATGGCATGAAGTAGGACATTTGCTTTGGAGTTACAATTTTAATAAACTCCGATATTTCCAGGTTTACGTTTTCAACCATATTTCACAAATGTGACTGATGCTTTGTAATCCTACATCTATTCATTAATTTCCAAGTTGCTGGGTTTCTTCCTGTTGATCTCCATCTCTCAAATCTATTTTCTGATGTATTTCCAATGTACCCCTAGTACTTCTAGTCAACTCCTGTGCTTTTCCCTGTCTCTCTAGCATTTTCCTTTTGACATTGGAAAAGGTTTCACTGGCAACATCTTTTTATGTGCTTTATTATCCGCAGAATAATAAGCAGAGTCATCCTTAGTATGTTCTGTATGAAAAGTGGCTTTGATCCTCCAGGAAAATATATTCTGAAGATAGCTTGATACAGAAGCTTGAGTCTCAGACCTGTCTCTTGACATTCCTTGATTGCTGGAATAAATTTAATCCTCTTCTGCCTATTGTACAGTGAGTAATCATTTCTACAAACACTCTACTGTCTCCAACTTTAGTACTTTGGCCTTCTGCCACATTTTTGTCAGAATAAACTCTTTCTGCTGGTAGGATTTCAAGTTAATTATTTGAGGTCTTGGCTGCTTTCCCATGGCCAGATTTGGAGCATGCACACAATGTGCCCTTTCAGTTAATGACTCCTGCTATGGAATACCAGTCCACCTGCAAAATTCATCTTTCAAAAGACTTATTTCAAAAGCCATAGTTCCTAGTGCAAACATATAACATGATATCAGCTACATAATGAACAAATAAGTGGATATTTCAAAAACATACAACACATACAATATACACAATATATTGAATGAATTTGATATATACTTGACCGCATAGTATAAATTTATTAAATATTACAAAAATTGATCATATCACAATACAAAATCTATTCACCAATACATCTTAAGTGCAATGTGTAATAACATGTTTCAGTACTGAAGAATTGAGTTTATAAAGGTATACCCTTATCCAAATTCATACCCCTTGGATGTAAAGTGTGATAATTAAGAATCATCTTATACTCTAATTTATTAAGCTCAGCTTTAAAATTGCCCGCCTCAAAATGTGGTCTAGCCAAAACGCTGAAAATAAATCCATCCGTACAGCTATTGTGGACACCAATGAAATGGGAAGCAATGGGGCTGTCCAGATTTCCCCTTCTCACGTCTCCTAAATGTTCTAAAATACGAATTTTAATTTTCCTAGTAGTTTGACCAATGTACCATAATGGTTTAGACAGTTCAATAGAAAGAACTGGAGGGGGCAAAAGTAATCAAAATGCGAAGAAAACCTGCATGTAGACCCGTTCTAGGAAGAATCAAGGAAAACAAGCTTTTTTCATAAAAATTTATAGTTGGTGTTGCCTTGACTGTGAGTTCGGCTAGTGCTGGGATTGAGGAATGTGTGCGTTTTGTGGACACTAATGAGAATTCTTTTGATGACACCGATATTCATGGTGAGATTGCTTATTTCACTCATTATGACAATTTAAGTATTGTGAATCTTTCCAACATATATCTGTCTCCAGAACTGTGTAATGTTTTACATAAAGGTACTAAATTTATTCCCACAAAACTGCCCACTTTAGCTGATGTCATTTTGGACGTCAGAAGTTTTGTGCAGAAACTTAATCTGAAGGTTTATTTTTCTGAACGTAATGAAAATGTTTGTGTGGACTCTATGAATGTAAATATGGAAGAAAGTATTGATGAGGATGAATTGCTTAATTTAAGCATTTACAGTATTCCTGATGAATTTAATAGTGAATATGAAAACAGTTGCAACAATGTTTTGGTTGGGGAACCATTTGGTGTGGGTTATAATTGGTTGTTTTTGCCTAAATTTTCTAGCAATAGTACCTTTTTGCCTCCTAAGTGGTCATCTGATATTAATGTCTTTGAACATGTAGTTTTTGCCAGTGTGGAAAAAGCATATGTAGATATTTGTAAAAAGAAGAGATCATTTAATATCTCTAAGGAAGAATGGTTTGCTTTAAAGGAATTTAGGACAGACTTGGATAAAGTAATAGTCAGACCTGCTGATAAAGGAGGCAACTGGGTTATTATGAATGATGAAAAGTACATTGATATTGTTGAAAATTTGCTTAGAGAAGATGTGTATAGGAAATTGAATGTTAACCCATTAAAATAATACACAGATGAACTTGTAGAATTGCTTGAGAGAGGGGAAAGGCTCGTTTTTTTGTCCAGCAATTATGTTAAAAAATTACTTTTGAAAGAGCCTAGGCAGCCCTATATCTACACAATTCCAAAGATTCATAAGGATATGGTTAACCCTCCAGGAAGACCCATTATTTCAGTTTTTGGGTCATACATTGAAAGAATGAACAAATTCCTTGATTTCCATTTTAGAGTTTATTTACCCAAAGTAATTTCACATGTTAAAAATATTCAAGATGTTTGTGATGAATTACGGGGGATTTTATGGGACAAGGAATTTTATTGGGCAACTGTGGACATTTCCTCATTATATACAAACATTGACAAGCGGTGGGGCCTGGAAGCAATGAAAAGGGTGATGGGAGAAGGTCCCAGAACTACATTTTTGTTGTCATTGTTAGAATATAGCCTTACACATAACTATTTTGTATGGAAGAAGGAATTTTACCTTCAGGTCAAAGGAACAGCTATGGGAGTGGCCTTTGCTCCTAGTTATGCAGTTATATACATGGGGGAGTTTGAAAAAGAATTTATGTTTCAAAATAATTTTTTTATTAATAATGTTATTTTTTACAAAGGATATATTGACAACCTCATTTTTGTATGCAGGGGAAGGCCATCTCAATTTGATGTTTTCATACAGGAGTTGAATTTGAATTTTCATGGGCTTAATTTTGTGTTTGAATATTCAGAGGAAAAAATCTCTTTTCTGGATGTTGAATTTTATGTTGGGAAAGATCACAAGGTGCAATTTAGACCATTCAGGAAGGCAACTTCAGTGAATATTTTTTTTCATGCCAGCAGCATGCATCCACCACATTTAATCAGGGCATTGCCTGAAGGGGAATTTAAAAGGATTCTAAGAAATACATCTGATCCAAAATTATGGGAAGAAACACTTAATGAAGTATTTCTTAGACTTTCCAATAGAGGTTACTCGGAAGAGATATTGTTAGCCATTAAAAGAGATTATGTGGGGGAAGGGGGGAAAAAAGCTAGTAAGGGCTATAATAAATCATGTCCAGCTGAAAATGACGAAAAACTGTTCTTCGTCTCCAGATATTCAAATTTTTCACTAGTAGTGGAGAAGATTATCATACAGTTTTGGCATTTAGTCTGTGAAGATGTGACGGTGGGATGTCTATTTCCCAAGCATGTCACATTTTCTAACAGGAGATTTAACAATTTGAAAGAGTTGTTGAATCATAAGTTAGAATATTTGATGCATGGTTTGAATGTTGGTATGGAAAAGTGCGGAAAATGTTCTGTGTGTCATATGGCCAGAAATTTAGATGGAAAGAAAATTAATGGAAAAAAGTACCGGGCCTTTGAAAGTTTTAATTGTTTGTCACATGGGGTAGTTTACATTTTGGGTTGTGATTGTGCCAAACCATTATGGTACATTGGTCAAACTACTAGGAAAATTAAAATTCATATTTTAGAACATTTAGGAAGCGTGAGAAGGGGAAATCTGGACAGCCCCGTTGCTTCCCATTTCATTGGTGTCCACAATTGCTGTACAGATGGATTTATTTTCAGCATTTTGGCTAGACCACATTTTGAGGTGGGCAATTTTAAAGCTGAGCTTAATAAATTAGAGTATAAGATGATTCTTAATTATCACACTTTACATCCAAGGGGTATGAATTTGGATAAGGGTATACCTTTATAAACTCAATTCTTCAGTACTGAAACATGTTATTACACATTGCACTTAAGGTGTATTGGTGAATAGATTTTGTATTGTGATATGATCAATTTTTGTAATATTTAATAAATTTATACTATGCGGTCAAGTATATATCAAATTCATTCAATATATTGTGTATGTTGTATGTTTTTGAAATATCCACTTATTTATTCATTATGTAGCTGACATCATGTTATATGTTTGCACTAGGAACTATGGATTTTGAAATAAGTCTTTTGAAAGATGAATTTTGCATTTGAATAATGTAATGAGTTTGTTTGTAGTGCAAATGCACAAATTAGTTTAATTTATCAATTAGGGGTTTGGCTAATGAATTAATTACTGTTATATTTAAGGAGAAGGTTTTTGAGTGATGAATTGTTCCATTGAAGGTGAAATGCCGAGGTACCAGGACTCGTGAGTAAAGGAATGTTTTTTCATCTTCTCCGTGGTGGTGTTCCTTTTGATACTCAGTGCAGTGTTTTGGATTTCTTTTATTTTAATCAGCTTTGAGCATATTTGACTTATTTTCTCCAACAGTTACTGGAAGTTATGTCTTGCACCAAAGCTGGAACTTGAACTGTTTTTTTTTTGCTGAACAGCTGCAGAATTCTTCCCAGTCAGTGTTTTTTCTTCACCTTTAGTGATTGATTTTCATTCAGATTCTCTAAATTTCATCTTTGCTGGCATCCAGAAAGTAGACTTACTAGCCAGTAACTGAAATATACCCAAATAGATAAATTCATGGGCCCTGTTTTCTGAGTTTCTGTTTTCAGACTGGGAGAGCTGAAATTAAATTGTTACTCAGTGTGCAGTCTTCTTGAAAGTATCCTGTGCATCATTCTTAATGTCAGAGTCACTATAAAGCAATTTTATTGTAGAGCCTTCTACCTAGCTATGAATGGGGCAGCTTAAACCTCTTGTGCTGTGGCTGTGCAAACAGTTCAGGCTGAACCTCAAATGAACAACTGATCTGAACATCTGAAAGATTTAGTTCTATCAAGAGAGTACCTGAGATGTCTGTGGATATCCAAGGCACAGAATATCCTTTCCCCCTCATTTTCATGTTCAGGAAAGAAAGCAGGGAGATGATTTTAAGTAAACTTGGATACCATTTTAGCCATAAAAGAACAATTAGTTCTCAAAGAAACCCTGTTGTTGTGGAAAATGAGATAGGGTTGTTGCAACATAAGAGCTTGCAGCACAGATACAACTAGCCCTGAATGTGTGCTGCTGTGTTGTTGGCACTAACTAGAAAATCTTTTCCATTTGCTAATATATTATTTTCTAGTAGCAGGCTTTCTTACTGCCATACCTGCTGCACACCCTCAGCAAACAGGTGCCTAAATGGAAATTAAGATGCTGTCATCCAAGCAGTCAGTTGAAGTTGATTGGGTATGGGGTGTATGAAACATCCCTGATCTTGTGTGAGAAGATGCATTTCATGGGAAGCTTGTAGTATTTGTCCAATACAATTCCCAAAAGAAGAGAGAACCAGTGTTACTTGAGCCAGAAGGGAGTCACCACGATGATCCTAGGGAATTCTATCAGAATCTTCAGATGTATGCTGGATATCACTGGAAAAGGTTGAAAAGCATATAGAAACATTCCTGTCTAAGGAAAGGAAATGAAAAGGCATCTATCTTTCTGGCCTTCTTGCATGGAGTCCTGAAGCAGAATCTTGCCAGTGGGTTGTACAGAGAGAAAACAAATAGGTTTGCTTGAAGAACTCCCCACAGACAAATCAAATATTGGAAGACCATTGATCTAGTTTCCATGTATGAGGGTCTGCCCTTGTCCTTTTCAACTTGTTGCCATATAATTTTGCTTTGTTGGAATGTAGGATGCCTGTAGAATGAGATTGTGCTGTGAAGTTATATTCTAAGCTAACATGACTAGTCTGCAAAGGGGGTATAACCTGGTTCCAGTGCTTGTTGATCCAGTACCAGATGACTGTGGTATTGTCTGTAACAACATGAAAAGTTCTCAGTAACCAAACATGATTCTGAGGGTTGAGTTCCTTGATCAGGGTAAGCATCTCTTCAATATTTATCTGCTTGCTTCTGGGTGTCTCAAACACCTGGCACTTATATACCTCTTGAAGCTGCTCCCCAAGCAAAGTCCAAAGCATCTGTGGTGACTGACTGCTTTAGAAAAGGAAAGGAGAAGGGGAAACTTGGTTTTATGGGTTTTTGCTGACTCCATCAATTGATTTCTCTTCTGAAAAAAATCACTGGGATTTGAAAAGACAAAGGATATTGGTGCTGGGACCAGAAAGACTTCAAATACCAGTGTATCTTTCTCATATGGAGTCTTGGTAGGGGTGTCATGAAAACCATAAATGCCATGAGATCTAAAATCCTGAAGAACTTCTTCACAGTGACTGAAGATGAGTGGAAAACCTTAGGAATAGATCTAGATATATATCTATTTTTTTCCTGTGAAAGAAAATATCTTTTAAATGAAATGTCCAACTGACACCCCAGGAACACAATCCCATGTGAAAGAGTCAAAAAAGACTTTTGAATATTGCCTTGTAATCCCAGCTTGTGTAAGAGATCTCTCACCCAAGTGAAAAATTCCTGACTTGAAAAAGACTCTACAAAGATAAGCAAGTTATGTAAATATGGAAAAATGTGCAATGGGCTATAACTGGTGGTAGACACTTTGTGAACACTCTTGGTGCAGTAGGTAGTCCAAAAGGCAAAGCATAGAACTGATAATGTGATCCAGACACACAGAAGCTTAAAAAATGCCTGAAGCATGATGAATATGGATGTGTTGATAAAGTATCTTTTGAATCTAACGTTAGTAGGAAACTGAAATTATTAAGAAGAGGTAAGAGGTTATGAAGTGACAGCATTTTGAACTTAGGCACTATTGGAAACAGGTTTAAGAAAGAAAGATGCAGAAATGATCACCAATCATCTTATTTCTTTGGCTGTAATCCTTGAATAAAAACCTTTTCCAACCTAGGACGTAGGAAATGGTTCTGTCACTCCCTGGGACAGCATGTGTTGAAGGAAAGGAAATGAAGGTGTATGGTGGATGAGGTGTTACCTCCCTGGAAAAGTGGGATTTCTTCCAACTGCCATCTGTAAGCCTGAGCAATCATTAGAATCCATTTATCTGACACTATCTGTTGCTAAAGAGAAAAGTGGAGATTCAGACTTTCTGTAAGGGAAAAAGAACTGCCAGGGTAGGAGAGGGGACACAATCCCTTAAATAGTCATTCTGACCTGTTGGACTGATCTGGGTTTTCAGATATTCCTGAATTGTTTTTGGAAACCTCCTCTATTTCTTCTTAAGTATCTGTTTACCAGCATTTTGTTGAGACTGTTTATTTTATTTTATTTTTTCCAAAACTGGATGAGGGGTTAGAGGATCCCTTAGAAATCTTGGAAAAAGAGGAATGAAAAATCTTGAGATTCCCTGTATCGACTTACTGCTTTTGTCACACTTTTTGATAACCTCTTCAAAAGATGAACCAAAAACTATATTTCTATCTAAAGAAGAATTTAAAATCTCATTTTTCACACCATCTGTGAGGCTCTGAGAAAGCAGCCAGGCAAATCTCAAAACAATATCAGTGGCTCTAACCCTGGCAAAAGTATCAAGTGAGTCATAAACACACACTGTAAACAACGAGTAATAACTTGTCAATGGAAGAGGCTAAAATATTTAAAGCAGATTTTTTTCTCACAAGAAGAAACTGCAGATAAAACATTACTCATACTTTCACAGTTAGTCCGAATAAACTTTAACATATGAGCCTGACAATTCAAAATTCTGAAAATCAAAGTTGCAGAAGTACACAGTTTTTCCAGTATTTATCAGTAATCTTCCCATCCTGTTCAGAAAGAGTAGTATTGGAATTAACTAAATGTTTAGCAGAAGTATGATTAACTAAATCTATGGCACCAGGTCAGATTTGGGAAGATTGTATAAAAACTTTAAAGACTGAGCAATCTTAGACTTTCTATCTACCTTTTTAGGGCAGCAGGTTATCAGGAAAATTGCAGGCAGTGACAAACACATCCTCCCAAAGCTCATAGAACTGGAAAAATGACTGAAGGTTCGGGAAAAATCCTTCAGTAGCAACTCATAGTCTTTTCTGTGGGACTGAGAAACCAGAGTGTTCTCCCACTGAAAACACTGTCACATTCTGAAAACAGTCTCAGAGAAAAAGACTCCCCCACCCTACGGGGAGAATCAGAAAATAATCTATCTTCTGAGTTTGAATCAGAAAACTGAGGAGAAAACCCTGTATATGTCCCTTCATCATCCTGTCCATATTCAGAATCTTGAATCTCTTCAATAAGATAGATATCCCTCTTTCTTTTAACAGGAACTACTTTATAAGAAGGATCAATAGTCTGAATTAAGGGGTCTATATCAGAACATCGAAGTGTCAGAACTTCGAATGTTCTAATATTGAACCCAATTCAGCAAACACTGACAACATCGAACATTCAGAACAGCAAATTTTTTCCTAGGGAAAAAAAATTGCTGTTCCGAAACACATACACACAGCACAAGCACACCAAACAAACAGCAATCCACACACATACACCTAAAATCTTACATCTAACCCTACACTAAACTGTACATACACCACTAACTATTCACTTACCTTAACCCAAACCCTAACCCTATGGTCCGTCACTATCGCACACTCACCTCACCCGTGCCCTAACCCTAACTCACCTAACTCGCTCTAACCCTCACGTCCACACAATTGCACACTTACCTGACCCGTGCCCTAACCCTAACTCACCTAACCTGCCCTAACCCTTATGTCCACACAATTGCAAACTTACCTGAACCTGATCTGTAATGTTCCACCACAGCGCTGAAAATAGCGAAGCGACAGAAACGGACAATCAAATTCTTTCCCTGGGGAAAAAAAAAATTTGGTTTTCTGCAGCTTCGCTATTTTCAGCGTTCGCTGAATAGGGGTCGATATTAGAACATTCGATGTTCTGAAACATCGATGTTCTAATATAGACCCGAATTAAGCCCTGAACCAAACCCAATAAACTATTCCTGTCTACGAAAATTTGAGGAGGGGAAGATACATGTTTAGTTTTCTGTTTTTTTTTTTGTTTTTTTGTTTTTTTTAACAAGAAAAATCTGGCCAACGATATTATTAATGGCAGCCGCTTCCCCAGGGATGGGCAGAACATTCTGACCAAATAAGAAGTCTTTTCCCAGGAAGACTACCCTGTTCGGTTAAGGAAGTCTTTCCATCCCAGGACCAACAAGAGTGACTCTCCTCTCCTTTCTCCATTGAGGAGTCCCCAACACCCACAGAGGACATAGCTAACTCCTGGTCCACAGTGACTGTAGGTGCTACAACAGAGGGAGCCAGTGTAAAAGTTAAGTGGTCTGAGGAACAAGCTATGGCCATAGCAGAGTCACCCACCTGTGGCTGAGGGAATTTTCCTAGCCTACTGTGGTGGTAAAGGCTATTTGCCTAACTTTTTCTTTTTGTGGCTGTAAGAAGGACTGACTGTGCAGCTAGTAGTTTCTTCCATGGTCAAGTCAAAAATGGTGCCACTTTCTGGGGAAAATGACCAGCATTCTGGTTAAAGCCTTTAATACTCACTTTTTTCACACAAAAGCACAGTAAAAAGCACATTAAAAAAACATTGCCAGCCCCAGAAAAGTAAAATAAACACAATTTATCCACAGAAAAATGTTTTTTAATTGCTTTAAACAACTTTTAAACTGACTGGAAAAAAGTGCACTCCCATTGTAAGCTAAAATTAAGTCTCATGACAATCTGTTAAAATGCAAATTTCCTAAACATAAAAGTACAATAAAACAACATTTTTTTAAGTGTAAGATTTTACTCCAAAGAGAACTTGTCTGCCTAGCAAAGAAACAGCAATATCTGACTGTCAATTGTCAAAAGGCTGCAGAGGAGTACTCTCTTGAATGGCAGTAAAGCTTTTGGGTGGGGTCTTGATACACAAGCCTGCCTTTTTAGGCAGCTCATCTTGAACTGCCTCACAGTTTCAGTGCATGGAAGGTGTCCAGAAGCATTGGAGCCTGACCAGCTCTCATATCCTTGGAAGGGTATAACCCATATAGCTCAGGTCACTGCAGCAGTGATCAATATGAAGTGATGTAGAGAGCTCAGTAGGTCATGTTTCATGCTATTCAGGAAGGATAGCAGGACTGTCACCTTTATCCAAAATGTTTGAAAAATGCGTCCACAAACAACTCCTCCACCATTTACTTGTAAACAATCTATTATCTCCTACCCACCATGGCTTCAGACCAGCACACAGTACTTCCACAGGCTTCTTATATTGATTCGGTCAGTAAAGCCTGAGACATGGGAACGATTGTGTCATCGCTATTCCTTGATCTGTCAAAGCTTTTGATAGTGTCTCTCATTCTCAACTCCTATCTCAACTCTCCTTGGCTTACTGACAACACCTAAAAATGTTTTTCCAGTTATTTATCTGACAAACATCAGTCCATCAAAGGGGATTCTAATCAATCACCTTATCTATTGGTCATTAAGGGTGTTCCTCAGTGCTCCATCCTAGGCCCTCTCCTGTTCAATATATTAACAGCCTTTCATCTGCCTCTAAACATGCACTCTAATCCAATATGCTGATGACTCTACTCTAATCTACTCTTCTAACAACCGCATTCAACTTCACACTTTAACACAAGACACCTTTAATTCTGTTGAAGCCTGGCTTAATAATAATTAGCTCTTACTTCATCCCAAGCAGACTAAACTCTTGTTATTTTTCCTAAATGACGTTCTCTTGATAAACTAACCTTCAGAATCTCAATACTAAACAACACAGCAATTGAAGCTGTCCCTCATTCCAAACTACTAGGTGTTAAAATTGATAACACTCTCAAATCTGACTTGCATGTAAATAACACTATCAAACTGACCATCAAAAACTTGGCATGTTATATAGGGATAAACAATTCCTAACTAACTGCTAAATCTAAAATCACCACCACATACCTCTTACCTTCCCTTCTTTATGCCTCCCCTATTCTAGCTAACATCAACTCCTCTCTGAAATGTTACAACAAAATAGCAAAACTTGCCACAGGTCATCTTCACAAATCTCATCAATGTCTATCTCTTAAACTTCTTAACTGGCCTGAGCTTCCACTGCAACTACATGTGAGCCAGCTACTTCTTACTCATAAATCACTCAAGAGCCCCCTAGTTTCTCCTGTCATCTCCTCCATCTTACAATACTATCTTCCTCATTAGGATATACGCTCTTCAGAAAAACTAGTTCTATGTATTTATGAACCTCTGAGGTCCAGCGGCCTCAGTCTCTGCTCTTACTGTGTAGCCAAAGCATGAAACAACTTGCCACAAACTATTAGGCAAGTCCCTTACTACCAGACTTTCAAGACCCTTCTTAAAGAACATTGTTTCAAATCTGGGTAAGGTCATGTTCTTCTTCTACCTAGCTATCATCTTGTTATGTCTTTACTATCTTCCTAGTCCTAGTAACTTCCTATTGTTTCTGTTCACCACAATACTATTACCTTTCAAACCTGAACTCTCTATTTTTATACTTTCTTATTCTCTCTCTCTCTTTTCTTCTCCTTCCAGCAATCAAGCTATTCACTCTGTACCACCTTCAACCAGAATGTTATTTGCAGGTTTAATTCTTGCTGGTAAAGTCCTGTTAATTCCTGCTAGTAAAATATTGTATCCACGTATGTATTTTTATAACCTATGTATTTTTTATAGGCTATGTAATTTTTTTACCATGTGTAATTCCTCACTCTTTATTGTCCTGTATTTAATTATTCTTCTCTGTCTGTGGAGATTTTTCTCCCCAGGCATCCACTGAAAACAGGGAATCTCTACCCAGTCGGACTTTCCTGGTTACCAAATGTCAAATATATAACTATAGATGTAGTATATTTTGTCGTGGCAGAAGATTTTGTTCACTAGTGATAGCCAGGGGTTATGGTCAAGGATATCTCTTGAGAAGTTGGGGGGGGGGGGTAAGTGAGGTGAAATTGGTGCTAAGTTTATCAGTCAAGAGGTTTGCTATATGGTCTTTCTTCATATAGGTTCCATTTACAATTAGTCCAGCGCATTGTTGTGTATTGTTTTGAGGTTGGAGACATAACTGAAGAAAGCCTTGTGGTTGTCTTTTTTGAGTGAGACTATCATCTCAAATATGGCTTTGGTGGACCTGATAAAACTCCGGAGTTCTTTATTTAGTTTGTGAGAGGTTTCTTGCCATACTAGGCATTGCACTTTCAAGTTTTGACCATGGTTTTCTTCCTTTTGTTATATAACTTGTGGGTGTCGGACTTCTACCACAGTAGCTTGTTCTTTAAGTTGGTCCTGTGCTTATTCTGGGTGGGTAAAACTGCCAAAATGCAGCTGTTTACATAATGGTATGCAGTCTGTGAACAAATCCGCATTCTGTAGGGTTCATGTGGTTTGAGAGGACTTGAAATTTTGCCAAGGCATCACTCAGTAGTAGGAGGTTTGCTTTAGAATAATTCCTAAATGTTTGTGGATTAGATGAGATCACAGATTTTAGTTTACTTTTAATGGATACAGCCTTAGTTTGACCTGACGAGAGGATGTTACATATGGGTGGATGCAATGTGGCAAGCCAGTACCACCTTCCTGCTCCCTGAACAGGTGAGCCAGGAATATCCCCCAAGCTTTTGCTATTTTGACAAATGTTTAACAAAAACTATTAAAATAAGTCATTCTGCTCTGACTTCTTCCCACCCTTTCAGCTTGAGCTTTCAATGACTATACAGTCATGTCTAAAACTGACTATGATCACTGATAGAAACATAAGCACTACAAAGTGTTCAATCCCTTAAGAGCTTGACATTTTTATAGAGCTGTTCCCAAACACCTGACTGTTTTGGGGTATTTCAGCTGTTTGTATATAAATATATTTTATTTCTAAAATAGTTCAATATTTTTTTGTCAAGAAAAGTTTCAATGAATTTCACAAGCATATGTAGCTATAAAACTTCCTTACATTGGGCTCCTATACTTAATGGTAAAGGAGAATTCATATATTGAATTGTAATGGAAAAATAAAGTTGTGTGTCTTTTTATGCTTCAACGTATAAAACAATGAATAAAAAGATCAATTTTATATGGAATACTTTGTTCTGGTTTGAAATTTTAAGAACATTATACACACGCGTGTGCGCATGCACACACACACACACACACACACACACACACACACACACACACACACACGTATATCTAGATGTATATATCTATATATATATATATATACATATATATATATATATATATATATATATATATGTATATATATATATATATATATATATATATATATATATATACACATATGCATGTATGTAAGGATCTACTTCACAAGCTCGAAGTTTCAAAATGTCAAACTGCAAATTGTTGAGACCATAAGATCGAAGTTTTGAAATTTTGAAAGTTTTGGAGATCAACGTACAGCACGGAATAGGAAATTTACTGTTTTCCTCACTGTAGTGTGATCTTGGAATTGGTATATTTATTTATCACAGGGTGTGGCGGGGAAGAAATGTTTTTGTTTTTATTTTTTTATGAAAATTTTGAAGTTTCAAAACTTCAATCTTATGCTTTTGACTATTTGCAGTTCGAAGTTTTGAAACTTCGAGCTTGTGAATATATATATATATATATATATATATATATATATATATATATATATACACACACACACACACACACACACACACACACATACACACACACACACACACACACACACACACACACACACACACACACACACATATATATATATATATACACACACACACACACACACACACACACACACACACACACACACACACACATACACACACACACACACACACACACACACACACACACACACATATATATATATATATATATATATATATATATATATATATATATATATGGGTCTACTACAGTTGATTGAAAACTCACTTGACTGAAAATTAAATTACTAGGACCAATTCAATGAAAGCTCACTTCACTGAAAACTCATTTCTCTGAAACTCATTTCATTGAACGTTATAAATGGCCTTTTCCCCACTGTAGTGCAACCCTGGAGTTAGTATATAAAGTAAGGGGGATGTGGGGGGCACAGCCCCCCACATTGGGGCGTGTAGCCCCCCCCACATATTATAAACATTTTAAACTATACACAGTGATATTTACAAGTGCAATAAATAACTGTTTCCAAAAGAGAATATATAACCAAGATATGTGGTGGGCTGTGCCCCCTATTACTTTATATACTAACTCCAGGATTGCACTACAGTGGGGAAAAGGCCATTTATAACTTTTAATGAAATGAGTTTCAGTCAAGTGAGTTTTCAGTGATGTGGTCCTAGTAATTTCATTTTCAATCTAGTGAGTTTTCAATAAACCGTAGTAGACCCATATATATATATATATATATATATATATATATATATATATATATATATATATATATATATATATATATATATATACATACATATAGAACACAACTTGTGAGTAACAAAACTGCTGTCTGAGAATCCTTTGTATATATCAGACAGTTTATTTCTCAGCTCTTCATTTTGTATTTCTACAACATATCTAATACTACTTTAATTTTCTAAAGCATCATTGTTTTCATTAACTTCACTCTCTTCCAATTTTCAACTTATACATACACACACACATATATATATATATATATATATATATATATATATATATATATAAAACACACACACACACACACACACACACACACACACACACACACACACACACACACACACACACACACACAGATAATATTCTTGTTAATTTCACTCTGAGGGGATGGACAACTACTTTTGTAGCTTTTGTTTTTAATTTACTCTTTAACAGGTGCTACATTTACAAATTTCAAAAGGCCACTCTGACACAAATGTGGCCCTAATTTCAAATTAAATATTTCTTTATGTTCCTTCAAGATTTCTTATGACATTTTCAAGAACAGACTCTGGAACAGTGACGTTAATTCCATGCTGCAAAACCCAATAACATTTAATGAAAGCAGACAACAGAATCTGTTTCTGCTGGAGGGATAGATTCCTGTCCCAGAGACTTCCCGTGCTTTGGAACAAGATTCCAATCTATATTAGGCAGAGCTCCTCGCTAACACTCTTCAAGAAAAACCTTGATAAGTGGATGGGAAACAGAAAGTTTATCCCGGGGATCACTTCAGTGGCTCTGCTGGACAGAGGCACAGGGAACTAATCTATGGGGGCAGCGAAAGCCAACACATTCTGGCTAGGCTTATAAATGCCTTTGGGCAGATAGCCTAGTACCTACCTATGAACCTAAATATATGCATGCAGATCAAAGCAAGTAAAATTATATTGGCTCCCTATTGAAATGTTGGGGCTTACAGTGCAAATCCCAACAAGCCTAAAAAAATAATACCAACAATTCAGAAGAACAGCAAATATTGAACATCGCTTTTTTCCTTTAAAATAGCTTTTTGCAAGTGGAAAAGCCCCCTTACACCCCCTGATGCTGCAAACAATCCACCTCCCCCCAAACCTATATATGCCAACTCCAAAGAAAAGAAAAGAAACAGAAAAGAAAATATTCCAAAAATGGCAGTCTAATAACAAAGACCACCACTGGCTGCGGTAAACCTGTCTCATATCCAGAAATGCTGAGAATCACTAAAACTGCGTCACAGGATGAGCAAGTACGAAAACTGTAACAGAGATGCCAGGAGACAGCTGTCCCTATTGTAAGGTAAGAGGACTAACTTCACTTTATTGCTATTTGTGAAAAATGAAAAACTAAAACTCTTAAACATTACAATATTAAGTAACAGTAGTAAACAGTCCAAAATTTCAGATATTAATTCCTCTTCTATGAAGGTACTGAACAAACTAAAACAGGATTAGTCAGTGGAATAACTCAGCTTTAATTTATGATGTGTTTTCCTCCATGAACTGGATTTTATCAGATCAACTTGTCAATAACAGGTTTAATCCATGGAAGACTAATATATACATATAAAGCAAAAAAGATCATAAATCATGATAACCTCATACATAGCAATGAGCTTAGCCTACAACTAAAAGCTAGCCTGACGTAACATAAGTATTTTTTTATGATCCAAACTAAGACAAGAAACAGAGTAGTAATAAAAGCAGTTCCAAATAAAATGATGCTCAGAACTAGGTGCCACAAAATTCCCTATTTAGCACCAAGGGGACAACAGGATTATTTCAAAATGAGTGATAAACTAAAGAAAAAAAAAAACAAAAGAAACAAAAGAAAAAAATCACAGTTGAACTGAAGAAGAGAGTGTGTGTGTGTGTGTGTGTGTGTGTGTGTGTGTGTGTGTGTGTGTGTGTGTCTGTGTGTGTGTGTCTGTGTGTTTGTGTGTGTGAGACAACAGGCACATGAATCAAGGAAACAGCACCCACTATAGTAACCTTGAAAAATATGTAATATAAAGAAACATCACATATAAAAATACAATCAAAATGAAAATCATAATCATAAGCTTATTAAAAACAAACAAAAAAGAAAAGTGCTTTCACCCATAGTGCTTCATCACATCACTGTTAAAACTGAGTGTAACATATCTCCTCTGGGCCAGTAATCAAGGAGCCTCAGTTCTCACCACTGACACCAGTAAGGGATGTTCACTTGCAACAAAAATAGATACACACAGTATTCCCAGATGTAGCTCTCTGAACTGAGCACATTTTTCATTAAGAGCACACAGGGCACACACTCCAGTCCTGGGGCTGGGTTTCCCTCGCTCTCTCTCTCTCTCTCCAGGCCCCAAATCAGGCTCCCTACTGACACAGCTATAGAATTAAGTCCTTAGCCAGGTGTTCCAAGTCAAGTCCTCCACCACCCTCTCTGTAAAATCAGTGCTGTCATTGTCCCTGCTCAAAGTAGCTGACATACACACTCTCTTTGAGCTTTGTTTTTCACACACAGACATACACACATACACACACGCACACACACACATACACACACACACACACACACACACACACACACACACACACACACACACACACACACACCTGGGAAAGGCTGGCACAGCTTTATTAGCTCTACCACCTTTGCCCTGGCTAAAAGATAGATAAACTGCCACCAGAATACCCTCAAAGCCAGGTACTCCAAGGCTCTTGCCAAGGTACCCAATTATACTGTCTGAAATTAATATTAATAACAATGGCAAAGTTTAGCAAACAGCAAGGCTTTCACGAGCAGCCGCAGTGTCACCAAATAAATATAAGTACTCTCAAAGGTTAGATATTTTTTAAAAGTTCAGCCACAATGAAAAGTTTAAATGTATTTAGTAATAAATAATAAAACACATGAAAATACTGAATATATATTTACAATAAACACCAGTTTCTTTCATAGTAAATGTTAAAATAACATAGACAGAAAGGTTCACACAGATACAGAAAAACAATACTTAACTAACCTCACTATGTTTCCCTGACTGATCTAAAGAATTACTGTCCCCTTGTTCACTTACTAGAGCAAGGCAAGATGAAGTGGGTGAGTGGTATTTCTTTGTCAGGTTTCCCAAACAAACTGCTCAGAGATTTCTGTCTCATCTAGTAGTAAAACATCATTTCAGTTCTAGTTTATAGAATGATATCACATACATCTGTGACCTGATGTCTAGTTCCCTCACTACCCCCTTAACTAGAAGCTGAGACAGAATCTTGCATATATCTGTCACCACACACACACACACACACACACACACACACACACACACACACACACACACACACACACACACACACACACAAACACACACACACGAACACACACACACACACACACACACACACACACACACACACACACACACACACACACACACACACACACACACACACACACACACACACACACACACACACAGAGCATTGCTAAGATGTGTTATAGCATCTGGAAGCTATAAAACCATTTCAAAAACTTTCACCCTTCTAGGGTAGCAATTAGTTCACCCCTAAGGACAATACAGTAGGATTCCTAGTCCTGGTTTTCACAGACATTTTGTCTCTTGCTGCAATCAAAACTGTGAGATACAATCTTTGTGGCTTAAACCAGGCATTTTAATTTCAGACTATTTTTCAAAGTTAGCTGGACTGAGACACTTCTCTTCCAGTATCCTCATTTATAATATATTCATTTCAATGGTTACAATACATTCTGACATACAGGTGTATTTATTTTCTGTCCAGCAGGACCCACTCTTGGTGCATTTTTAAACACAAACAACTTTACAAATAAATTTCAACACAAGCACCTGTATAAATCAGTTTGCTATACAAATGACATATAATTCTTTACAAAACTCAAGCTAGCTTTGCTGGCATATCTTGCCCATTCACTGTTCTTACTTCTCCTGGAATAGCTGGCATACCTCACATCATCACATCTCTTCCCTCTTTAAAGGCTCAAGCTGGTTTCTCAAGTGACCCTGGAGAAACATTGCTTGAGAAGAATGAGCCTGTCTGGAAATACATTAACCCATGCCCTGTCTTGAGATTGCATCTGCACTGGCATTGCTGACCTCACTACTGTGGTTTACTAGCTGGGTGCATCTAGGTTTACCAGTGAACATGTCCCAAAACTTCTATATCATTGTTCAGATTCCTCAAACTTGGGTAGGGGATATCCAGTAGGACATTGCTATCCCTTCCACTTGAGGTGTCAGTTTGAGTCTCACTGAAGAGATCAGTCACAAGATCCCCCTCAGAGTCCTCCTGCCATCCACTGCAAACACTCAGCACCAGGGCCTTCCAATCATGGTAAGTCTTCATCCTGTTAACATGGTACAATTTGTGTCCCTGCCTCTTTCCTAGCAATTCTACCATGTAGTTAACATCATTGACCTTCCTTATTATTTTGAAGGAACCTTCCCAGACTGCCAGCAGCTTATTGTGTCTGATGGGAATGAGAACCATATCCAGCTCTCTCACAGCATACTCTTGGGCTCAAGCATTCCTGTCATAACAGACCTTTTATTGCTGTAGGGCTCCTGTCAGGTTCTACTGGGCTAAGCCCATGAGCTCCCTAAGCCTTGACTTGAGGTTTAGGACTTATGCCACAACAAACTCATTGTGGGATTCACACTCATTCTCCCACTCATCACGAATCAAATATAATCCTCACCCTATGCCCATATATCAACTCAAATGGTGAAATACCTATGGATTCCTGATGTACTTCTCTGTATGCAAACAGTAGATGCGGCAAATATTTGTCCCACTCTCACTTAAACTGGTCTGCAAATTCTCATAGCATGGTCTTTAGTGTAGAGTTTAACCTCTCCACAAGACCATTAGTCTGGTGATGGTAGGGGGTGATCTTTAGGTGTTTCACCCAACAGCGATTCCACAAGACAAGTCAGCAGGTCTGACATGAAATTGGCACCTTTGTCAGTCAGTATTTCTCAAGGGAAATGTACCCTGCTGAAAAACTGCTTGGCCGTTGCCGTGACTTTGCCCTTTTCCCCACTGTAGTGTGATCTCAGATTTGGTATATTTAGTTAGGGGTGTGTCCTCCCACATTGGGGGGTGTGGGGGGCAAAGTCCCCCACTTTGTAATGTTTGAACTGGTGTGTTGTGTCTAGCTGGCCTACAGATTTTTTCCCCTAGGAAAAAATTTGTGATCATTCGCATAACTTGCAGTTCACTAATTATGTGTCGATGAAACAGCGTTTGATGCTTAGCCATTTTGGTGTCGTGATATAGACTCAAACTAGTAGCTTCCCTTGTTACTGCTAGACTCTGTTGGGGTGGTTTAGGCTGCCCATCATGGGTTCCCTTATATTCATGCTCAGCAATGGGTATCTCCTTTTTGTGCATTGATGCCCTGCTAGCTAAGTAGAGATCTCTTTTTTCCCCAGCTGATCTGCAGAGTTACATTCTCGGTCTTCCAACCAGATTCTCATGTCCTCAGGCAAAATGCTAAGGGCTTGCTACCTCAACAACACATCTGCCAGCCCTTCAAAAGTGATGATGTGACACCCATTCACCTACCTATGAGAATAAGTGCTTAACTCAGCAATATAATCACACACACTTTCATCTGCCTTGCATCTATGCTCGCAAAACTTTTTTCTGCAAGCTTCAGATGTGAAAACATTCAAGTAAGCATTTCTTTACTTTATCATAGTTTAAAAAATCAATATCTGACAATTTAGAAACAGCAGTTACAGCTTTACCATGGAGTATGGGGGTCAAGAACCATACCCAAAGCCCTTAGGCAACATTATACTGTTTGCATACTCTTTCAAATATATGAATAAAACTATCAAAATGATCAACCTCTGTAAATTGTGGAAGATATTTACTGACCTTTATTGCTTCTGTGGTTATTTTATTCTCTTCCACAATACCTCCATGACCCTGGTGAACAGTCAGCATCTCCCTCTCATGTTGACACTGCTTCTCATTTTCTTCAGCCTCCAAATGTCACAGTGTCTCATTTTCTTCAATCTGCAAACACCACAGTCTCCTGCAAACACCGCAGTCTCTCTTCTTCAGCCACCAAATGCCACAATCTTTCTGCTAATTCTAGTTCCAAATGTTTGGCCTGCAATTCAAGTCTCTTTAACTTCAAATGTAAAAAGATAACAGAGGAATGCACCATGAGCTGCGTGACTGAAAAACTTCAAATGAGTCCATAAAATCCAAAATTTAATGCAATAAAGACAAACAGAAAAAAAGGACTGCAGTGGGTTAGCGCTTTCACGTTAGAATTAACGCTTCATCAGACATCAATAAGGCAGTCAAATCACGTGTTTAAATTCAAGAGATGACATCACTAATAATTCAAAAATAACAAATCACAAAACAATGACTAATTAGAACACCATCTCTATAAACTAATTGAATAAATAGTATAATCATGTAAAACATGTTTAGAAGCACTTGTAAAAACTAAAAATCTTTAACATGCACTTTTAGCAGCATAGGCAATGTTGTCAAATCTATAAAACAAGCTTATAAAAACTAATATCTACTGTATAATTGTAAACAACGCAATTAATGTTGCCAGACCTATAATACACACTTATAAGAACTATTATCAAAACTATTATCAAAATACACTCTGTAGTCAGTGTCTCAATGGTCTACTAGCTAAAAAAGGTTTAAGGGTGATCCTATCATTCAGCCCATATTTGTGGGCTTGTAGTTTCAAAATCCATTTGCCTTCCCTCTCCTCAGTATAATTTCTGATGTTACCCAATCTACCACTTCTCATGACCAATTCTAAAATTCTAAACCTAAAAATATGTGAGGATCCATGTTCTGCAACATGTCGCGCCAAGGCATTGGTGGTGTTACATCTCTCAATGGCATAAACATGCTCCCTTATGCGCTCACGTAAAGATCTGTTGGTCTTACCAACATAGAATTGCTTACAGAGTTGACACTCAGCAACATATACAGCGTTGATGGATCTGCAATCTGCATAGTGTTTGAAAACATAGACACGTCCAGTAACAGGATGTGTAAAACAATTGGAGTTGGCTATATACCTACACTGATTACAGGAATGGCATGGAAAGGTGCCATGCCTTCCAGATTGTCTGCTGCTCTCATATTCCCTATCATAGCATAATAACCTATTCAGTGACTGCATGTTCCTGTATGCTATGCGGGGTCTGTCATCTATCAGATTCTTAATTCTATCGTCCATCAACAAGAGCTTCCAATTGTTATTAAGAACTCTTGTGATGTGACTGTTCCTGTTGGTATATGGGATTGTTATCCTATTAATAGGAACAACGTCACGATCCTTACTGGGTAGTGAGTGAACATCTGATCGTCTGATCAATGGGGCACCAGAACCTGATCTATGCTGGTCTCCTTCAATGATATCATTGTGAACCTCAGATCTATTATATCCTCTGGAAATAAAATTCATAGTCAATTGTGTCTTATGATGCTCATATACCATATTTTGGGTAGTCAATCTGGACACCCTCATGATTTGATTTTTCACTATATTTTTGTGAACATGCTTAGGATGCATGCTATTGCGGTGCAAGAGATTATTCTTCCAACAGGGCTTCCTGAATAATTCTGTGTCAAAGCCATTGGATACCTTGATAATTTTGACATCTAGAAAATCAATAGCACTTGCAGAATGAGAGCATTCAAAACAAAGGAACCCTGTGGTGCCATTCAAATAGGTCACAAAATCCAACAGCTGTTCAACGGTACCTCCCCACACAATAAAAACATCATCTACAAACCTGTTGTAGTACTTTAGGTGCATCTTGAACTCAGTATTGTTATTAAGAACAAAAATGTCTTCCCAATGTGCCAACACCAAATTGGCATAAGCGTTGGCACATGGGGTGCCCATTGCCACCCCCTTGGTTTGTAGATAATATTGATTATTATAGAGCAATACGTTATTCTCAAGTATTAACTTAAGAAGGGACATCCATCTACAGATCCTATCACCTGGTATTTTATTCTTCACTAAAAACAACCTAATAAAGTCCATACCAACGTCATTCGGTATTGAGGTAAACAAAGATTTAACATCGAGTGCGACTAAAAAGTCATCACTACAAAAGAAAGGAGAATTAACAAAGATGGAAAGATTCTCCAAGAAATGAGTTGTATCTCTCAAGATCTGCTTAACATCTGTGACTACTAGTTTAAACATCTTGTCTAAGTAGATGGACATGGGCTCAGTGAGCCATCCTCTACTAGATACGATCGGTCTCAGTGGTGGATCTAGAGGTTCTTTGTGAATCTTATGGAGACCTCTAAAGGAGGGAACTAAAGGATTATCTACTAAAAAATACTTGTAGAGATCGTTGTCAATGACATTAGTTATCAACAAGTCATAAAGGCACCCATGTACACCTTTAATCAAATTATTAAGATCATAGTTATGTAAAGGAAGGTATGTCTCACTATCCGATAGCATAGACTCCATCTTCTTACAGTACATCGATCTATCCATGATGACCATGGCTCCTCCCTTGTCAGCTTGTCTGATCACTATTTCATCATTATTTCTCAAGCTGACTATTGCATCCCTTTCTTCTATTGTTGTATTAAAGAAACCTGGTTTAACATGTTTATTATTATATAACTCAAAAATCTCACTCTCACAGGCTTGCTCAAACGCCTCTAATAAAGGATGTTGTTGGGGCATAAAAGTGGAAGGTTTCCTGAACAAATCAAAATAATTTCCCCCAGTATTGTGGGCATCCTGCCCATATAGCAACTTCAAGCCTAAATTCCTAGTAAAAAACTTAATATCAACAATGACATCTGTAAGGTCATTGCAGCTAGAGGGTATGAAACCCAACCCTTTATTTAAAACAGATAGTTCATGTGTACTTAAAACGTACCTAGAAATATTAGTTACTAAGTCCTGGGAATTGGCTTCAATGCTTTCTTCGTTTGTTGGAAGACCTCCTCGGTACTCTTCCTCTTTACTGCCCTGCCCTGTGGAGACCAAGTCCTCCTCTCGAAGGGTTTGAAGGGCAGCGGAAAAGAAGGAAATCCTTCACCCACACCAAATAATTCATCTTCTGTTGGAATAACAAAGGGGTCTATGGATAATTGCTTTCTACGCACATCATTCCCCTTGTGTTCTATAGGGACATCTGGTGTCGACTGAATATCAGTGCTAACATGGCTATCAGCATGTACAATCGCTTCGACAACTACTTGTCGGGGTTTAGAAATCACTGAAGTGATGTTCCTGTCATCAGAATTCAAGCGTGCTGAGATAGGTGGCTGAATCACTTCACACGCGCTTCTTAACGTCGTCGTCAAAGGGGCGGGTCCCTGTTCAGGGTCTCGATGAATAATGCCCGGTTTTAAAGGCACAGAATTAGCATTCTTAACATTATTGGTGTTGTTAGTGTTGGAATGAAATTTATCACGGGGCCAGGAAAAGACCTGACCCTTTTGAAAATCCAGGAAGTCTCTCTCAAGCTTCTTTTTCTTGTCCTGTAAGGACTTGGTATCGATAGATGTTAACATAAGCTTAAGGTCAGTAGATAGCGTAGACAGTTCTTGGTGCCCCAAAAGCTCTAATAGCTCATTCTCTAGGCTTTTAACTTCAGCAACCAAATCATTGGCAACAATCTCATATTGCTCAATGAGAATCTTAATATATGAAAAGCTAGTGTCCAAGTTCAATTTCTGCCACTTGGCTAGGAGCTCAGGTTGCGTTGTACCAAACGTGGGCATTTTCAATACCCTTAAGTCCCTGGGGACTAGTTTGAAACTGAGACACGCTTCCATGTGCAACTTCTGCCATTGCACAATGTTAATCGACCTGGCATTTTTGGAGCTGATAAATCTTTTAATTTGGAAGATTTAGTTGCCATGACTGTTAATCCACTACTCAAGCTGACAACCAGTGACTTGAATAGTGTTGAAGGCACCGCTAACAATTTTAGACAAAATATGAACGTTATACTCGTTACCAGGAAGTTGGAGAACAAGCTACAGAAGCTGCGTAATGTGCAATGGCAGAAGTTGCACATGGAAGCGTGTCTCAGCTTCAAACTAGTTCCCAGGGGCTTAAGGGTATTGAAAATGCCCACGTTTGGTACAACGCAACCTGAGCTCCTAGCCAAGTGGCAGAAATTGAACTTGGACACTAGCTTTTCATATATCAAGATTCTCATTGAGCAATATGAGATTGTTGCCAATGATTTGGTTGCTGAAGTTAAAAGCCTAGAGAACGAGCTATTAGAGCTTTTGGGGCACCAAGAACTGTCTACGCTATCTAATGACCTTAAGCTTATGTTAACATCTATCGATACTAAGTCCTTACAGGACAAGAAAAAGAAGCTTGAGAGAGACTTCCTGGATTTTCAAAAGGGTCAGGTCTTTTCCTGGCCCCGTGATAAATTTCATTCCAACAATAACAACGCCAAGAATGTTAAGAATGCTAATTCTGTGCCTTTAAAACCGGCCATTATTCATCGAGACCCTGAACAGGGACCCGCCCCTTTGACGACGATGTTAAGAAGCGCTTGTGAAGTGATTCTGCCACCTATCTCAGTGCGCTTGAATTCTGATGACAGGAACATCACTTCAGTGATTTCTAAACCCCGACAAGTAGTTGTCGAAGCGATTGTACATGCTGAGAGCCATGTTAGCACTGATATTCAGTCGACACCAGATGTCCCTATAGAACACAAGGGGAATGATGTGCGTAGAAAGCAATTATCCATAGACCCCTTTGTTATTCCAACAGAAGATGAAGTATTTGGTGTGGGTGAAGGATTTCCTTCTTTTCCACTGCCCTTCAAACCCTTCGAGAGGAGGACTTGGTCTCCACAGGGCAGGGCAGTAAAGAGGAAGAGTACCGAGGAGGTCTTCCAACAAACGAAGAAAGCATTGAAGCCAATTCCCAGGACTTAGTAACTAATATTTCTAGGTACGTTTTAAGTACACATGAACTATCTGTTTTAAATAAAGGGTTGGGTTTCATACCCTCTAGCTGCAATGACCTTACAGATGTCATTGTTGATATTAAGTTTTTTACTAGGAATTTAGGCTTGAAGTTGCTATATGGGCAGGATGCCCACAATACTGGGAGAAATTATTTTGATTTGTTCAGGAAACCTTCCACTTTTATGCCCCAACAACATCCTTTATTAGAGGCGTTTGAGCAAGCCTGTGAGAGTGAGATTTTTGAGTTATATAATAATAAACATGTTAAACCAGGTTTCTTTAATACAACAATAGAAGAAAGGGATGCAATAGTCAGCTTGAGAAATAATGATGAAATAGTGATCAGACAAGCTGACAAGGGAGGAGCTGTGGTCATCATGGATAGATCGATGTACTGTAAGAAGATGGAGTCTATGCTATCGGATAGTGAGACATACCTTCCTTTACATAACTATGATCTTAATAATTTGATTAAAGGTGTACATGGGTGCCTTTATGACTTGTTGATAACTAATGTCATTGACAACGATCTCTACAAGTATTTTTTAGTTGATAATCCTTTAGTTCCCTCCTTTAGAGGTCTCCCTAAGATTCACAAAGAACCTCTAGATCCACCACTGAGACCGATCGTATCTAGTAGAGGATGGCTCACTGAGCCCATGTCCATCTACTTAGACAAGATGTTTAAACTAGTAGTCACAGATGTTAAGCAGATCTTGAGAGATACAACTCATTTCTTGGAGAATCTTTCCATCTTTGTTAATTCTCCTTTCTTTTGTAGTGATGACTTTTTAGTCGCACTCGATGTTAAATCTTTGTTTACCTCAATATCGAATGACGTTGGTATGGACTTTATTAGGTTGTTTTTAGTGAAGAATAAAATACCAGGTGATAGGATCTGTAGATGGATGTCCCTTCTTGAGTTAATATTTGAGAATAATGTATTGCTCTATAATAATCAATATTATCTACAAACCAAGGGGGTGGCAATGGGCACCCCATGTGCCAACGCTTATGCCAATTTGGTGTTGGCACATTGGGAAGACATTTTTGTTCTTAATAACAATACTGAGTTCAAGATGCACCTAAAGTACTGCAACAGGTTTGTAGATGATGTTTTTATTGTGTGGGGAGGTACCGTTGAACAGCTGTTGGATTTTGTGACCTATTTGAATGGCACCACAGGGTTCCTTTGTTTTGAATGCTCTCATTCTGCAAGTGCTATTGATTTTCTAGATGTCAAAATTATCAAGGTATCCAATGGCTTTGACACAGAATTATTCAGGAAGCCCTGTTGGAAGAATAATCTCTTGCACCGCAATAGCATGCATCCTAAGCATGTTCACAAAAATATAGTGAAAAATCAAATCATGAGGGTGTCCAGATTGACTACCCAAAATATGGCATATGAGCATCATAAGACACAATTGACTATGAATTTTATTTCCAGAGGATATAATAGATCTGAGGTTCACAATGATATCATTGAAGGAGACCGGCATAGATCAGGTTCCGGTGCCCCATTGATCAGACGATCAGATGTTCACTCACTACCCAGTAAGGATCGTGACATTGTTCCTATTAATAGGATAACAATCCCATATACCAACAGGAACAGTCACATCACAAGAGTTCTTAATTACAATTGGAAGCTCTTGTTGATGGACGATAGAATTAAGAATCTGATAGATGACAGACCCCGCATAGCATACAGGAACATGCAGTCACTGAATAGGTTATTATGCTATGATAGGGAATATGAGAGCAGCAGACAATCTGGAAGGCATGGCACCTTTCCATGCCATTCCTGTAATCAGTGTAGGTATATAGCCGACTCCAATTGTTTTACACATCCTGTTACTGGACGTGTCTATGTTTTCAAACACTATGCAGATTGTAGATCCATCAACGCTGTATATGTTGCTGAGTGTCAACTCTGTAAGCAATTCTATGTTGGTAAGACCAACAGATCTTTACGTGAGCGCATAAGGGAGCATGTTTATGCCATTGAGAGATGTAACACCACCAATGCCTTGGCACGACATGTTGCAGAACATGGATCCTCACATATTTTTAGGTTTAGAATTTTAGAATTGGTCATGAGAAGTGGTAGATTGGGTAACATCAGAAATTATACTGAGGAGAGGAAAGGCAAATGGATTTTGAAACTACAAGCCCACAAATATGGGCTGAATGATAGGATCACCCTTAAACCTTTTTTAGCTAGTAGACCATTGAGACACTGACTACAGAGTGTATTTTGATAATAGTTTTGATAATAGTTCTTATAAGTGTGTATTATAGGTCTGGCAACATTAATTGCATTGTTTACAATTATACAGTAGATATTAGTTTTTATAAGCTTGTTTTATAGATTTGACAACATTGCCTATGCTGCTAAAAGTGCATGTTAAAGATTTTTAGTTTTTACAAGTGCTTCTAAACATGTTTTACATGATTATACTATTTATTCAATTAGTTTATAGAGATGGTGTTCTAATTAGTCATTGTTTTGTGATTTCTTATTTTTGAATTATTAGTGATGTCATCTCTTGTATTTAAACACATGTGATTTGACTGCCTTATTTATGTCTGATGAAGCGTTAATTCTAACGTGAAAGCGCTAACCCACTGCAGTCCTTTTTTTCTGTTTGTCTTTATTGCATTAAATTTTGGATTTTACGGACTCATTTGAAGTTTTTCAGTCACGCAGCTCATGGTGCATTCCTCTGTTATCTTTTTACATTTGTGGTCTTTTGAACTGAGGGTGCTCTACCTGGCAGATATTGGTTGTTTCTCTTTAACTTCAGATGGATTTTTAAGTCCTCTGAGGAAAAGGTGAACTGTCCTGTTTCTGAGGGGTGCAAATCTATCAACAGACTGGTTATTCACCTTTTTGCTGGTCTGTGCTGTGACTAAGGCTGAAATAATTTCCTCTTTAGTGGTTGCAGGTCTGAGCTGTGACTAAGGCTGATATCATTTTTTCTTTAGTCAGGTTTGCATGCACCAGTCCTTTGGCTTCACACACCTTGCCCAACTGGTTCTTTGTCAGCTTGTCATAATCCTTTGCTGACATCTTTGCCTGCTTTCTCTGACTAAACAAAACTAATAAAGATAAATAAATAAATAAAAAGTGAGTAAGTAAATAAATAAATAAATACATAAAAGTGTTGTGAAATGAAACTCTGAATGTTTACCATGTGGATGCTTGAGACTAAACCCAACTTCAGTAACAGCTGCTTATGGGCTACACAAGTTGTATTCATATCCACACCACTTCTCACCAATATGTGATGTACCCTCTCTGGGCCAGTAATTAGGGAGCCTGAAACCTTAGCAATGACACTGGAAAGGGGCATTAATTTGGAAAAAAATGGATACACCCACTATTTCCATATGCAGCTCTTGGCATCAAGCACAATTTCCCTTAATAACACAGGGAAAACACTCAGTTTAGTGGCTGGTTTTCTGTTTCTCTCCATATTCCCAATAAGACTCCCCACTGGCACAGCTATAGAGTTGAGTTAGCTGAGTGTCCAGGCCAAGTCCTCCATCACTCTCTCTGTGAAACCAGTGCTTTGTGTCCCTGCTCCAAGTAGCTGGCACACACAATCTTTGAGATTTGATTTTCACACACACACACACACACACACACACACACACACACACACACACACACTGGAGAAAGGCTGGCACAGATATACTGGCTATGCCCCCTTCTTCTCAGACTATAAGGTAGTTACACTGCCACCAGATGCTCCAAAGCCAGCTACTCTAAGGATCTTGCAAGGATGCCCAGTTATACTGAGTGAAATTAATATTAATACAAATAATAGTGTTTGGCCAATGCAGTAAGGCTTTCAGGAGTGGCCACATAGTTACCAAATAGATATAAGTACTCTCAAAGGTTAAAATATTCTCTAAAGAACCCTATAATGAAATGTTTAAATATATTTAATAACAAATAAAAGAACATGAACATACTAAATATTTATTTAAAATAAACACCAGAGTTTCAATCACAGGAATATTAAAATAACACAGATGAAATGATTCACACAGATACAGAACAACAGTGTTTAAATAATCTTACTATATTCTTCTGACTGATCAATAGAATTATTATTCCCTGGTCACTTACTAGAGCAAGGCAAGATGAAGTAGGTGAGAGATCCCTCTTTGTCAAATTACAAAAACAGACTGCAATGAGACTTCAGTATTAAAAATAATTTTTGTCCTAGATTACAGAATGACATCACATACACCTGGTCATCTGACTTCTGGATCCCATACTACTCCCTTTGCTAGAAACTGCCAGGGTTTAGCACATATTTGTCAATAATACACACACATAGTGTTTTGCTGAGATCTGTTGCAGCTTCTGGAAGTCATAAAAACATAAAGCACTTCAACTCTTCCTACAGAGACTAACATGCCATACGTCTTACAGACATCAAGTCTCTGACTTCATTCAGAACTGTAAGATAACACCTATATGGCCAAGGCCCAGTAGTTTAATTTCAGAACATTTTTAAAAGTTAGCTGCAGCTGGACTGTGATTAATCTCTTCTCTTCCAGTATCCTCTGTTGCAATATATTTATTTCAACAGTTCCAATGTGTACATTTAATCAGTTACTACATGCATGTATATCTCTTTTCTGTCCAGCAGGACCCACTGTTGATACATTTTCAACACAGGAAAACCTCAGAAATACATTTTGAGCATACGCATCTATGCAAATCAGTCTGCTATACAAATGACATATAATTCTTTACAAAATTCCAGCTGGTTGTGCTAGCATATGTTACACATCTACTGTCCTACTTCTCCTGCCATAGCTGGCAATACCTCACATCATCACATATGCTACAAGACAAAAATATATTTAGTGTGGTAAAATATACTGACATGTTACTTCTGATGTACTGACAATTTAATAAATTATACTTCATTACTGTAGTCTGTGAACTGAGCAGAAGGGAAGTATAACAGTCCCATTAGAAAGCAAGTGTAATGCAACATCACAAGCTATAACTGAATCCACATTAACTCTGCACTGGTATTTAGCAGCATTCATATTCAAGAGTTTTCTTTAAAAACAGGACATGTGCTTACTGGTTAGCCATGTATTTTTAACATGCTGTGAGAAGTCTAGCTAATGAAGAACATAACATTTTATTTTCAGTTTTGATTTCCCCTTCACAATGATCGGAAGTTTCAAAGAACATACTTTGCTAGGACAAGTAAATAATTACTCTGTATGTATGCTGAATATATGCACATTTTTTTGAAAAATTTTAATCAGTTTCATACAGCATAAAAAAGATAAACTAAAACCAGTTATCTCTGGACCTAGTGTTCTACCTAGTCCCATGGTGCTTAGATAACCTGGAACCCATTGTTAATGGGTCAAAACTATTCAAACATTAACTGATAAATATTCTAAATAAGAACAGCTATAATGAAATTGTGCATAATTCCCTGTATGGAGATAGGGATGATAGCTTTAATGTTACAGTACTATATGCTTGAGTGTCTATGTTACAGTGAGCACTTTGTACAAGTGCACTCTTGTTCTTCTTGAGGAAGGTTATTTTAAAGTAAACCCTGACATTTGGTTATATATCCATGGAATCCCCTGTACTACAGCCATGGGAAAAACGTATGTCCATATTGTATTTACAGCTTGCAATGTTATGAAAAGGTGAGGATAGTAGGCCATTTGGCAGCATCTTAGATAACTTGTGCAGAACCATCTCTAAACTATGTGGATGAAGCAACTGCTGTCCTGCTAGAATCTGATATCATTGTGGGTTGGAGAACTTTATTATATTTGTGACTGCAAAGGGCAATATAATGGGTCAAATGTCTACACAGTGCTATTTAATTACAGGCATGTCTTCAGATAATTGATCAGGTTAACTAAGTTTTGAGTCTTTCTAATATAGTATTCAAATTATTTATACATATCTAGCAAATATAGGATTTCTTCCCCTTCATTCTGGTGGTTTGGAGAAATGACTAGCAATTGCAATGCTCAAGGAAATTGTTGCAATGCATTTTGAATAAAATGTATTTTTAATTACATCCTTTCCTTAAAATAAATCAGTGTGATAGTTTACAGAGTAGTGCTTGTGCCTTAAATGCACAGCAATTACAGTTTGAGGATACAAGCACAGTTATTAAAAATGAGCAAAATGCAAATCACCTAACAAATAAATTTTTAGTTCAGATTCCAGCAGAATAAATATACCATAGCAGTGGGATTTTCTGTTTTAAGAGCACAGGCTGATACGCAATCAGAAAGTGTAAATACATACACCTTGAATAATGAAGGATCCAAGTATATATCAAAGAATGGTTTACATAATCCAAGGACCTTGGTATCAGGCAAGGCAGTAGGACCAACAGTTCAGTAACAAATATTTTCCACTCTTGTAGATGACATTTCCTTGTATGATGTCTTACAAACTCTTTTAAGGTGTTTAATACTTGCACAGAAAAAGAACTGCTGGTAAAAATTAGTTTTATACTCCAAGCTGAAATCTTCTGAGTCTTGAGACTGGGATGCAACATCCTGCCCTTTTGTGTCAGTAAGAAGATGTGAAGAGGCCAAGACCATGGTGGAAAATTGTTTAGGTTCCTTATACAGTACTACCATTCCCTTCACCAAGAATAGACTATTACTATAAGATGGGCTCTTGTCTTGTTTTACTTTTAATGCTTTCTCAGCTAAAGGAAATAGTCAAAGTCCATGGAAGGGAAAAGCACTCATTTGTTCAAATTATTTTTTGAAGAATGTGGGTGCAGAAAGTTTGGACTTGATTGCTAAGATCTATGACAAAAAGGTCCACTTCAGCAAGACTCCATATTTGCAAAACATTCCAAAACACCTGAGGATCCAATTTCCAGCTGTGGACCAATGTTATCTCTACTTATAGCTCTGCTAACTGTTTCTTTTAACCTGGGATATGTTCTACTAACCCTTGGAGGCTGTATTGTAAAATCCAATCCCAAATCCAAAATTCTTCCTTACAAAACTGGAAGGCTGTTTCCTTCATGAGTGTTTATGTGCCACATTATTGCAGCACCATTTGTACTAATATGAGTGTCTCTTGGGTGGAAAAGAAAAGTCTTGAAATGATGTTAATCTTTTGCAGATTGCTTGCATTTCCCTCAATACCAATGTGAACTAAATTTTATTGGTTGAGACATATTGCCCTGAACTGATAAGCTAATAAACTGATTTTCCTATCATAATCTGAAGAGAAGAAACATAAAGAAATGTTTTATTGTTCTACTAAGAGAAAATACAAAGACACTTGAACACATAAGTGATGTAATATCTTTTATTGGACCAACACAGGTTTTACAATTACTCGAGCTTTTGAGCTGGCATGAACTCTTGTTTAGAAATAAATAAAAAACATTCCAGACAAGCTGATTCTGTTTAATGCATTATTGCATTAGTGCTTTCATCAGGATTTTTCCTGACTTTATCAGATCTTATGACTTTGTTAGATCTTTTCTAGAAAAGATTTATAGCAATGATAAAAGATTCAATTAAAAGAGACAATTACCTTAGAAAACATTTAGAATAATTATTTACCAAGATCTGACATTGCAACTGCATTTCACTACTATGCAGAAACTTGTATGTCACCATGGTGACTATCTGTATATATATAAAACACCTGACAAACATTGGTTCTCTTATTTTTCCGCACGTGTCATTAGATGTCTGCACATAGTTTTGGAACTGTAATAGTAGGAGGCTGTTATCCTACATAAAGGAGGTATACTCGAAACAGTTTGGAAAATTATGAGTAGAAACGGTCAGAAATTTCAGAAGAAGTCATGAGGAGAATTAGAGTCCATTGGTGACTTACAGGAGAGTCTGAGAACCATCAAGGGAGTGATATGAGAATCGAGTCTTTTTGGAAAAAAAAAATCAACCAGAGACTCACTGTAAAAGCAATGTGAAAAAAATCTTTAATGAGCACCAGAGACAGCAAGACAAATATTATAAAGAAAATATGAGAAAAAATCTGGAAGGGTGACAGAATGTTAGGAATGCCCATCTGCTATTAAAAGTGGATTCTCCCAGCTGATGAACTTTACTTTTATAATTTATCCAAGTGTTTTGGTTTGATTTTTTTCATATCATGACAGGAATAGACCCCATTCTTATGTCATTGCATATTTATTGCTGATGAAATCAGGATGTTTGCCAAGCGATATTGATACTGCGAAAATATTTAGGTATGCTTGCAAATTCCTTTTTATCACTTTCTTAGGCATTGGTATTGGATAATTCCATGTGATCAGTACTTTCCCTTTTACAATACTTTCTAATGTCTCTCAATTAACTTGTATGTTATAATGTTTGCATTGTCTCCTGTTGTAACAACTTTGCACATTTATTTGTTTGTCTGTCTGTTTGTTTGTTAACTGGAGTAGAAAATGGATTGCAAAAAAAAAAAAAAAAAAAACCAAGTCTGAGCCCAAGGAAAGGGTATAATTCAAAATAAAAACAATTGCTAGTTGTATTACAAATCATTCAGCATAGAATCCAGAAGAAACTATGTTTGTACACATTTTACAGTTAAAAATAAGTAAAGCACAACTCATGAAGAAAATCAATATTTTCAACAAGACTAACTGAGTAATAATTATTTGAGCAGAATTTGGGGTATGAGAAGATGTCTTTAAGGTAAGATGAGAAAGAGTCTTATTGTTTGGGGGCTATGATGGAGAAGCAGTGTTCTGTACTATGACGTCGGGATGCAGATGTGTTAAGATGTTGTCCAGAGTGGGTGAAACTTCCGAGAGAACAGAATGGAATGTGTTTTTATGAGTCTGGAAGCTGAGGGTAAAACTGTCTGATCACAAAGCACTTTGAACCGTTGTGGGCCAAGGAAGCGGTCAGTTCTCTGTGAGAGTAGGAGCCATTTTGTTTTTTCAGTGGTCAAGCGGTGGCGTACTGCAGTGGTGGTGCTGGGGTAGCGTTGTCGCCTCACAGTAAGACATTGTCCCGTTCGATTCTCAGCTAGAGCGTCTTCTGTGTGGAGACATGCATGAATGGGCATACCTTCGTTGAAGGTTGTGCATCAGGGCTGGCAACTCGGCATGTAAAAATCTACTGCCAATCATTAGTGGACCAGAGTTCCACTGTGGTGACCCCTTACTGGGAAAAGCCAAAAGACTAGGAGGAGGAGGAGTGGTCAAGTGGTGGCATCCATTCTTTGGAGTTAGGGTGTTTAACTAATAAATGCTATTAGAGATGGTTTACATAATAGTGGTGTCCCTTTTAGATGCAAAAGCAATAAGAGGGAGGTTATATTGCATGTGAGAGAACAGCATAGCTTTACTGAAGGCTGCTCTGTGCTCATATCAGAGGAAGGGTGGGGAAGTATTTTAGCCCAGAATAATGGTGTGTTAACTTTTTCCTGTGTATAGTCTAGATGAAGGTGGAAATTTAGAAAGGGGTCTAGCCAGATCCCATGATAGCTACAGGCTGTGACATTCTCAACAGAATTACCAATTTGTTCTATGATTTACAAAGGGACATTGGATATAAATATTCAGCCGTGTGTATCACAGCTGGCAACAAGATGTGCAACTGTTGCTAATTCTGTGCTGCAAAACTTATATTTGAGTGTATCCCCTACTCTTTCTACATATCTATAGTCCACTATCGTGAGCTGCCATTATTAACTTTAAATGCTTTTGTTTATATTTACCTTGCCATTCATGTGCCAACTCTTGAATAGAATGTGGTTGTTTCAGTATTTTAATATACTTTCTACTATAATTGTGAGTTTTACATTTTTCTTTTTTCTAATCATGTTCTTTGCATTCTTTGTTTTTTTTTTCAGTTATTTATTAATTTTTGGCACTGTCTGTTGCTACCGATTTTTTGTCAACTACTGGTTTGATTCTATATCTGTTCCACCCCTAAATGTGTGTGCTAACCTGATTAGTGACGTCATGCAAGACTTGCTTTCTTCATGGTCTAGGAGTTTCACTAGGTTTGGATCTAATGGCATCAATAAATATGTATATAGTCTCACTAGCACCAACCTATACATGTCATCAATTTCAGGAAGATCCATGTCTCTTTCAGACCAAGAGCTACATAATCATGGCAAACCATGCTTTTTGCATCTCATTTGATAGGGATAAAACAGTTTATTGTTCTCCTATTCAACTGCTTCAACATTTTTGGGGGGCAATCAATCATACCAAAGCTGTAAGTTATAATGGGGGGGCATGCTGATTTATAGCTTTGAAACATTATTAAATGTCACTGGAGCTGTCATTAGCAGTTTCAGTGCTTTACACTATTCCTTACTATGCTTTTTTTTTTTTTTTTGTTTATGTTGTATTAGTGTCCGTTCATCTATTCTCAGAGATTTATTTACCCTGTCTTGGCCTGTTTCTTTTATATCAAGCTTCTCTCCAGATTTGATTCTTTTTATTGCATCAGTGTTCCTGCAGCAAACGTTGCTTTTGCATGTTTATTGAGATTGTTAAAATGTCTTACATCATCTTATAGAGTTTTAACAAGCTGTAGCTGTGCATTTCACTTGTTTGTCAGATGAGTTATGTAGTTTTAGATCAACCACAAAAAACAGAATGCTGCCTATTTATTTATTTATTTATTCTTTTTTAATTTGCAATCTGCTAATGTCCTACTGAGATTCCTGCCTTTTTAGAGATCTTTATTATGTTTTTTTTTTAATTTTTTTTTTTTGAAGAAAAAGGCAACCCTTGATAGCATATAATCCTCTTTTATTCCTTTTTTATTTAATTGCCACAACTGTATATTTATATACATGACTAAAGCCTCTATCTGCATCAATACCTGTATATAGCTTATACGTTTTGGAAGCCAAGTTGTAGGCTGATAACTCTCAGGATGGCTTGCTGGATCACTTATAAATATGATTATGTTTTCCCTACTGTTAACCAGATGAAATTGCCATCCACATCATAATATGCTGGAATTAAATACTCATCTGATGAATTTAGGTTGGCATTTGCCAGTGTTCAGTGGTTTGGTTCTTAAGAAGTAACATTTTAGACTGAATCTGTATATATGGTGCTGGGTGTGTTCACTTTAAATTTTCAGAGGATAACCGCCTACAAACAATGCAGATGTGTGCCAGTAATCAACACTGTATGTGACTCATAAAGGCATTTACAAAGCATCATAGTTACAAATATTTCTGCTGACTAGCATTGCAGGGTAAAACATTTTATCCTTCTGTTTCTAGAATGTCTTCTGGGAGGTGTTACAACAGCACAATGCCTCAGTAATACTGATGTTTGCCACTTGGTCTATATATTCACAAAGCAAAAGCTGTAGCCAAATTCTTAATGTTAATACGATTTAAAATCCACTATACATGTATCTTCACTCCTCTTTGTTTCATTTTGAAGATTCTTCATTACCTTTCAGGATTCGGAAAGCAAACTAACAGCACCTTATTTACCAATTTGTTAATTCCATTCATGTTTTTCCTATTTGTTTGCACTTTAATTTCACTTTGTTTACATCTTGTTTCTTTTCACAATTTTTGAGTATGTGTTATGTATACAGTTGACGTTTGATGTTTGTCTTCTCTGTTGAATAGAAACATGACGCCACTCCTAATTTTCTGATTCACTATTTGACATTATCTGGATTTTCACAATGTATCATCTGGGGAAATGTTTGTCTGCTTTTAAAACATTTGGTCACTGATAAGGACAGTTGTCAGCTGATGCCTTGACTACTGTTGATATGCTTCCAATAATCTTGTTCACATCAGTGGAGATTTGTTTATACAGCAGTTTTTTTTCTGGATACTAACACTGGTTTTCCTTTGGCTACTGTATGAAACACAAAATTAATATGATAATTTGGTTTATCTGCACTTTGTAAGGGGGACACATTGAATCACTCTGTGCAGATTACTGATTGGTTATTTTGATGCTGTCTACATTTGGGTGCCTTTCGCTGCTGGGTATTATCATTAGCTCCTGAGATTTCTGTCTGCTGTTTCCATAGTGGTTGTTTAAGTGATTTTTTTTGTGGATCACGCACTGTTTCAGTCACATGAAATATACCTGCATATCTGAACTTTAATGTGACATAGAGATCAAAGCTGCTGTCTCATTTATAGAGGGATGCCATGACTGTGTTCGTTTTACAGCACACCAGACTATATAGTTCTTTTTGTAACCTCTCAATCTGCATGCCAATGATTACAGGATTTTATTGGTAATGACTCTAAATAGTATAAGACTTATTTTTGGTGCTGCAACTTATTTCCAGTTATCAAACTTTGTTTGCCTTCTTTAAGATCTATATATATTTGAAAGTATTTGTACCTTGTTTTCTATGTTTATTATGCTTTTGCGAGCCATGATATTTTTTAGATATATAGTAATTATATTGTAGTGCATGGAGCACCACGATTAAGCTCAAAGAATGGCTTAATTATTATCTAGTTCAGTGCTGCTATAGCGGGAGATCTTAACAGCGCTTAGAGAGGTGCTTAACAATTGTCAGGCATCCCCTAGGCACTGTTAACATAAGAGTCTGCACTAAAAACAGATAGCACTGACCAGTAAATAGCAGTAGAAGGGCATGAAATGTGTTTGTATCAACACGTGTTTCACTGTACCTTGAATTAAATTGCATCCCTTACACAGGAAATATGTAAGATATGAACCATTTTCTCACTGCTTTAATGGCTTTCAAAGTGAGAGCAACACATCACATTTTTAAACCTTACTTTTGATTAATTTATAGTACATGGAGAAGATACATCTCCATGCACTACAAAGAATTATGAGTGGGTAAGGGGACTTTAACCTTGTATTATATGTTGTCAACATGGATGACAAGATTCCCCACTTGAGATTCGATCTCAAAGTGAATTCCTTAGCATCAGGGAGGGATCAAGGCAGACCCTGGACAAGCTTGACAGACTGTATATGTCAGGTTGCCTGGGAATGGTGATGGGTGTTGCAGGATGAACTGGAGACTGCTGCAAGGGATATGGAACTCTGGTTTGCTCTGCACAGCTTGCAATCCTTGTGTGGCTGATCTGCACTGCCATGCTAAGTACCATTACATAAGTCTAAATATAGAATATTACATTAATGTTCTACATTCATGTGATTTTAATTAGGAAAAAACTAGGGCTTTGCATGTGATAACATTTTTTTTCAGTTTCCTCATATACTATATTATCCTACTGGTTACAAAAAAGCATGAGCAGATATGAGAAACACTATAAAATATGAAAGAGACGCTGATACCTTTCTTATCCACATCAGGATAGATAATCATATCTCCCATTTAAAACACATTGTGGATCACCATAACAAATGGAAACAGTTCTGCATGTTTTGGGTGCTGTTCTTCCATTTTGTCACATCATGCAAACTGTGTAAAGTAAAGGCCTGAGCAACATCTCTAGCATATACCCTTCTACAAGTCTAGCTTTCACAGCTGGACTAAATGCTTGTGTTAAAATCTCACAAGTGGCACCTCTCTCCTTGTTCTTTATATGATACTTCCATTGCACCATAATACAACTCTAGCCATCACTGCTACTTTTATCACACTAGCACATTACCTTCAAGTTCTATGATTGGACACCCAAATTATTTTTTTGTTTGTGTGTTTTTAATGCTTACTTTCCATCATAACAAAATCTTCTAAAGGTCACTATTCCTACCTTTTTATAACACAAGAGGGTGTATTACTTTGAATTCATGAATTCATTGTTGCTCTTCAAATTACTATAATGCATTTTTGTAACAGTTCATTACATAGACTATGAACATCTCATCTGTGTGACAGATTCATCAAATGCTGAACTGAATATTCCTCAAAACTTGTGCAGCTGGGTGTCGCATGTCTCATCTATTCAAATGAGACCATACCTTTCAACCTTTCAGTGCAAGAAATCTGCACAAAGCCAGAAAGAATGGGGGAACAAAGGCCCAAAAACAGGGACATCATTTAAATATTGCTCTTATAAACTTAGAAAGTTGCTAAAATAACATGTTTTGCATAATTATGTATTTTATGAAGGATACAAAGTTAGAAACTCAAATTTCTGTTATTACTTAGCATTATTTAGTAACTTCAGTCTTCCGTGATTTGCAGGAAAATCACAAATTTTATGAGGAACAGACTAAAAATATAAGGCAAAAATCTGGACATTCTGCGAAAATCTGTACAGTTGAGAGGTATGAGTCAGACACTGAGGCATGAGATGAGTTCAAGTTCTTTATTGTATTTAAACACATCAGGAGCTGTAACTGGAACATATACTCTGAACTTTGCATGTTTATTGACTCACTCATTACTTCTAACACACTCACATATGCATCTCCATTCAAGTTTGCACTCACTGTGAATGACAATTAAAAATTACACTGATCACGCACATGCTCACATGCAAGTGCTCTCTGACTACAGTGGCTGACTAGGTACAATATACACCCTGATCTACATCCTCCCTCTTTAATTTTGATCGTCATGCAAAATAAGAGAACAAAAATATTTTGAGAGCTAAACAATATATCAGCATCTTAATAAACAAAACTGAGTCTAATTCGCTGTTTATTTAGGATTCAGTATGGAATTTCTATCTGATCTGGTAACATAGACATTCTGACTGGGTTTAGCAACAGGGACTTTATCTGGGGATTCTTTCACAACTGGAACATCAGGGATTACATCAAAATTATTTGAAGGAAGCGCATTGTCCTTTTGAATTTAAACAGGTATAAAGTCACTCTGAATTAGAGTTATTGGCACAGACAATTTGCTGCATCACTGGTTCGGACACAGGTAACACCTGTCTACAATTTCTTCTGAAATCCAATCCTTCAGATTGTATGATGTAAGATCTCAGTTCTTCACAAATATTCTTCATGATTCCTACTTGGTCATATCCCTTAGATGTTTGCATTCTCACAACTTCTCTGTAGTAATGGTCTAAGTGTTTTCTGGTCTTATCATAGTACACATTTTGTGAGTGATGTTTTCTTGAAAGTTGAGTCTTGACCACTCTGTTGTTCTTTACATTTGTATTAATAATTGTTTACTGATTGGTAAGGTTGTTCTAGCCTGTCTAGACATTAATCTCTGAGCAGGTGAACCAAGCAGGTTGTCTTGAGAAATGTTTCTGAGACTGAATAAGTTAAGGAAAACATCAATGCCATCTCTTTTGGATACTCCAACAAGTGCTTTGCACTCTGAACTGCACATTCAGCTAAACCATTGGCTTGTGGATACTCTGGACTACTAGTAATATGGACAAGCTCCCAAGACTCAGTAAATTTCTTGAACTGCTAACTTGTAAACCATGCACCATTGTCAGACATGACTTTGCGCAGACTACCATGGACAGAAAAATGTCTCTTAAATTTTGTAATGACTGTCTTGGACATCAAGTTAGGAAATAGGTCATTTTTAAACTAATTTGAATAACAGTCTACTAATACTAAGTAATGTTGATCATTCTATTTAAAAATATCTGTGGCAGCCGTCGACCATGGCAATTCAGGAATCTGGTGTAGCTGGAGGTTCTTTTTGTTGATGCAGTTTGGTGATGTTGCAAATTGAACATGCTAGAGTTTCCTTCTCCATATCTTTAGACATAGAAGGCCAAAATACAATGTCTCTTGCCCTTCTTTTGGTTGAATCAATACCTGGGTGACCACGATGCAACATTTTGATATATTCCTGTAGTAATGCTTTAGGAATTACCAGTTTTGGACCTTTCATGATGATTCCATCTTCCATCATGATGTGCTTGTCTCTGTAAGGAAAATACTGATGAATGTCAAGTGGTAAACTGGTTTGTCATGTTGGCCATCTGTGACTGGTAACATTTTCTATGTTCTGGAGAACTGGGTTTGAAGCTGTGTTATTTCTTAGTTCATCAAGCCTCAATGACAGAAAATCTCTGACTTCTATGACTTCAAAGTCTGTAGTTTCATTGTCATGCGGCTCTGTCATTTGTCTGGTTGCGCGTGACAAAGCATCAACAATGTACAAGTGTTTGTCCTTTTTGCAAACAATCTCAGAATTGTACTTTTTCAATTTTAACATCATGCATTGCAATCAAGCTGGAGTTGTATACATTGGCTTTTTCAAAATTGTCACTAGTGGTTGGTGATCAGCTTTTATTTGGATAGATCTGCCATAAATATAATCATTGAACTTCAAACATGTGGACACTACTGCCAAAAGTTCTTTCTCTATTTGTGCACAATACATCTCTGTTAGGGTTAACATTCTTGACACATAGGCTACTGGTATGCCTTCTTAAAGTCATGCTGCACCAAGGCCATACTTTGAAGCATCACAAGAAAGGTTTTTGAACATCATAATATCTCAGTGTGGGTGGACTGGCAATTTTCTGCTTCAGAATAATCGAATGCTGTTGGTGTTATTCCAACCAGGACTAGTGTACATTCTTGCATGGCAGCTTGTGTAGTGGGGTAGGATGTTTACTCAAGTCTAGGATGAACTTTCCTAAATAGTTGACCATACTTAGGAAACCTTGTAAAGATGTGACATTTTCTGGAACTGGCATTTCAAGAACTGCTGCTTGCTTAGACGGATCTGGCTATAAGCCAGAACCTGTAAACAAAATGACTCACATAAGTAACTTCTTTCAGTTTGAATTTACATTTCTGAGGATTCAGTTTAAGATTTACTTCACATGCACAGTCTAGAACTTTCCTAAGATTTCTATCATGTTTGCTTCACCATTGCTTCTAACAATAATGTTATTTAATATAATAATACATGGATAACCAGAAAAAAAAAATATTCCATGTCATGTTGAAAGACTTCACTGGCAGAATTGATTCCAAACAGCATCCTTAAAAATCTGTATCTACCAAATGGACTACTGAATGCAGTTAACAATGAAGATTTGTGATCCAGCGAAATTTGCCAAAAAGAGCTTTTCGCATTTAAGACTGAGAGAACAGTGGAATTTGGCATGACAGCATCTACCTCTTCTATTGTACGCATCAGATGATGAGGACGCTTTAGTGCTTTGTTTAAGTTTCTTGGATCAATACATATTCAAATATCATCTGAGCTTTGTTTATGAGCTACAACCAGGGAGGAGACTCATCCAGTTGGTTCTTCTTACTGGATTAAGGAAATCTAAATGCACCATTTTTTCTAGTTCTGCTTTTACTTTACTCTGCATTGCTACTAGAATTTTGCATGCTGGTCTGACAACTGAAATGACATCATAGTTTAACTTCATGGAATATGTGACTGGAAGTTTACCAAGCTCGTCTTTAAAAATATCAGCATATTCACAAAAAATATTCTGTGTAAAACTATTGTTGTTACTCATACTTATATGGTGGACCTTTTTATTAAATAAAATTAGTCCCATTCTCAGACTCTTTGAGGCCTAAAAGAGACTGTGCATGTCTTTTGACTATGTAAAACTGCAAGTCATAGCTGTTTCCAGCAGAATGGCATGAAAGAACTACTACACCATCAGTTTGAATCACTTCATCACCAAAAGCAACTAGTTTTGCACACTTCGCTGTATCAGGTTTCTCACCAGCGTTTACTTTAGCAAACATTTGTGTTAGATCCTGAGTTTACTTTAAGTTGTAAAGGTTTCCCATTAATTTGTGCAGTACAAAATATTTCACCCTTTGCTGACAACTGATAGTCTGCTGTATAAACTGTTTCATCGATCACAGAAACACCATCAGCACAGAAAGTGTGCTCACAGCTCTTGGAGTTTGCTACAGTCTCTATCTGATCTACTTTCTTCTTCAGATACTCTCTTTTAATATAGGTCTTTGACACTTTAGACTTGCAAAACCTTTTGAAATTATTCCACTTTTTACATTTGTTACATTAATGACCAAAAGCTAAACACTTTTCCTGTTTGGGTTCATGACTGCCTCCACAATTATGGCAGCAATGAGGTTGGGACTGGCACTCTTCAGTTTATATTTCTTTTTCCTCTTACCTTTCTGTTTCACACTATGAAGATTCACACTAGCAGACACTAAATGGTAATATATGGTGCAACAGTTTCACCAGGATTTTAATTTCTTATCTAAAATGTATGCCTTTCCATTGTAATATTGGTTTGATGGTTACACATTTCTCTAAATTTACATTTTAAGCACTCGGGGTCTTCCTGCGTTTAAGCCTGTATCACAATATGATAGTTCTCTCCCTCCCCTGCATACACAAATGATCATTCTCACTCAATGGCCTCTGAGCCAGCTAAATTGAGACGTATAAATGCTTTTGTATTGTACGCTTTTATCAGAAAATGTGGCCTGTATGAAAATATCATATAATTGCTCAAACACTCTCCGTTTCTCTGCAATATTATCATCAAACACCAGCGGTTCAGGTCTCTGAAATCCCTCTGCCATAAGAACAAATTTCTTTTAAACATTAAGTACAGACCTGGTATTTGTAATTGTGCTCAAATGCACAACAATCCCTCAGAAAATGCTTTACTTTAACACCACAAATACTTTGAACACTCCAGACACTTTGGACACTTTGAAAAGTCTTAGTTACTGTGAAAACATTGAAAAATTTCAGACATTTTAACCTTTTTGAACATTTTAAACACTTCAGAGACCATTTCAAATACTTTAATCATTATATCACTATTTCAGACATTTTGAATCTCTCGGAAATTATTTTGAACATTTTGAATGCTATTCCACATGTCTGGTGACTGAAAATCATTTAAAAAAATTCAAGTACCTTTGAATAACCAGTGGCCTTTTTGTGAGTTTGCTCCTGTATTTTATTCCACTTCTAACTGCATGCTTCATAGTTTGCGAGCTGCTTCAACTTCGTATCCCATTCTGACACCATGTCACATGTCTTGTGTATTCAAATGAGACACTGAGGCATGAGATGGTTTCACATCAGGAGCTGTAACTGGAACATGTACTTCGAACTTTGTATGTTTACTGACTCACTCACTACTTCTAACACACTCACATATGCATCTCCATTCAAGCTTATACTCACTTTAAATGACTATGCAAAATGTAATATTTGTTTGAGGGTTGCACATTTCTCTAAATTTACATTTTAAGCACTCAGGGTCCTCCAGCGTTTCAGCCTGTATCGCAATATGGTGGTTCTCTCCCTCCCCTGTATACACAGCAGGTGCATACACAAATGAATGTTTTCGCTCAATGGCCTCTGAGTCAGCTAAATTGAGAAGTACAAATGCTTTTGTATTGTGCCTCTTTATCAGAAAATCTGGCCTGTATGAAAATATCATATACTTGCTCAAACACTCACCATATCTCTGCAATATTATCATCAAAAACCAGTGGTTCAGGTCTGTGAAATCCCTCTGCCATAACAACAAATTTCTTTTAAACATAAGTATAGACCTGGTATTTGTAATTATGCTCAAATGCACAACAATCTCTCTGAAATTGCTTTAATTTAACACTACAAATACCTTGAACACTCCAGACACTTTGGACACTTTGAATAGTCTTAGTTACTGTGAAAACATTGCACATTGCGAAAAAATGTGGACATTTTATCCTTTTCGAACATTTTAAACACTTCTGAGATGATTTCCAACACTTCATTATGTCACTATTTCAGACATTTTGAATCTAATTATTTTGAACACTTTGAATGCTATGCCACATGTTTGGTGACTGAAAAGCATTTAAACTAATTCAAGTACCTTCGAATAACCGCTGACTTGTTTGCGAGTTCATTCCTGTATATTACTTCATTTCTAACGGCGTACTTCATAGTTTGCAAGCTGCTTCAACTTCGTATCCCATTCTGACACCATATCACATGTCTTGTGTATTCAAATGAGACACTGAGGCACGAGATGAGATCACATCAGGAGCTGCTGTAACTAGAACATGTGCTTTGTATGTTTACTGACTCACTCACTACTTCTAACACACTCACATATGCATCTCCATTCAAGCTTATACTCTTGAATGACTATAAAAAAAATGGCAGTGATCTCGCACATGTTTAGTAACTTAAATGTATGTGCTGTCTGACTACATTGGCTGACTAGGTACAATATACACACTGATCTACACTGGGGTCACAGTATGAAACCATTTGGTGTCTGTCAGTTCTACCAAATGACATTTCATTGATTATAGAAATCGGGAAAAAAAAAATCCTGCAGTGTTATTCCTTTCGATTTGAATGTCTTCCTGTTGTCATATTCTCCATACTCTGGTTTATAGGTTCATAGGTTCATACTAGGCTATCTGCCCTAGGGCATTTATAAGCCTAGCCAGAATGTGTTTGGCTTTCGCCACCCATTTTAAATTTATTTTGCTATGCCCTTTTTCGAGGTTAGTATACTGTGCCTCTGTCTAACAGTGACACAGAAGTGATACCCGAGGTAAACCTACGATCTCCCATCCACTCATCAAGATTCTTCTTGAAGAGAGTCAATGAGGGTCTCTGCCTAACCTGGACTGGGATTTTATTCCAGAGTGAAGGGAGCCTCTGGGTTATGAATCTGTCCCTCCAGCATGTCCTATTTATTTCAGTGCTGAGGTTCAAGTCTCTCGAGCGCGTAGCTCGATGGGATTTGGATTTTCTGAGGTGCAGCATGTCCATTAATTCCGAGTTGGACATGGCTTTATACGTCAGGCACAGATCGCCTCTGAACAGGTGGTATGCCACTGAGTAGAGCTAGAGTTTCTTTAACCGGGCAGCATATGGCATCTGCTTCAGCCCTTTGATCTTCTTGGTGAGGTACTTTTGGGGTCTTTCCAGTTGCTGCAGATGTCTGGTAAGGTACATCCCAAAAGGGGCATTGTACTCAATTATGGGCCTGATGAGGGATGAGTAAAGAGGCTCGATGACCTCCCCTGATCTAGATGTGAATCCCTTCATGATTATGTGGGCTATATAAAATGTTTTTCTAACCACTTTGGCCACGTGGTTGTCAAATGAGAGATTGCTATCAACTTGGGTCCCCAGGTCCCTAATTACTTCTTCTGTACTTAATGGATTACCACCTATGTGGTAATTTGTGGGCACTTTGTTTTTGCCAAAGGGGATGACTATACACTTTTTGGCATTTAGTTTGAGAATGCAATTTACTTTTGCCAAACACTAAGTACACTGCTTTTGCTTTAACCACTACACAGTCATGGCTGTCTTGTTGTATATAATTTCCAACTAACATCTTTTTGAAGTACAAAGGGCAGAGCTTGGCACAGGATTCCTTGTGGAATTGCCTAAAGGACCCCCTCCTCCTTTATTTTCTATAAGAGCCTTCTACTACTCTATAGTACAAATGCAGGCATCACTGTTAGTTTATCACATTAGTTTATCGGGTCTATGTTAGAATAGCCAAAATATCAACATTCATAACATCAGTCCTAGATTAGCAAAAGGGCACAACATCAAAACTGTGAACATCACACAGAACATCAAAACTGTGAACATCACACAGTGCAAATGGGTGACTGTGCGACACTGTGGTGCAGCTGAGAGTGGAGTTTTGTTAGTCCTCAGCTGTAGTTTAATCTTGGAGATGGCATGTATAATTAGTGGGGGTGTGCAAAGTGCTAGGGAGCTTGCCCCAGCAAAAATATGTGTTGGCAATATTTTCAGTTTTGATTTTTGTGACACTTCAATGTTGTTCTGTTTCGTTAATCTGGGATCGATGTCATGAATGTTGATATTTTGGCTATTTGGTCTTAGGTGATAGTGTCGAAGTTTACTGAACCTGTATAAACCAGTTCATGTCCTCTGTTACAAATGCTAGTTTATATTGCTTGAATACATTTTTTTTTCTGTTTCTGAGTTTAACTTTAGGTTATCCCACTGTTTCAGTGTGAAAACAAGGGTATGTGCTGGTCTTGGAAAACATTGTCTCCAAGTAATACACAGTTAAACAATTCCTGATGTACCACTTTATATATTGTCATATTGTGTTCTACCTACATAGTGTAAATCTCAGTTGCCTCTGGCTGTATTCATAATTTCATATATTTCACACTGCAATTTTGTTATGTTGTTTCCTCTACTTCCTTGCATAGTTACTTTACAACGAATGCTATGATGTCATCCATGGATGCGCTTTCCTTTCCAGCTTATTAACCTACTTGAGACGGAAATATCAATGGAAGGAACTATAAATAATGACCTCCAAAGTAATTTCCCTACTGCTCAAACAACGAATCGCAGGCTTTTACTCACTGTGCCCTTTATTACTGTGCGTTTTCCTGCTTGGCTGCTCTCTGCCCTAATTTCATGCTGTTGAACATTTTATCAGCTGCTTGTGTGAGAAAGCTTTGAAAGTTGCATTGTACTGTTTGGAAAAATTTACAGGAGTTGGAAATATGAGTCACTAGCATGACTTCTAGCCTACAGAGTGATACATATAAAGTCCAAAAGATATACGTTAAGTGCATATTTAAGTTACAGAGAACATAAGTGAAAAATCAGAATTAACATCTCACTATTACTTTGTGTTTTGGCACATAGGCTATTTCTATAGAATGTTTGAAAAAAAGTAGTTAAATTAATTATGTGTTGATATATATTTTGACAGTGGATATGGGTAAAAACTACCATTTGCTTGAAATGATATATACACTTTATAGGATAAGACAACATCTGTGGTCTGTCACAGATTTCATGTTGCGCTCCTTCATAAAAAAGTGTTGCTCTACACAATATTGTGCAGAGTGGTCTGTGTTTACACAACAGTGCACCAGCTATGCCAGACTATTCCAAAAGTACAAGGATGATTGTTTTGATTTCTTCAGTAAAACATGTGATGCACAAAGCAGCTTAAAACTGTATAATATATGATAGTCTTATCACACAGAGAGGGTTATAAGGAATATCCATATAGAACCTGTAAAGCGTGACACTCAAGTGAGGATTGAAGGTGGTTAAGCAAACATAGCTCCTAAAAATTTATTCAACAAATTACCCAAATGAAGGAATGATGTGTCACCCATTTATCTAATCTCCCTTCACTGTGGGTGGGAAAAAGTCAATCATCAAATCTGTGGAACCAGATGGAGCAAAATGTGTGATATGATTAATGCACTCAAAGCAGTGCAGTCTCACTGCATCACTGAATTATAAGCAATTCTTTTTACACAGATAAACCACAGCTAGTACATGACAATTCATGCAATACATTAGTCCTAAGAAGGGAACAATGCTGAATAACAAAGATATATTCAGCATCATGTTACTCTTTAAGTTTATTATCTGGCAGGATGAAGTATTCCATGTACATTATACATGCAAGGAAACACTTAGAAAATGAAAAAAAAACAAAAAACAAAAAGTAAATATCCTGTGCAACAAGGCCTTTAGCCAGTTGAACATATTGCTACAGTTCAGCTGCATGGTTCAGAAACAAGAAACTAGAAATACTATTAACCTAAAAGAGGCCATCATAAACCCAACAAAATTATTGAATAACATTAAATCTCTCTACACTATTACTAACTCTTTTTACACAGCTGGGCAGCAGGAATTGTGTATTATACTTGGTAAAACAGTGGTATGACACTAGAATGGCTTTCTTGCACATTTGGTGGATGTAAGTGTATTATACTTAGAAAACAGTGGTATAGCACTATAGTGGCGTACTTGCATATTTGGTGGATGCTACTGTATTATACTTAGTAAAACAGTGGTATAGCACTAGAATGGCCTACTTGCATTTTTGGTGGATGTTAGTGTATTATACTTAGTAAAACAGTGGTATAGCACTAGAATGGCCCATTTGCATATTTGGTGGATGCTAGTGTATTATACTTAGTAAAACAGGAGTATAGCACTAGAATGGCCTACTTGCATATTTAGTGGATGCTAGTGTATTATACTTAGTAAAACAGTGGTATGGCACTAGAATGGCCTGCTTGCATATTTGGTTGTTGCTAATGCCATCACAACTTTTTTTTTCCTCAAATATTTTTTTTTATTTTCAATTAAAATATCATTTACATAATATTTTTAAATATCATTTTAAACAACTATATACAATATTTACAACAGCCTGACTTTCAGTTATATACACTGTATGTTATTAAATATAGAATTAACAGATCAGTTATCAGAGATACAATATTGATTATTGCAGAGTGTCCAACAAATATATAACTTTCTTCCAAGGATTATTTACCAATGGCCTGGGATAGATTCGTAGTTCTTTGATTTTAATTTCCATCAATGCAGTTGTCTTCAGTAAAGTGTAGAATTCTTCCAAGGTCGGAGGTGTATTTGAATTCCACCTTCTGGTTATGCATTTCCTAGATATAGCAAGTATTGTCAATAACAAATACATATTTGTCTTATTCAGGTGGGGACCTTCATTTATATTTAGTGTTATCAATACCTTAGTTAAGGTAAAGGATTCATTAAATAAAGCTTGTAAAAATTATTGATTCCATTCCAGTATGATTTCATTTTATTACATTCATAAACATCACCAACATGGGTGACCGGTGTTCCACACCAGAGGTCAGCTCCTCGTTGGTCAGATCCGACCACAAGCTAATCACCCTAGACATCCACATCCCGCTCCCACCCCCCATTAGGAAAACAACCGTAAAAAATTTCTCCAAAGCCAACTTCACACTTCTTAAGACAGAAGTGGCAAACTTCATGACACCCATGGAGATGGACAATAGAGGTACGACTGCTGAATCGTACACAAATGCACTCTGTAAGCACTTACACGAGTGCATGGATCATGCTATCCCTAACAGAACCAAGATGCTATCCTCCAAAAAAGGAAGCCAATCTGGTGGTCTTCTGCCATAAACAAACTCTACAACAGAAGAAAGAAACTGTTGCAAAAAAGAGTAAAATCCCACAATTGGAGGAACTCCCTGGTCAGCCTCAGTAAGAAGCTGAGATCCCTCATAAAATCCTCCAAAGCTAGTTATGAAAACAAAATTGCCACTGATTCTAAAGACAACCACAAAGCATTCTATAGCTATGTCAAAAATCTCAATGGCAACACTCAGATCTGCTCTGAGTTACAGCACAATGACACTAAATATACAAAACCATCTGATATTGCCAACATCCTGGCAGATAGGTTCAGTGATAACTTTACCCCCCTCTCACCCCCTAAAGGGCCCATCTTTATACCGGAAGAATGCAAAGTTCTTGTAATCATGGCTGCACAGTTAAAAGCTTCACTCTCCAAAGCCAAGAACACAGCATCCATGGGACCTGACAACATCCCAGGCTGCCTTCTACATGAACTACAGAATGAACTGGCACCCCAACTAAGTACCATGTTCAATCATAGCCTCACCTCAGGCTTTGTACCCATTGAGTGGTGCACCGCGACGGTTGTCCCACTCCACAAAGGGGGGGGGTCACAACAGACCCTGGGAACTACCGCCCTATTAGCTTGACAAGCCTCGTCTGCAAGGCCATGGAACGTATCATCATGGAACTCATAAACAAAGACATAGGAGATCTCCAAACTCTGGACCCCACACAGTTTGGGTTTGTAAAAGGCAGATCATGTCTCCTAAACCTGACAGACTTCTTTGAAGTAGTCACCAAAGCCACAGATGAGGGTAAGGTGGTTCACACAGCGTATCTAGATCTCGCCAAGGCGTTCAACACCATCCCCCACTCTGGAATTATAGATAAACTCACTAAACTAGGTATAAATCCCTATGTCACAAGATGGGTTACCAACTGGCTTACTGAAAGAACCCACACTGTGAAAGTAGCAGACTCCAAATCAGACTTCAGACCAGTGACAAGTGGAGTACCACAAGGTTCAGTCCTGGGTCCTCTCCTGTTTGGTATCTACTTCTCTGAAGTACAGGCTAACACAGAAGGTCTTTGGCTAACTAAATTTGTAGATGACTGCAAATTAGGAGCCATAATTGAAACTCCTAATGATGTGGACACCCTACAAAAGGGCCTCACTGAGACAGATGCCTGGTGTCAAAGACATGGTCTCAAGCTCAATGCCAAAAAGTGCATTTTGTCCCCTTTGGTAAAAATTCTGTACCCATGAACTACCACATAGGCAGTAGTCTACTTAACATCGAAAGTGTGATAAGAGACCTTGGGACACAGGTGGACAGTAGTCTCTCCTTTGATAATCACATCACCAAAGTGGTCAGGAAATCCTTCTACATGGCACACCTCATCACAAAAGGTTTCTCATCCAGAAAAAAAGAGGTCATTGTTCCCCTCTACTCATCACTCATTAGACCCATTATAGAGTACAACTCCCCTTTTGGTATGTACCTCACAAGACATCTACAACAACTGGAAAGGCTGCAAAAATACCTCACAAAGAGGATTACTGGCCTCAAACAGATGCCTTATGCAGACCGTCTCAAAAAACTCCAGCTTTACTCCATCGCATATCGCCTACTCAGGGGCGATCTCTGCCTAACATACAAAGCTATGTCAAACCCAGAGCTGTTGGACATGCTCCACTTAAAGAAATCCCAATCCCTCTGAGCTACATGCTCTAGGGACCTAAACCTTGTCACCACAATAAACAGAACATGCTGGAGGGATAGATTCCTGTCCAAGAGACTTCCCATACTCTGGAACAGACTACCTATCTATGTCAAACAGAGCTCCTCATTAGCACTCTTCAAGAAAAATCTTGATGATTGGATGGGTAATAGGAAATTCACCCCGGGGATCACTTCTGTGGTTCTGCTTGACAGGGGCACAGGAAAATAATTTTCTTGGGTGGCGAAAGCCAGGGTACATTTTTGGCTATGCTTGTATAGGCCCTAGGGCCAATAGCCTAGTACCTACCTATGAACCTATGAACCCATGAATCCAGTCTGCTTTATTTGACTTTTCACACCTCCAGCAAAAGACATTTTTAGTAATACTGATCTTTTTAATTCTATCTGGTATTAAAAATGCTCTATGTAAGTATTTCCAGTTAAATATTTTCCAGTACTGTGTGTTAGAGGTGTAATTAACTGATAGTAAGATGTTACTTTTAATTTCTTCTGTTAACTGCAGTGACTGACCTTTTGTTAAGAACTGCCAGTATGATGGTTTGGGAATTGTTTTATATGTTATTAACTCTTTATATAGATTTGAAATGGAATTTTTCTTTTCACAACTATTATATATAAATTCATACAGAAAAAATATTAGATTTGGAATATCTTTAAATGAGGAATTATTAATTAAGCTGCATAAATCTTGAGTGTACATTAGAATGCTTTGTAAAGTTAACCAGTCCTGTGTTGGAATATTGTAAGCAGTTTTTATCATATGTATATCTAAAACATTTAATTTATTTACACATTGAAACCAGCATAAGAATCCATTTTGTTCCCAGGAGGTTATTGTTTCCCTATATATTTTGTGAGGAAAGTTCTTAGTGATGGTAAATGGGGTTAAAAGGTCAAACCAAAGTTTTAGATCTATGTTTGCACTGATAAGTTTTCTAAAGGAATTGTAATGATTAATCAGTGTTGTTTTAGAAGGGTTTGTTATATTATATTGTATACTTATGCATAGTATGTACCAGGGCTTGTTTGATTTGGCTACTATTAAAAATTTTTGAACAGATTAAATTCATTTGTTAATATAGCCATTGTTATTTCTTTCCAGTTGGCAAAATAATTTGAGTTTATCCAGTCTATTGTAGTTTTAAGCACAGATGCTTTTATATATGTTTCTATTTCTGGGAAGTTCAATCCTCCTTGTTTCCTGGGTCTAATGTGATGAGTTAGAGCTACTCTGTTCTTTTTGGGATACCATAAAAATTTATTAGACATGATTTTATTTCTTTAAGAATGCATCTTTCAGGAATTAACTGTATTGCTAATGCTACATATAGTATTTTTGGCAATAAGACCATTTTTATTAATTGCAATCTGTCTTCAAAAGTTAATATAAATTTGTTCCACTTTTCTATATATATTTTTATTGCTTCAGTAATGTTTTTATAATTTATTAATATTGTTTCGTTTATATTTTTGCATAACACTATTCCTAAATAATTTAGCATAAGTTCGTGTTTTCCTATGAAGGATTTATCTGTAACTTGTAGGTCTTTTTTCTTATTTAAAAATAGAAAAAAATAGAAATTTTGATTTTGATCTATTAAGGTATAGACCTGAAATCTTATAAAATTTCTCCGTTACTTTTTCTAGCTCTTCTAATGACTCTCTGGAGTTTGATAGGGTTAATAAAATATCATCAGCAAAAAATGTTATTTTAGATATGTACTGGTCATAGACTTCTATTCCTTTTATTCTTGGATTATTGCATATTATTTCTGCAAGTATTTCTATAGCCAAAGCAAATAAAATAGGAGAAAGGGGGCATCCTTGTTTAGCACTTTTCGTTATATGGATAGAGTCTGAGGTGAAAGAACTTAATTTAATGTAGGCTAAGTTATTAATATATATGTTTTTTAGTAATACGATGAAGGGAGGAGGAAATTCAAATAATGCTAAAGTTTTAAATAGATATTCCCAGTTGAGAGAATCAAAGGCTTTTTCTATATCTAATCTGATTACAAGTATTTCTCTATCTTCTTTATTCACATAATCTATAAGAGTAAGTATCCTTTTAATATTATCATGTGTGTGCCTGTTATATAAAAATCCAGTTTGATCATTATTAATTGTCTTTGAAAGTGGGATTTTCATTCTGTTAGCTAGGATTGATATGAATATTTTGTAATCATTATTCAGTAATGATATAGTTCTGTATGAGGTGCAAAGGTCTGATGGTTTATTATCTTTTAGAACTGGTGTTATGAGAGAATATTTCCATGAGGGTGGTATTTTTGCTCCTGACTGGACTTCTAGCAAAGTTTTATGAAAAAGAGAGATTATTGTTGAAGGGAAGAGTTTGTAAATGTCTGTCATTATACCATCTATCCCTGGAGCTTTGTTAGATTAACTTTCTTTTAAACAATTTCTTTGTAGGATATAGGTTTTTGTAGGTCTAGTTTTAAGTTTTCGGGAATTTTTTTTATATTGATAAGGTTTGTATCTAAGTTTATTTGGTTGCTATCTAAATCTTCTTTTTTGAAGTGTTCCATATAATGGAACCAAAATGCTTCAAGGATGTCTCCTATATCTGATACTTTTTCCCTTTCTTTTCATGATATATACTACTAATGTTATTTGCTTTAGATTGTATTTTAATTCTTGTAGATAAGTTATGTAGATATCTGGGGGAGGTGGCTAATGAGTTTATTTTTTGTTTTTCCAAGACTAGGCAAGTTTTGTGTGTTAGAATTTCATTATATTTTTTTATTTAATTCCTCTATTTCTTTTTTGACTTCTGGACAATTCTGATTTTTTTAGATTTTGCTGTCAAGAGTCTGGTTTGCAAGTCTATTGATTCAGATTTCCACTCTCTAACTTTGTTTTTATACCAGCTAAGGGTCTTATCAAATAAATACGCTTTTAATGAGTCCCAAACCATGACTCTACTGATTTCTGTTGTATTATTAATTTCAAGAAATAATTGTAGTTCTGACAACATCCAGGGTCTGAATTCTTTAATTTTCGTGATATATGATGGAATTCTAGTTGAGAGGATTAAAGGTTTAAACTCTGTTTGGAGCTTCATTATCAGAGAGTCATGATCTGAGAAGGGGCATGGAACTATTGAGAAGTTGAGGATTTTTGTTTGTAAATCTTGAACTACGAATAATTTGTCTATTCTGGTTTGTGTTCCAAATCTATGGTCTTTATGGGAAAATAATAAGGATTTATCATCTTTTAATTTAAAAGTGTCTATTAAATGAAATTAATCAATCCATTTTTTAAGGATTTTTAAAATAGTTGCTATGTGAAAATACTTCTTGGTGGTTTCAGAAGCTACTAAGGTACAATTAAAGTCTTCTCCCAGTATAAGATTCCCTTTAATAATTGTTGGAAATAAAATCTAGGTGTTTTTTAACAGTTCCTGCTCCAATTCCTGGGGACCAATATAGATTAGCTAAGGTCCACATTCTGTTATTAAATTTAATTATAACAAATGCTAGTAGACCTTCTTTGTCTTCATATTTATAAATAACTTTTGGAGTGATTATGTTTTTCTCCCAGAGAATTGATACTCCTTTTGCCTTTGTTCTATAGGAGGATTGAACTAAGAATATACAGTCCTTAGGGTTCCAAATAACGCTATCATTAGTCTTAAAATGTGTTTCCTAGAGAAATACTACTTGCGCCTTATTTAGATTTAAATATTTTAGTAAGTTTGATATTTTATTTGTATTATTTAAGCCATTAGTATTTAATGATAAGAATGTTAAATCCATTTCAAGTTATTGTTGGAAGAAACTTTTTCCTTCTTTTTTTATTTTGATTATAGCAGTTATACCATGTTCTCTGATAACACTGGATGTTATTTTTATGTGTGTAAACTTGGGAGTGTAATTTAATGTTCTTTCTTCTTTAAATATAAGTAGGGTAAAATTCTGGTCAGGCTTTAAAAAAGTACTTCTATAAAACAATTCTAAAGTATCAAATGCAAGTAAATATGAATTTCCCATTAAACATGGAATGAAAGTAATTCCTAATCCAATAGATAAAGATAGATCTAATGGATTATCAGTCATACCTTTAACCAACAATATTAACTGAGTTCCATATGTTAAATTATTATATGGAGAATTTTCTTAAAAGAGATATGAAATTCTATATTATTCTATTATTGTTCTGTAGTATTTTATATATCAGGATGGAATGTTAGACATGTAAACAACTATTATGTTGACTTAGAAAAGATCCCAAACATGTCAGATATGTCATTTTGGATAAATTAAATGCAACAGAGGAGCATACACTAAATAAGCCAACAACAAATCGATTATTACTAAAATAATTTGACTAAAAGGACTCTACAGGAGACAATGAGTGATTACCAATGAAATATGAAATTACTGTAGGTGTACTGTCTTCCTTTACTTTCTCACTCTTCAGCTCACCAACTTCAACTTACACTTATGAAAATACATGGCTTATCAGTGATATCCTGACTCTGGGTAGAGGTGCCCTACATTCTAGTGTGCAGTGCTTTTACATATTTATAGATTTACAAAGCAGAGTCTAAGAATGAACTATGATCACCCTGACAATTCCCATCCTGCATAGGGCACCTCCTGCTTCCAGAATGGGTAATCACATCAGGTCTAGAATTAATATGAAGGTACCTATATGGTAATCAAGACATACCTTAGGTAAGTATTAATCAAAGAGAATTTAGAGCATCTTAGAGAGTTCTCGGGGCAGTTAGAATACTCTTGAGCCTCTCCTCCCTTGACCAAAAACAGAGATTTCCCTTCCCTTTCTTTCCCTTGTTTTAAATCAGTACTAATAAAAGAAATTCAGCAAATATAGGTAAACAGAAATAACATTCAGTAGTCTGTCTTGTACATGACTCGCAAGCCATTAAACAAGTCATTGACTAACATCACTTTAGTTGTTGTGTCTTTCGGCTTTTCCCGGTTAGGGGTCGCCACAGCGGAACTCCGGTCCGCTGATGATTGGCAGTAGATTTTTACGTGCCGAGTTGCCGGCCCTGATGCAGAACCTTCAATGAAGGTACGCCCATTCACGCATGTCTCCACACAGAAGGCGCTCTAGCTGAGAATCGAACAGGACAACGTCTTACTGTGAGGTGACAATGCTACCGCAGCACCACCACCGCAGCGACTAACATCACTTTAGTAAACATTATAAAGATAAATTAGAAATAAATTCTTAGCTCTTTACATTTTCTGATAAAGCAAAAAGTTAACAATAAGCTATTTTAACTAAAAGTATAAAGCATTTCAATTTTTCCTTGCATGTATACATTTCTACTTATATTGTAGTGTCAATAGCTGTCTTTGAAATCTGTACAATACTTCACTTCTTCAAATCATTCCTTTTTCAATTCAGGTTTTGTTTTGTCAAAATGGCAACAATGTTTCAGGTGCACAATTAATATTTAGACTAATGTTTCAAATAAATAACTTGTCAGTTGCCAATTGAGTTAGTTTAGAATGTATGGTTAGTGCAAATATAGCATGTTGCAAAAATAATATGTATTTTTTTGTGTGCAACATGCAAGTGACATATATGTTGCTGTTTGTCTTTTGGCTTTTCCCGGTAAGGGGTCGCCACAGCGGAACTCTGGTCCGCTAATGATTGGCAGTAGATTTTTATGAAACGCCGAGGTGCCAGCTCGACACCCAACCTTCAATGAAGGCATGCCCATTTACGCAAGTGACATATATAATGTAGCATATATAGAGCAGATAGCTTATGGATTCAGGTTGTTAAAGTAAATTACACTTATTAATCAGGCAGTTTCATTTAAATTCACATGTAATTTGGGAACATTTCAGTTGAGTTTCCAGGAATATGTAGTCCAATGTGAGTAACTTAGTCCACTTTTCCTCATAAACATATGCCACAATTCATTAAACTAAGCAGAATCTAACATCTGTCTAATAATCATTATAAAGACAAAGAATAGTAATTTCCTAGCTCTTCAAACTTTCTGATATCGCAAAATGTTGACAGTAAGCTATTTTAACTGGAAGACTAAAACATTTCAATACTTCCTTGTGAATATACATTTTTACTTTTACTCTAGTGTCAAGAACTGTCTTGGAAATCTATGCATTACTTCACTTCTTTCAAGTCATTCATTTTACAGTTCACATTATATTTTGACAAAATGTCAATAGCATTTCAAGGGCACATTTAATATTTAAACTGATATAAATGAATAGCTATCAGTTACCAAGTGAGTTTGTACAGATTGTGAGGTAACTGCAAAAATAACATGTTGCAAAAAGTAATATGTATCTTTTCATGTGCTCTTGAGACTGTCAGTTTCAAGTAACATATAAAATGTAACTTTTACAGTGCAGGCAGCTTGTGGAATCAGTATATTAAAATGAGTAATACTTTTTAATCAAGCAGCTACATTTCAGTGCACATGTAGTTTGGGAACATTTCAGTTGTGTTTCCAGGAATATGTAATCCTATGAGGATAAATCATAAACTATATACAAATAGACCTATTATGTATTTATTTTACCTTGTTTAGGTTGTTTTTCATTTTAATAACTAAACAACATTACTTTTTCTTATTATTTGTTATCTGTGAGGCTAAATGCACTTCGCAGATTCAGTATCCTTAGAAACTGCAGCAATTGTTTACTGCTGCTATGGCAATGCAAATAGAATGTGAACAAAGCTTCACTTCTCTTAACCAACAGTACATTTTTCCCTCCTTTTTTTATGTATTTGATAATACTAAAAGGAAATAATTCAAAGGACATATGTACATGAATGGAACATTTTAGAGTTAATCACGAACATGTCCCCAATCCCGATAAGCATAACAGTGACTATCATTAATCTAATAAATATTGTAATAACAATTAATTAAGTTCACTTTTCCAATTAGTCTACCTTAAAACTAGATTATTTTAGACTATTATTTATCTATGTATAGATAGTGAGTTATTAAATATATACAGACTATATTAGTATAGTAAATGGGAGAGAATTTAGAAAGGGAGACAAGATGCAGTTAAAATAATGAGAAAAGAGAGAAGAGAGAAAGAAAAGAGAAAATTAAGAGAAAATACACATAAACTATGTATGTTAATTTACAGTATAAATATTTTATGTGCTATATAACCCTCCTTCTGTGAAAGAAAAGTACCATGTTTTACATACCTGAAGTAATGTGAAAACTCTCATGTGTCATCTAATTTCAAAAAAATACAGATAAAGATTCCAGTAGTTAGTTACCTTTGTTTTAAAATTCCAAGCAGTAAAATTGGTCCTTTAAAGTAATGTTAAAACAATTCATATCATAGTAAATGCTTTGAGAGATTTGGCTGTAACAGTATCAGTCTTTTGCTTCTTCTTTTTGGCATCTGTCCAGACATTTGTTTCTTTTGTTCTCTTGAGAGAAGGTGACATCCAATCCATATCTTCTGGTAAAGTAATCACATTATTAGTTTTAATAAATGAAGAGGCTTCCTAAGTCAATAAAATACCTCATCTCGTTGGCATATAGTATTCTTATCTTAGCTGGATATGCAAGTTGTGCCTTGATGTTATTTTGTTTCAGAAACCTTATCACTGACCACACTTTTTTCCTTTGTTCCATTATTCTAGATGAATAGTCGTTATCAAATCTTATCAGGCTCTGTTTATATTTTAGAGGTGCCTTCCTCCAAGCAGATCTTAAAATCAGTTCATTGTCCAAGTATGAAAGAAATTTGATAATTATTGACCTAGGAGGAGAGTTTGAGTTAGTGGCAGGTTTCCCCAGAGCTCTGTGTGCCCTTTCAATGCCAAAGGAAAGTCCTTCTTTTAAATTAAAAAAGTCAGGGATCCAGCATGATAAAAAGGAAATAATATCCACACCTTCTGTGTTTTCAGGTAATCTGAAAATCCTGATGTTATTTCTCCTCTCCCTATTTTCCAAGTCATCTACTTTATTAACCGACCAAGTGTTTCTGTGTTTCCTCTTCCTTAAGTCTGCTTTCTAAGTCATTTAGAGAAACATCTATTCCTGTTATCCTTGTCTAGTGTTGTTGTAGCATTTCCTTGAGGGTGTCAGCCTGTTTTTGACTGCTTGTTTTAAGATTTTCCAGGTTCTCTTTAAAATCATCCATCTTCAAAGACAACTCCTGCAGGGTAGATGCCATCTGCTGTAGTTCCTTCTTTAAAGCAGCATCCTGGGGAGAATTCTTTGAGTTGCTCATTTTAACAAGCAAATGTATCTCCAAGCTTTTTGACAGGAAATTATTTGTAAAACTTCACCAAAGTTTCTAATTATGTAAATTAGTCCTTTATCTATAAGATTTTCTACTTTGAAGAAAAAAAAGAATGTTTTTTCCTGTCTTATTTAACTAGTTATATGAAGCTTTAAAATACTGCTGCTTTCAGTTAACCATTCAGGCTCCGCCCCCATTACAACTTTTGAGAGTGGTTTGAGTCTTCTTTGGGAAAAGTGAGAGAGATCCAATTTTGTTTGTTTTTGTTATTGTTTTTTATTAATACCAAATGTTGACTGGTAAAGGATTACACCAAAATAATAGAACACTGAGATATACTTCGCAACTGTCTATATTTTTGTAGAATGTCTAGATTTTTTTTGTTTGTCTCGTATTTTGATCTGTCCCTCATAAAATTTGTGGTGTTTTAGAAAATCACTGAGGACTGTGCTCACTAAATAATGACAGACTTTTGAGTTACACACTTCACATCCTTTAGAAAATGCATACCAAAGCAAAGCCTGTTACTCTAGCACCTTTCTTAACTTATAACAGCAATATTTAAAGTGTGTCCCTATTCCTGGGCCTTTGTTCCCCATTACTTTTGCATTTTTTCCATATTTTTTATGCTAAGAGGTTGAAAGGTATGAACTGAAAGAGTGAGAGAAAGAGAAACTAATTAAAGAAATGATGTGCTGGTCCACTAACACAAACACACTGGAACACAGATTTGATGCAATACCTTTTATTGGACCAACACAGATTTTGCAGTTACTTATAATTTAAACTGGCATCAGTGGCATGCCAAATATTTGGTATAATGGTTAAGGTTTTCACTTCATAAACACAAGGTACAGGGCTTAATTCTCACCTTGGGATATTGGCTAGGATTAAAATGTACCTACAGGGTATTTAACCTAATATTTACCTATTAGCTCTTCTTCTTTGAGAGTTATTAAGTTACTGATGTTAAATGTAATGCTTAAGTATCCACCTGTGCTTAGAAAGGAAAGTATATCATTATTTCCAATTGGCTAAAAAAAAAGAAGAAATCTTGAATAAAATGCTGGTGTGGAAACAAAATGCAGCTTATACTACACCTCAGAGACAGAGTCTGCATTTTTTTCCATACTAGCATTTTTGAAGATTTCTTGTTTTAGCCAATTAAAAATAAATTATTTACTTCTCTTTCTGGGCACAACTGGATATTTAGGAATTGTATTTAACATCAGTAACTTAATAACTCCTGATAAAAGGATCAAGATAGCTCAAAAGTTCAAGTAATTGCAAAATCTGTGTTGGTCCAACAAAAGTATTATATCACTTCTGTGTTCTGATGCCTTTGTGAGGACATTGAGTGAGAGAGAGAGAGAAAGAGAGACATAAGGCTTGCAGACACTGTTGATGAAGCATTGCGCAATAATACAGACTTTGCACCACTGAACATTTGTAAAGAGGGAGCTTTTCATACCAAGCTTGTTGAAGATCACTAGAGGGATTGGTTGCTTTGCATTTTATTACTTGATCACTTCTTAGTTGTTGTAATTTATTGTGCTATTAAGTACTGTGTGTGAGGTCTGCTTTTAACTGTTTGGAATCCTAAAGACTCTGCGTTAGTATGCCTGCTGGTTCATTTTCCTAGGGTGCCTTTGAAAATGCTGGAGACAACTATTGATGACTAGAAGGCATCTTACCAGGTATTTTGTTATTGCTAGAGAAGCCTAAAGAAGAATTTTAAATTGCTGGAATTTTTGGATGTTGAAAGCTATTCTGAGATATTAGCTTTTTAAAAACAATTTTGACTGACTCTTTAGTGATAGTTTTCAGGACCTGTTTTAACTCCCTAGTTATTGTTTGTACAAGCACAGGTTCCCATTTTACGTCCTGGTTTGTTTATTTAAGACATCTGGACATTTATTATCTGTGTAAATTGTGGCTTGTTCAATCTATTTGCTGCCATTATGCCATTGCAAGTACTGAATCATTTGTGTGATTTAAGTTGTGTAATTTATAATTGTATATTTTTCCTGAGTCTTTATATTGTAAACACTTACATGTTTCTTTTGTAATAATTCATTTTGCTATCATATTACATATGATGCTTCATTTTGAATTATGTTCAGTGTTTGGGAAATAAGCCCTATAGTAATTTTGAAACTGAAGTTCAACTTGAATTACCACAATATCTCTTGGGAGTAAAAACTGCATGCAACAAAATGTTTAAAAAATACAATCCTTAGCAGTCACTAGCCACTGATGACCTGCATTTAATCATGACTGCCTCCAATATAATATTGATATATTCTGCTATTCCTTTAAACTTTACATAGCTTCTCCCAAAAAGTTATGCATCTTAGTTTTCAAAAAAAAGCAGAACAAAGAGGAGACGTTGTCTTCCAAACTGGCTATGTGTACATAAAGAGATGGTAAGTGGGAGAGTACTGAGGTATATCAGTAATTACAAAGGAAAAGATCATAGAAGAAGTTTTGTGAAACAAATTTATGTTTAAGAACACATGGTAAATAGGTTTATGACAAAATGAAGCTACATACATAATGCAGCAAACTTTCAGACCATATATCTAGGGCAAAAATTGGATATAGCACTGTCAGAATGATATATCAGGATCAGATGTACTGCACAGCCACTCCTTACTGAAGGAGGAGGCAGAGGTAGAAGGCTGATATGGAGGAATGAAACCTTTCCATCTACAAAAACGTTGTATTCTCAGTGAATTATTGTCTTTATGCTGGCTACACATCTTGCTGAAACAAAGAGTTTAGTTGTTTCATTAGGACTTAGTGAGAAGGGTGAATACAGATGAGTCAGTGTACCCATTGTGGAGAAAAAAGCTCAGTTTGACCTGTTTGATTATCAGTGTGCAGATGTTCAAAAGCTTGTAACACTATTTAATTTCTCTACTATACTGATTCTTATATACAATATCTGTCTCTTCATTGTTCTTTAGTACTTTTTATTTTTCTACCCCATTGTCATATTGCCATGGTGGTACAGCGGTAGCATTGTTACCTCACAGCAAGAAGTTCTCCCGTTCGATTCTCGGCTTGGCTTGGGAGTGCCTTCTGTGTGGAGTCTGCATGTCCTCCCCACGGTTGGGTAGCGTTCGAAAGACATGCGTGTGTAAATGGGCGTGCCTTCATTGAAGGTTGGGTGTCAAGCTGGCATCTCGACATTTCATAAAAATCTACTGCCAATCATTAGCGGACCGGAGTTCCGCTGTGGCGACCCCTTACCGGGAAAAAGCCGAAAGACAAACAACAACATTGTCTAAATCTTACTTTTCCTGCCACTTTTTACACACATCTATTACTTCAAATCAGTCTTTCCTCTAGCCAATACTGTTTGTCTATCTACTTCAAATTTTCTATGAACTATATTTAAAAATGCAAGCATTTCTCAAAATAAACCCTATATACAAACTGTTATTACATATTATATATATGTCTCTATTGTATAACCAAGATAATTATCTATACATGTTATACATGTTCATATTCTGTAAACTACACAGTGGATATAAAAGGTATACACACCCATGTTAAAATGACAGGTTTTTGTGATATAAAAAAAATGAGACCACACTAAATCATTTCAAAAATTTTCCTACCTTTAATGTGACCTATAACCTGTACAATTTAATTGAAAAACAAACAAATCTGTTAAGGGAAAAATATAAAAAATAAAAAACATACAATAAGCTGGTTGCATAAGTGTGCACACCCTTAAACTAATACTTTGTTGAAGCACCTTTTGATTTAATTACAGCATTCATTCTTCTTGCGTACACACCTGCCATCAATTAAAGAGACTCTGATTAACCCCAAATAAAGTTCAGCTGTCCTTGTAGGATTTTCCTTACATTTACTTAGTTGCCTGCTACAGCAAAAGCAATGGTTCGCAGAGAGCTTACAAAGCATCAAAGGGATCTCATTGTTGAAACATATCAGTCAGGAGAAGGGTACAAAAAAAAAATTCCACAACTTTGGATATACCATGGAACACAGTGAAGACAGTCATCAAAAAGTGGAGAAAATATGGGGCAACAGTGACATTGCAAAGAACTGGACATCCCTCCAAAACTGCTGAAAAAACAAGATGAAAACTGGTCATGGAGGTTGTCAAGAGACCTACAGCAACACTGAAGGATTTTCTGGCAAGTACTGGTTTTGTACTACATGTGACAACAATGTATGGATTATGGGGGTAGGGTTGCAAGACGGAAGCCTTTTCTTACACAGAAAAACATCCAGGCCCAGCTACAATTTGTAAAACAATACATCAAGTCTCCCAAAAGCATGTGGGAAAATATATTATGGTCTAATGAGACCAAGGTTGAACTTTTTGGCCACAATTCCAAAAGGTACTTTTGGCGCAAAAGCAACACTTTGCATCACCAAATGAACACCACCCCCACGGTGAAGCATGGTGGTGGCAGTATCATGCTTTGGTGTTGCTTTTCTTCAGCTGGAATTAGGGTTTTAGTCAAGGTGGAGGGAATTATGAACAGTTCCAAATACCAGTCACTTTTGACCCAAAACCTTCAGGCATCTTCTAGAAAGCTGAAGATAAAGAGGGATTTCACCTTTCAACATGACAATGACCCCAAGCATACATCCAAATCAACAAAGGAATGGCTTCACCAGAAGAAAATTAAAGTTTTGGAATGGTCCAGCCAGAGCCCAGACCTAAACCCAATAGAAAATCTGTGGGGTGACCTGAAGAGGGCTTTGCACAAGATGCCCTTGCAATCTTAGAGATTTGGAGCACTTTTGCAAGGAAGAGTGGGCAAATATTGCCAAGTCAAGATGTGCCATGCTGATAGAATCCTACCCAAGAAGACTGAGCGCTGTAATTAAATCAAAAGGTGCTTCAACAAAGTATTAGTTTAAGGGTGGGCACACTTATGCAACCTGCTTATTGTACATTTTTATTTTTCATATTTTTTTACCCTAACAGATTTGTTTGTTTTTCAATTGAATTGTACAGGTTATAGGTCCTATTAAAGGTGGGAAAAGTTTTGAAATGATTTACTGTGGTCTCATTTTTTTATATCATAAAAACCTAGCATTTTAACAGGGGTGTTACACTTTATGTGTATACATATATATATATATATATATATATATATATATATATATATATATATATATATATAGGTCTATGTCTATGTCATATGACCTAAATTTCATTTGACTGAAATTTATTTGACCGAGACTATAATACCAAAATTTCAAGATACTGAAAACTCACTTGACTGAAACTCATAAGAGTTTATATGTGTCTCCTTCAGAAGACTGAAAAACCAAAAGACTGAATCCCAAAATACTGAAAACTCAAAATACTGAAGGATGGAATTTGCCCCTTCTCCACTGTTGTGCGATCTTGGAGTTAGTATATAGAATTAGCAAAACAAAAGAAATAGAAACTGACTAACATAGCCAGGTGCATAAAATATGATGAATTTAATAAAAAACATTCATTATACCATAAAAAATGAAAGAGATAAGCTCTTTCGCATTATTAAATAATGCTTCATCAGATCCATGAAAAAAGAGTAATGATCATTCATTTAAATAAAAAAAGCAACCAATCACATATCAAGGCATTCACACACCCCTAATTACAATTCACAAAGTCCTTCAAGTGAAAAAGCAATAAAAACTATTAAATCATCCAATTCACCATTAAATTCAATTAGGCCAATCATTTCCAATAGCTCTAAAAAACAGTGAACTTATAACTCCAGCAGTATAGCCAATCAATATATTCCATTGAAGGTTTACATAAACAAGAACCCAGCCAATAAAACCCATTGAAATAATGATCCAATAAAATCACTGCTTAAATCACTATCACCAATCAAAGCTAGCACCTCAAAGGCTAAACTATATATATAAACCAAAAAATGGTTTAGTTGCTCAGACAATGCAACCGATAAGTGTGCTCCGTAGAAAGGCTCAACCAATAGAATTAGTCAAAAAAGTCCAATAAAATCACTACTCAAAGCGCTATCACCAATAAGTGCATCAAAAAAACAATGAAATAATATCTATTTTGACATATATCCTCCAAGTTCATAGATAAAACACTTGGGATCAACCAAGTAAATATTTGAATAGTAAGTCCACAATAACAACTTAGATATTGAAATAAATGTAAGATGTAACCCATTCCATTGTAATCATTGTGAAATATGATCACCACTTTGCTTGCTAGCTGTAATAAAACTAAATTAATTGAATAAACCAAAGCAATCCCTTTAGCAAGCCAACTAATGTCAATATATCCAAATGCTGGATCGCTATAATCATAAAAACACACATTTCATACAGTGAGAAACTAAAAAATTATTAAGTGGGATCAGAAGATGCCTTGTAGGCTAGACTTAGAACACCGTGCAGCAGTTGATAGACTTTGAGACCGTTGGCATAAAACATGTTGTTTACTTACTGTATTTTTTGTGGTCTTTCAAGCTGTTGCAAGTGTCTGGTCAGACACATGCTGAAGGGTGTGCATGGAAGGAGGAAGCAGCTATGATGGCTTCCATTTGGATAATTCTGGGTTGAACAGAAGCTTGACTTTATTACTACAACAAGTTTGTCAGCAGTTAGCTGACCAATCTAACCATATAAGAGCACTTGGATTAATATTGAATGCAACCAATGGACTTAATTTGAGTTTTGGTTTACCTCTCATGCAATCTACACTTGGCATGGCTTTTGTATGTGAGCAACATGGTAATTTAGTGTCAGCTGGAAGAATAAGTAAAACTGGAGAATGGAGGCACAACCCATTTTCTTTCCATCCAAATATTGTATTGAACCAACAACAGCTTAATGATAACACTGTGGGGGTAACCTTGGTTGACAATTCAAAGATGTTTGAAAATAGATTGTTGAAATACAAAAAAACTGCAACTTGAGAATAGTTACTTGCAAAGAAATATCGAACTAAAGCAAGTATCTAAAGGGTTGAGATTATGGTACTATCCTAATGGTGGTTCTTCTGACCCTGATTTTATTAAGGAGCTTCATTCTATTTTTGACAGAGTAGGTATTGAAATGATGCAGCTGATGATGAGAATTAATGAGACTGTGATGGAGAACTTAAATAAGACATTGGAATCAGTAAATGGTGCCATTCACAATGATGTTCTTTTTGAACATTATAAAACTAATTACGAAAATATTTTCTCTAGGATAGATAAAATATGTAATGATATATTTATTTGTAAAATGAAAAAAGTCAAAAGAGATCTCAAAGCGTAGGAAAATGATTGTGCCTATCCTATGAGAATTGGTAGTCATGGTAACCAACTGCCCTTGGCCAACCACAATCGTGAGAATCAGCATATGGAAGTGACATCATGCCTGAGGGCTCAAATGCAGCAGAATGCTCCTGACTCAAACTCAAACTTGCAACCAATGGAAGGAGTGAGGAGATCAGAATGGATTAAAAGTAAAAGAAATACAAATGAAGAAGAAGCTGGATATTTGGATTTTCAGACCAATCAGGATATAAAAGTCAAGAATTGGGACTATTTGGCACAGGGAACTTGGCAGAAGCAAAAACATGGACGATGGCAGCAGAGGACATATTAAATAAAGTGAATTCAGTAATGAGAGGTAATCTTGGCAACATTAGTGACATTATTGATATATCTGCTGACTTGAATTCTTTAACTATAGATGGAGGTCCTTTGGCCTCAATTTTATCTGAATTATTGGATGAATCTGACTTTAATGAATTGTTAACTTCCAATATGGGTCCTGAGATTATTTTTAATAGTGCAAATGACTTTAAAGTTTATAATTATTCAAAGAAATGTATAACTCAGGCCCATGTTGATGCTTTAGTCAAAGGTTTTTGCTTCATTCACGCTCGCAGAGGGCAAATAGCGGAACTGTTGTTGGACTTAAAATTATATACAAGAAAACTAAATTTATGTTTGCAGTTCAACTCAAGTGACAATTATGAACATACATATGTATATTGCTTAAAAAAACAAGCAATTTTAACCCTCCCGTGCATAATTTGGTTCACATGTTTGAGAGGGTATGCGAATTGGATTTTAGACAATTAACTAATGAAAAAATCAGTTTGGGGTGAGACAATTTGACTGTTAATGAAAAGACATTGTTGGTTGATATTGTGGATGATAAAAAAACACAGGTAATGAAACCAGATAAGGTGAATGGTATGATTACCATGGAAAAGGCTGACTATTGTATGAATGTCATACTCATGGATGGAACTTATTCTGAGGTTTCTAAAAATGAACTTAACATTGCCTTTAGACAAATTGACAATATGCTAGATGATATGTTATTTCAGGAGCAGGTTAACTTAGATGAAAATAATTATATAAAAAATGAAGCCCCGGTAATACCCAATATCTTTGGGATTCCTAAAATCCACAAAGATTTAAGTCAGCCCCCATTTAGGCCTATAGTTGATGGAAAGAGGTCAAAGACATTTTTTATGGCCAAATTAGTTGATTTTTATTTAAAGGAAGGCTTAAAGGAATTTAAATATATCTGTAAGGATTCCTGGGATTTTTTATCCAATTTAAATAATGTAAAAGTTTTTGAAGGTATGTTGTTTGTCACTATTGACGTTAAAAATTTATTTTCAGTAATACCCCATGATGTGGGACTAGGTCGGCTGGAAATACAGCTATATAAGACTAAACAATTAAAACAGGATCATATTAACCTAATCATCACTTTAATGGAAGTTATTCTTCAAAATAACTTTGTCTTTTTTGAGGGACAGTACTTTAAACAAGTTGTTGGTGTAGTTATGGGGGCAGCATGTACCCCCACTTATGCCAACTATGTTATGTCCTATTGGGAATCCAAATTCCTTTTCAAAGGTAGATATTCAAATTATATTAAATACTATACAAGGTTTTTGGATGATTTGTTTTTAGTTTGGTCTGGAGCTGAAGGATTATTGGATGAGTTTTTAAGTTACATTAATAGTACTACTGAGTTAATTGAATTCACTCACACCTTTCATAATCAGATGATTTACTATTTGGATGTTGAAATCTTTTTAGATTCTATTGAACAGAAATTAATTTTCAGAATCGATAGAAAGCCTACTTTTTCCACTTCATACCTTGAGTATAGTAGCTGCCACCCTTCTTACCAAAAGAGATCAGTCGTAAAAGGGCAGCTAGGATGGTTTCATGTGAAGTAAATTTTACCACTGAGATTGATTTTATACTAGATATGTTTAGGAAAAGGGGCTATCCTGAAGTATTATTGGAAAATGTGAGCAAAAAGGTTATAGCGAAAAGAAGAAATGGGATTTTTAAACCCATTTTAAATTATCAGATTACTCTATATGAATATAGGTATGAGAATGATATCCCCAATTGTGGTAAGCAGACAGAAGGAAAAACTGGTAAAGGAAGTTTTTCCTTTATAACGGTGTTTAATAAGGATAGTCAGGTTTAAATTCAGATTAAAATTTTAAACAAAAACTGGAATTTCTTTGCCCTACATCAAACAAGCTGGATATTAAACTTGTAGTGTTTAAAAGGGATTGATCTTTTAAAAACCTATTGGAAAATATAAAGCCATGGAGTACAGATTTTGATAATAGTAACAGGATTTTAGGAAATTTTAAATGCGGGATGTGTAGACAATGCCCCTATATACTACCGACGGGGTTTAAGTTTAAATTGGGTGGTTTTCATTTTACAATACAGGGACATTTTACTTGCCAAACAAAAAATGCCTTGTACATAGCAAAATGTTTACAGTGTCCTGCATTCTATTTAGGAAAGATGTCTATGCATTTAAGGAAAAGAATGCATGAACATCTGTTGGACATTAGAAATGGTACACTAACCAATGCTTTATATAAACATGTGACTGACTACAAGGAACATGAATTTGGGTTTTCTGTTATACAGCAGATTGTCCCTGATGTCCAAGGAAAATTATTACCTGAATATATTGAACTATGTGAATTAAAATGGCAGCTAAGGTTAAATGCTTTTGTGTATCCTGGTTTGACTGAATAGACCAGTATCAATTGTTTACTGAAACTTAGACATATGGAGGGTTAATGTTTTTAATTACTGATTTAAGGACTTAATTGTTTTATTGATTTATTGACTGATAAAATAATCAATAGAAATACTACCACCAAAATACTAAATGATGCAACTCATCCTGCAAACAGTCTGTTTATGGGCCTGTCATTGGGTAAAAGATACCACAGTATTCGATGTAGAACAACTAAATTCAAAGACAGTTTTTATCCAAAGGCGGTCAGACTTCTTAATTCCAACATTGGGTCTGATCACTGACAGGTCAGGAAGTTGGGACTTCCCATTCACTGTGAGATATTGCTTTATCTATTATTTATTAAGCCCGGCCAACCATTATAATTTATACTACTAACCCAGGTGCAATATTTTTTCTTCAGCTGCTACTGCTATATGTTTGTTCATCCATAATGTGGTACATAGTTCATGTGCTATACTATCACTTGAACCTTGCTGCTAAATGCGTGTTTTTAATATCTTAACAAGTGTGTATTTCTAGGAATATATGTAGCTATAGACTTAAGTGAAAAGATGATTTATAAGATGGTGGTAGTATTATTATATGTTGTTTTAAATGATGTCTTTCCATGTATGTGATTTCTTTTTTGTCTGTCCCATGATGAGCTGATTGGACAGAATCTTGTTTAATCTACACTTGTGTAGATCTAAATGACCATAAAGTTACTTTTGACTTTTAATAAATCTTATACTGCTAAAGAAAAACCTCAAGCACATACAATTTCTCAATCAGAAAAAAACAGCAAAGCAGCAGAATACACTATTCAATCACTGATAGAAAAAAGCAGAGGGAGGAAATAAAACTTAAGAGCGTTTCTTTTTTGAGCTCAGCAGCTAAAGAGATCCATAGTAAGTAGAAGTCTTCCAAGAGGTCCTTCTCTTACTATGACACTAGAAAGCTGAAAGGATCCTGCCTGCGGGTCTGAAAGGTAGTCCCTATACTGCCATTTGATTGATCCATCACACCCACAGAAAGGCAGCATGAGGGACTCTGAGCTTTGGTAGACTGCCAAAGGAAGGGTAGCAAGGCACTGCTACCCAAATAAATGCCAGTAAAGAAGTGTGTTTGTTGGACATACTCAGAGTCCTAGTAATCTTGTAGCTGAGTAATGGAACAAATTCAACAGATTTCATGAAAATACCAGTACAAGGAATTGCGTACCTAGAATCAAACTATGACGCACTATGAAAAAAATTAGTTAATGTTGAAAGCTATTTATGCTAAATTTTAGGAAGTATAAGCATCTACAGTTCCAAATGGACCAGGAATAGGAAATAGGAAAATGTCAGCCTCCTAACAACTCCAAAGGAGATGTCTGAAAAGTTACTAGATAGGGAGTCAAGAGCCAAGTATACCAACCTCAGGTTCTTAGACATTCCTGCTGAATGGGAAAAGCAACTTAGTCTATAGAGCTTTACAGATAAGAATAATAATGCTATCTTGATCATCCATGAGACAAAGGGGTAACGCTGAATAGATTCCATGGTGTTAATTTAATAAGACCAGGAGCAGTTACAGCAAAATTAGAGCACAGTAAGGAAAAGAAAAGGCACATTACTTAATGCAGTAAAAAAGAAAAAAGAAGTTAAAAATTGATGGAGTTGATATACTTAACAAATGGAAGCTATACACAGAAATTTGTAAAACTGAGACAGTTGATATGGCATAAAATAATTAAGCCATACTTTTTTATCCATCCATAGTAATATGGGAAGGTTTGACTTCAGCATTTCATACATAGTCAGAAGCTGAAGTAGAGTCTAAGGTAATTGGCATAATTAACTGAACCAGTCTGCCTCAGTAATCTCCTGTTACACTCCAGAATTTGGAAAGTACAGTTGTGCAGATCAAGTGAGGTCTGTGGACTAGTTCTGGTCTACATGAATTCTTTGTTGCTAGTCTTTGGGCAATTTCTCTCTTTTTTTTATTAAGTAAAGAAATGCAGTTAATGTAGAAATTGGTTTATCCTAAATTTCAGAGAGGTATGAGGGTTTACAGTTCCAGATAACCAGATGAAATAGAAAACGTGTGTGTGTGTGTGTGTGGGGGGGGGGGGGGGGTGCGCATGCACACACATTTGTGCAGGGGGCATTGCTCTCAACTATTTCTGATCTTGTCTCATATTTTGGTGTGCTCCTCAAAAGATTTGTGGTTTTCTGGAAAATTGTTGTGGATTGTAGTCACTGAATAATGATAGTAGTTTGAGTTTAATACTTTGTATCATTCAGAAAATGTTTGCAAATGCAAAACCTGTTGTTCTAGCAACTCTCTAGGCATATGAGCAATATTTAAAACTGGTCCCTGATTTGTGTCTTTGTAGATTCGTTCGGGGATAGTGGTGAGGAGTCATGATATTAATGAAAGCAACAATTTTAATTATATGACTATAGCATTTGAACTTTCACTTTAATCTCAATCTAACATCAGAGGAATACAGACCAAGTGACTATTTTTTCAGAGTAGATAGACAGGTAGTATTTCCAGGTATTTCAGACATGGTTCTTTGTATCATTGTAATCACTTGTCATTTAATTTATTGGGAAATACTAATTTTTCAGCATTGAATATTAAAACTTGGAAACAATTGTTCTTGAAAGAAAATATGACTGAATTTCTTTTCCTAGTCAACAGTTTTGTTAAGGCCAGCAGAGTAGCAAGGGTGGTTGAGGTGAAGGGGGCATTGTGCCAAGGGTAAAAGGTGTTAGAGGGCACAATCCTGAAGTACCTTTCCTGCATTCTTCTTTCTGTGCCAGTATATCTAAATGCCTGTACAGAAAGCAACCTTCAAACTTCTGGAGTAAGCTATAACAAGCTTGCTATAGTTTAAAATGTAACAATTTTTATGTTTTATTTTATTTTGTTTATTTTTTTTGCCTCTTCCCCTGAAGAGCAGATCCAGGGAGGGGTGTGTATCTGGCTTGCTGGCTTGGATAGCCAGTGCCTTGGAATAGGGCAGTCCTTTTTTTCCTCAGGGAGAGTGTGTGTGCCTGGAATGGAGCATGTGCTTTAGACTGCTAGACTGCTGTGAGCAGTCTACTGGATTTTTTTTTTTTTTTTGCTGTATGTGAAGAGCTGGGCGGAAGTCCATGGATACTGTCTGCAGGAAGCCAGGTAACTGACATCCTGCAGATTCACAGAAGTCCTCTCTTTGCTCTTCAGTTTGAGCGAGGGGGTTGGGCGCTACTTCAGGGACTAGCACAGGGTGCTGGTTGAGCCAGATACACTTCTGGTTAAGGCCATAATTGAATCAAAAGTTTGGAAAAAAGTTGTAAACTGCACCTCAGAGTATCTAAAATCCCATGGCTTCTGGGGGTCTAGACCCCAGTCTTAATTCACTTACTTCAATGGAGTCTTGGTTAGTCTTACTGTATAGCTTAAAACAAGCTGTGGAAACCCATGAAAACTAATCCAGGTGTTGTGGGTTCTACTTTGTATTTCTCTTAGTGCCATAGTCTATTTATTGCAGTTATTTTACAGAATTGCCAGTCTGTGAGGGATCAGAAAGAAAAACAACTGGTCCTTCACCATGGATAGCTTGAGCAGCATTGGTGTAGGTAACTTACCTTAACTGGAGATGTTCAAGTTTACCAGTGTTACAGTTCTAAGTCTTGGGACTTCTTGTTGTGCAAAAGCCTCAGTAGAGTCTTTTGCCATCTTTCATCCAGCAGATGTCCTTTACTATCCAACCTCATGAAGTTGACAGAATAAAGTTCTCCAGACAGTACAATCTTCAGGTCTTTCTTGTCTGAGGTACTGAAGCCCAATCTTTCTCAGGCACAGCATGACCTGGCCCTCTGACCCTATTGACAGCCCCCCAAGGCCCTGAGCTAAAGAAGCAGAGACTGGGGGGGTGAATTGATAGGATACCCACCCCAGGGCATATGAGAAGAGTAGTAGGAAGGATGAAAAGGTTACTGCATCATTGATCTACTGGAACAGCTATGATTATTGTAAGTTATCTACAGAACTGTTCTATGTTCAGCAAAGTCAATGTCACAGTACTACGTCTTGGGAAAATTACTAAAGGTTTTTTTTTTTGCATGGAGAGGTTGGAGAGAGTTCTAGGGTGAGGACATCAGATTCTGCAGAATGGCAGTGGCATATCCAGCTCTAGTTATGGCTATGGTACTGTTTAATAAAGGTGTGTACTGAGGACCAAACGGCTGAGATGAGTGTCAGCAGCAGGGCTGATTTCCATGTAAGCAATTTAAAGGGCGCTGAGTCTGCTGTCTCAAAGAGTGGCAGTGCAGTGTTAGAGTTTATAGCACAGATGTTTGGTCACATGAGAATGCAGGTTCACATCTGGGTGGTCTAAGATGTAAGACCCCTTTAAAGCATTGATTTATATGCTAGTAGGAAAGATAAAAAGTACATTGATATGTTCTAAGCAAACTACTTCTTTAAACTGGAGATTATTTACATGGAAGTTCATGCATAAAATATTTATACCACCTCATAGAACTGAATTAATATATAAGAAGAAAATGATGTGTTGGAGAGGTAAAGCATGTGACAAAGCAGACTGGCAACATATGTTTATTAACTGCACAGTTATCAAACCATTCTGTCAATGTTTTCCTGCAATCTTTATTTAATGATAAATTTACATTAAACAAATCATTAATTGTGTTCAATACACCGATACCTGTCTTCTATCAACAACAAGGAAAACAATCAGCAAGAATTGGAAAAATGAGCAAACTCCTGCAATGAAAGATTTGTAAATATGGCAACCGACATCTGTCACTATGAACTTTTGACAATCAAAATGAGAACAACTACAGTTACCACATCTTACAACATATGGATGAAGCTCAGAGAACTGCTGAATAAACAAATGTAAATGTATTAATAACATGGAAACCTTTTCCTACTCTATTTCTTTAATAATGGCCTTATGAATAATTGAACTTTTAGTTACTTAGTAGACACCTTTGTAAATAGTTTTCTTACACTTTGTGTTGTTTGTTAATGTAGTTCTATTTCAATGTTGTATTTTAATGTGAAAATTGATACTTTTGTTTTAAAATCAATAAAAACAGTTAAAAAAGAATTGCTTTATATGGGGGTGAGCCTATGCTGGAGGGCACATGGGAATGCAGGCAGATATAGCTGAAGTGTGCAATTTTACACAAGAATAAGACAGTCCTTCTTTGCAGAGAAGTGGTAGTTATTCCTGTTCCAGTGTTGCGTGTGTGGGTAGAATACCATTAACCTTGCACCAAACAGAAAACATTTTCTATTTTACCACATATGATTGTCTCTGTTTTATAGCTTCCTTTTGAATAGATAACACAGCCTTTGAAAAAAATTATCTGGACAAAATCAGTAACTAATCATGAAAACTGTAAATGTGAGTGTTTGTAGGTTGGGACTGATGACACACCCCTTGCTCTGGGTTAGGAAGTCCATGAAAAGGGGGAGTGTCATGATAAACCCTTTATTGAGTGTTAGAGGGTGGGAGAACCAGTGCTGTCTGGGCCAGTAAGGATCCATCACTATCATCCTTGCTTTGTCTACCTTCACTTTTTTCTCTACCCTGGGAATAGGGGTTATTACAGGAAAGTCACAGAGAAAGAGATATGTCCTGCTGAAGTATGAGGCATCCAATCTCCATGTCCCTTTCTGGGGACTTCTTGATTTGCCTGTTTTATGGGAAAGAAAAAAAGGTCTATTTTTGGCAAACCCCATTTGTGTCTCACATCTAGGAAAAATTTTTAGCATACATTCACTGGGTGTTGCAGGGATCTGCTCAGACTGTCTGCTAGTAGGTTGTCTTGACCTAGTATGCATGAAGCTATGAGAGTGAATCCTAATCTTTGAGCCACTATAGTTCCATTGCTAATCTGCATTTCTGGTAGGCATGAATTCCTCCCTGTTTGTTTATATACCACATCACTGAAGTGTTTGCTGTCTGTTACTATCTTTATTGCTCCTGGATCAAGTTGTTCCTGGAATGCATTTAATTTCCTTTACAGTGATGTACTCTGTTAGATGCCTGCACCCATGTCCCTTCGACCCTGAGATGACCCAGGTGCACTCTCCTGGCCAGGTCCAAGCTGTCTGTGGTTACTATTTGAACAGTCTCTGGGGAATGGAACATGGCTCCTGGGATGGATTGAAGACTCTCCTTCAACCACAGAATTTCTTTTTTTCAGGCAAGATAGGAGAGAGATTGCTGCTTCTAGGAAGTACTGGGACCAGCAACTTTTCTGGAACCACTGTAGTTTCCACATGTGCAATTTTGCCAGTGAAACCATAAGGATACAAGAAGCCATGTATTCCAGAAACCTCAGAAATTCTCTTGCAGTTATGGTCTGTTTGTTGTGTGGATTCATGAGGTACTGCAAGAGGAACAAAACCTTGACCTCTAGTAGAAAGGCCTTCTGTTGGACTGAATCTAGGTCTGCCCCCAGGAAAGTAGTCCTGGTGCACAGTGTACATTGAGGCTTCTGGATACTGAGGATGAGGCCTACCTTTTGAAAGCAATTAATAGTACTTTTCATGGATGTCAGAAGTTCTTCTGGTGATGTAGTCTGGATCAGGCAGTCATCCAAGTATGGATAAATGTGGACACCCACCCCAGTTTAATGAGTAATGCCAGACATTTGGTAAACACTATTGGTACAGTAAATAAGCCAAATGGCAAACCATAAACTTGGTAGTGTTATCCCCTACCTGAAAACTTAGAAATCTCCTGTGTTCCTGCAAAATAAGAACAAGAAGGTAGACATCATTTAAATCCAAAGTTACTATCCAAACCCCTAGGAAGATAAGGGGCAATCATTTCTGAAGTGTCAACATTTCAAATTTTGGAACTACCATCAATTTGTTGAAATTTAAAAGGTCGAGAATCATTCTCCTGGTTCCTTCTTTTCTGGGTACTAGGAAGAGGCACAAGTAGAATCCTGTGCCTGCTTCTCCTGGAGGAACTGGCTAGATCTAGCCCTGATACAACAGGTCCTCCAAGACAGGTGGGAGCTGTTCTGGAGGAGTGGGAATGTGCAGAAAGGGGGTGCCAAAACTGAAGGATGTATCCCTTTTTGATAATCTGAAGTATCTATTTGTCTTGGGTGATAAATTTCCATTGTTTGAAGAAGAAGGTGAGTCTTCCTCCCAGCAGGGAAGGGGGTAATGAGGTTGGGGTGGGGTGGGTTTTGAGAGGAGGAAGGGAGGTCCTGAGCATAGTCACAGCTGCTCCTTGGAAGGAGTTGGATCCTTAGACTCCACAGGTCTGGAACACTGTTCAGTTTGCTACTTTCTTTGATACCTGGGTGGATTTGTTTTATTTAGGTGGAAAGGGCCAGAACTTACTGGGATAGTTCCTGCTGTATCTAGGGGAAGGGGAAAAGTACAAATTTTTAACAGTTTTCATTTGTTTCCCTTTTTTTGTTCAGTCTCTCACACCTGCTAGGGGTCCAAAGAGATACTCACTGGCCAGCGGTGCATCTAGGAGTTTTGTTTTTACATTGTCAACAAGGGCTGAGTCTTCAGTCAGGCATGTCTCCTTATCAAAGACCCAGTGGCAGCCACCCTGTATGATGCATCCAATGCCATAATTTTAGTGAGTGTCTGGACACATGAAAGCGTGCATTGCACAATTCCTGGTTGCCCCACATGAGGCTATAATCTTATATCCCCTTTGACTTAGGTTTTATTTCTCCTGCATTTTCTCAAGGTATTTGACCATAATGGAACTGGCATTTCAGAGCTCTCATGGCCATGATGGCTAAGGTCTATGCCTTCTTGTCAAATTATTATTTGAGAGTCTTCTCTCCCTATCATTTGGCAAGGGATTCTTGTCTGCAAGCCCAGGTGATCCCTTGGTGGATTCCGCAGACATTATAGCTGGATCTGTGAATAGGTCTTCATAGGGATGCCTGGGGACTCAAGCACCCTATAAAAGTGATCAGACTTTCTGGGGTCAGGGGAAAGGAAATTGGGCTGCAAGGATATTTCTGCAAACACACTGTCACTGTCCAAGGCTTTGTGAAATAGAGGTATAGCCATGAGTCTAGGGACAGGAACTGAGAGAATTATCTGGACTCCCATTTAAAGGATTCCTTCATCCTACAAAGGGCATCTCCAAAAGAAAAGTTCTCAGGGGGTGTCACTGAGGACAGAGTGTTTTCTGAGTCAGAAACCACAAACTGCTGGGGTGGGGGGATGCTGTATATAGGCAAGTTCCTATTCACTCTTTCACAGTGGGGAACCTGTATCTCCCTAGGGGTAAGTGCCCCTTTTGCTTTCCTCAGGGGAGATTCCTGACACAAGTTCCTTTTCCAGAGTGGGCTGTCCAGACTTCATAATGTCCATGAAGTCTTGCCCAAGCCTGGCTTGATACTATCTTGGGAGGCAGGTGACTCAGGCAGCACCGGCTGGGGAAAACCTACCTGCCTTTCAGCTTTTGGTGTTCAAGGCTTGGGGGCAGATAACAAGGCATCTGGATGTGGGCAGGCAGCTGCAGCCTTGATCCAGTTCCCAGGTAATTCCTCCTGAACTATTACCAAAGGAAGACTGCCCACCCCCTCATTTACCAGAATCCTGGTGTTGAAAGCCATGGTCTGCTTAATGGCTTCAGACTCAACCAATGTCAGTCTGGTATCAGTATGTGAGGACTGGGCTGAAGTCATGGAAGCCCTTAGAGGGAGCATTCAAACTTGGGTCTAACAGGCGTCAGACCAGGAGTAAATGCACCGAATCCAAGTCTGTGATCTTTAGATGAGGTGAGCAGTCAGCCACAGATGTCTTTACACTCCAGCACATCCTTTTCCTTGGGGCATTTGTCATTTCACTTTTACTAGAAGACAGCCTTGGAACCGGCAGAAGCCATAGCATGCAAAGGTCAAGCCCTACCTGAATCTAGATGCTGTTGGAGGGATCTGGCTCTGTGTTTAATAGTTTTGTTGTTAAACTAGCACAATAAAGGACAGCTAGGCAAGTCATGTTGAGGACCTAAATGGAAAAAACACTAGGAGTGGAAGTCTTTGTGGAGGAATCATTTTCTCACATGAAAGGGAGCTAATAACTTTTTTAAACATTAACATTAAATGTCAAAAAGCAATTAAGATAAGGAAGTTCCCCAACAGGATAAATATCTGAATAATCTGACAGTTCAAACCAACCAATGGATTGATGATGCTCGCAAATGTGGTCTTTTGCATCTGACTACATGGTAAGAAATAATTGAAGATGGTGCTCTCCAGTAAATCTTTATATTGCCTACATCCTGATGGATGGCAAAGGACATTTGCCAGCTGGGCGGTGGTGAAAGACTCTGGTATTCAGGGAAATGGTGGGCTTCTGCATGACAGGAAGTCCCAAGACTTAGTACAGCAACATTGACTACGATGAACATCAGTAGTTTGATTTTGGAGACTTTTGTTTTTCTTACCCTTGCCTTGTTGTCTATCCCTTACTTGTCTCCCTTGTTTACTTTCCCTTCATTTTATTTGAGTTTAGTTTCACAAATGTATAATAGTAAATCTCAATGACTCAGTTACTCAAAATATATTCCATTATTATAAATGGGATGAAATATACGAACAAAGGGAACCAAGTACTGCCTTGCCTTAAAATAGGAAAACTTACCATCTGCATTCAAGAAACTCATATGCTAAAAGCAGAAGTTATTGAAATAAAAGAAGGAATTACATGAACCAGTAACTAATCCAGATTCCTCACTCATTGTAGTTGTCTTAATCCCATTTAAAACATCTTGCAGTTTAGATAGAAGAATATTAATGGCATTAGATCAATTCAGTAACACTGCTTTATTAAATGACTCAGTTTATATGTTTAATGAATATAAGCCTTTTTGGAAGATATCTAAAACGACAGCAAGAGCTGCAACTGTCCCAGTATTTTTAAATAACTAGAATGCTATTTTTTTATTAGAAATTTTCTAAATCTTAAGCAGGAACAGGGATGAGTTACTTAGAGCATCATGGGATATTATTCAAAAATCATTTAGTCTTATTGTTTGGTAAACATCTGGAGAATTAAGAGTCTTGACCTTAAAAGAACTACACATCTGTCTTATCAACTAAAACATTTATAATTTTTTCATTTTTGTGTAATATTTATTAAATTAATGCTATCGTCCTCGTTGATATTATTTGTCATTTCTCTGATCACTAGGAAGTTAATAATATTTGGGGACAATCAGCCTTAAGAAGAGATTTTTTTTGTGGAAAAATTGCTTCTTATGCTCATGTCCATTTTTGGCATACCTATGAGTCACTGCTGACTCTGCCATCATGTCTGTTTAGTGTGTCATTGTTTCTTCACCATGACTTCCATTGCCGTATAATATAATGTGAGAGCTGATGGTACATTTTTAGTTTTTTTTCTCTTCTTCACTGTTGTGTGATTGTGAAGTTGGTATATATCATTATTGGGGTGTGGGAGGCTTGACTCATATATTTGGAGGTGCAGGGAGTCTTTCCCTCCTACAAAAAAGATTTTTGGTGTTTTTTTTATGTTTTCTCTTCTCAAAGTTTTTCAGTACATAATTTGTGATGAACAGTGGGCCAGAAAACAGTGTTTCACATTCGCACAAGTAAACCCCATTCTTTAGATAAAGAAAAGGAAGAGATACCCCACTTTATAAATGGGAATTCAGTTTGATTGTCTCTATGATAAATGCTCAGGAATCATTAGCATGTTCCTTGCATGATCTGTTTTTAAGATTAAAAAATTAGAATGGAAATGATTTAGCCACACAACTGAAGGTGGTCAAAATGATAGAAGTTGTAATCAGTTTACTACAGGCTGTATACTACATGAACTACAAAATGAAATGGCACCTCACCTAATTGTTATGTTTAATCATAGCCTCACCTCAGGCTTCATGCCCACTGAGTGGCGCACAGCTACAGTTATCCCACTCCACAAGGGGAGATCCACCTTGGATCCTGGGAACTACCACCCCATCGGTCTGATGAAACTGATCTGCAAGGCCATGGAACGTATTATCATGGAACTTATAAACAAAGACATTGACAACCTTCGAACACTGGACCCCACCCAGTTTGGGTTTGTGAAGGGCCAATCTTGTCTCCTGAACCTGATTGACTTCTTCGAATCAGTCTCCAGAGCCGTGGACAAGATTAAGGTGGTCCACACAGCCTATCTGGACCTCGCCAAGGCCTTCAACACCATCCCTCTGGAATCATAGATAAACTTACTAAGCTGGGCATTAATCCCTACATCACTCAATGGGTTGCCAACTGGCTTACTGACAGAACCCACACTGTAAAAGTAGCCGACTCAAAATCCAGCTCCAGACAAGTGACAAGTGGAGTACTCAGGGTTCAGTCCTGGGACCGCTCTTGTTTGGAAACTACTTCTCTGATGTACAGGCCAACACTAAGGGACTCTGGCTAACAAGGTTCACAGATGACTGCAAACTGGGAGCCATTACTGAATCCCCAAATGACATGGATATTCTACAAAAGGGCCTTACAGAAACAGATGCTTGGTGCCAGAGCCATGGGCTCAAGCTCAATGCCAAGAAATGTATAGTTATCTCCTTTGGGAAAAACATGTACCCATGAATTACCACATAGGTGGAAGTCCACTAAACACTGAAAGTGTGATAAGAGACTTAGGGACACAAATGGACAGTGGTCTCACCTTCGATAACCACATCACCACAACAGTCAGGAAATCCTTCTATGTGGCACACCTCATCACTAAGGGCTTTTCATCAAGGAGGTCATTGTCCCACTGTACTCATCCTTCATTAGACCCATTATAGAATACAATGCCCCATTAAGTATGTACCTCTCAAGACATCTGCAACAACTGGAAAGGCTGCAGAAATATCTCACTAAAAGAATCACAGGCTTAAAGCACATGCCCTATTCTGACCATCTAAAAAAACTCCACCTATACTCTGTTGCATATCATCTACTCAGAGGTGATCTCTGCTTAACATACAAGGCCATGTCAAACCCAGAGCTGCTGGACATGCTGCACTTAAAGAAATCCCAACCCCTCAGAGACACACGCTCCAGGGATCTAAACCTTGTCATCACAATGAACAAAACATGCTGGAGGGATAGGTTCCTGACCCAGAGACTCCCCAGACTCTGGAATAGACTGCTTATACATGTCCAGCAGAGTGTCTCTTTGGCCTTCTTCAAAACGAACCTTGATGATTGGATGGGAGATAGGAAATTCACCCCGGGATCATGTCAGTTGCCCTGCTAGGCAGGGGTCCAGGGAAGTAAATACTGTGGGAAGAAATAACTAAGGAATTGTTATGGCTAGGCTTGCATAGACCCTAGGGCCGATAGCCTAGTAACAACTTATGAACCTATGAATTATGGCAAATATTTTTTGGAATGCACAGAATAAAAGAACTTCTGACACGGAATAGTTTCAGATTTATACTTCAAAGGAAAAGGAGCCAAGGTTAGCCTTTAGCAAACTAAATATAGGTTTAAAGGACTACAAACGTTATTGGGCAGATACAAAATAATAATGGACGTGTATTAAACACAGGGGACTCAATGAATAATTTAATTTATGATTGCTGCAATAAATTATATAATACATTTGGAAAGGCTATCAATGAAAATTAAATATCTGATTGAATACCTGGTTAAAAGCAACTCTTTCTCTGGATACTGAACTTCATTCAATATTCCCTCCATACTGAGGAAGATATGCAAAGTTTCTAAACAGTTTTAAGAAAGGTAAGATGCCAGGGCTCAGCAATCTATTCTTAGAAGTACAGTCTTATTTTTCTGACTTATTAATCCTTTTTCTAGCTATACTGGTGAAAGGGGTGGCCACACCAGGGTATAAAATTTGAGGTAACAGTTTCAGGGAAATGTACACATCTGCTTATATTTAATTATTGGAGTAAGGCAAGGCTGTTCTCTATTCCTCAATCTATATATAATTACAATAAATCTTGTGCTATTCAGATTGAAGGCACTAGACAAGGACAGAAGGTTTCATGTGTACTTTATACAGATAATCTTGTAGTGATAATCACTGGGTACCATTGTTGAGAACCAGTTTTAATTTATTTTTGGACATAAAGCCCATTATTGGTTATAAAGTAGAATTTTTAAAAGCAGATAGAATATCTAGGGCACCCATCTCCATTTATTAAATATTCAAGAAACTCCTCTAGCAGGTGTTATAAAAATGTAGAGGTTATATTATATTATGTTTACTTTAAAATCTTGAACAAAATGTGGATAAGAGGGAATTCTAATTTTATGAGACTAATTAGTCCTTACTTGGCATTTCACAGGTATCATATAGTCTGATTTATGGTTTCCTCATACAGCATTTCTACGGGAAACAGATGGAAAGATCATGGATTAATTGGTGGGAAAAGGAAGGTGCCCAGTTTTTAAATGATGATTGGGCATTTTGTCTTAAAATGGGAGGCAAATTTAAATTCTTTCCTGCAGTATGGGATTATTGCATGCACAGTTTCAGGCTTCAGGATTTTCATCAATGTTTCAGGCTCTGCTACAGATGCCTCAGGCTCGTGGGGTGGGAAATGGCAGCTGCTGGAGATGTGGTGGAATGGAGGCTGGTAATATAGATATGATGTGGCATTGTATTGTGGTATGATCCATGAATGGGAGAGCATATTTAAGAAGCAAGTTACAAATAGCTGGAAATGCTGTCTTTTAGGTTTGGGAGATGAAGAGAGAGAGGTTTGATGGAGAAAATCATTATTATCTTGCTGGGTGGATAGGTTAGGAGTAGTATAACTAAGGCTTAAAAGGGGGAACTTAAATAGAGAGAGGAAGACATAGAGAGTCACAATATTATGCCCTACAAGAGATTATTAAGTGCTCAAGAAAGCAGAGAGCAAAAAGTTAAGGTATGTCAATAGGGTAAAGTTTCAGAGTATTATCACATTCAAAAGAGGTGGAGACAGTAATCAAAAGTATCTTTGGTTCCATTTTCTTATTTTTGAGTGGAAGGTTAAAATGCTATTTTTTCTCATTACTGTAATAGAAATGGTTTGGTTTACAATTTTTTTGTTGTATAATTCAAAAGGTTGCATCTGTATTGATTATTTTCTGATTTTTATAAAAATAAATAAAAAAATATTGACCAAAATGTAATCAGAAAAAATCAATATTATAATTATTTTTATTTTTCACTTACAGGAGAAACTAATTTGATTAAAAAATATATTCTACCAGTCATTTCATTCCCTTTGTAATACCTGTTTGGGTTTTCTAAAGTGAAATGGCTCCAAAGATCTTTTATAAATGTTTTGTGGAAAAGAAAATTTCCCAGTATTACTTACAGGATGGTTATAAAACCTTTATAATTTCAATGATTATCACTTCTTGATATAGAAAGGTATATTACACTGATAATTTTTGAAATATTTTTTATGAAATTGCAATATTCAAATCAATTAAAACAATTTTAGGAGGAAATAAGAGTTGTCATTGTCATTGTCATGTCAGTCAAACACTACAAAGCTCTTTCAATTCCTGTCTTCCCTTAAACCTCATTCCTCCCCCAAAACATTATTCTGCATGTATTGTCCCATTTTTTTCTATGTAATTTGTTCCTACCCTTTAGTTGTCTTACCTCTGTTACTATACTGTTACTATATTCACTACTTCTAGTACAGCTGGTTTAGACTTTAATTTCCATTTTCTAGTAATTGCTTTTTTGGCAGTCACCAGAATTAAACTGAGCAAAGCCTTACTATGTCAGGGCAATTCCAATTCTGTATCATATCTCAAAAAATAATTTCCTTAGTTACACCAATTTGGTCACCCAGTACTACTCTTAGAGTAGTCTGCAGGGAATTTTTAATGTCTGCCAACTCATTACACTCCCAAAGCATATGTTCCCAATTGCCTCATTTTTCCCCATAACACCTCCAAGATTTGCAATCTAACTGAGGAAAATTTCTTTGGAGTTTGCTTTTTTATATAAAAATACCTATGCAAACACTTCCAAGAAAAAATACATCTATACTTTGTTGCATATTTGGGAGCCGTACATTTATCCTCCATTGTTTCTTTGTGAACTGTTTATCCAATCTCTCTTCCCAATCATTTCAAACCTCCTCTGATTGATTCCTATAGTATCATGAAATATTTTATATGCCCTACTAATTATCCCTTTTTTAACAACTCTACCAGTGCTGGTCTTTCACTTAGGATCCCCATATTTCTTTCTGTTTGCCTATACTTTGATATCAATCCTTGATAGGAAAGCCAGTCTGTATTCTGCAGTCCAAATTAGTTCTTGGCCTCTTCCCATTTTATTACCATTCCTTCTCTAATTATTTGCTCCCAATACCATGGTTCCTTTGCCATTTTTCTCCAGTAAATCTCAGTTCCCTCTTGCCTATTCTCCATACCCCTAATTGCAGTCAGCACTATCGGCAAAATCTCCTTTCTCCATCCCCATATTGGCTTAGTTCTTAGAATACTTTCTGCTACTTTATGAATATAATATGTTGTATGGTTATTGTTATTCTCCTTAAGGATCTGCATCCAAATTCCAAGTCTCCCCTTGTTTCTTGAGCTTCTCCCCATTTCATCATCATCTCTTTCCAATCAGAATTATAGCCTTCTGCTTGTACTATGTATAGGAGCCTTACCTGTGTAGCTCTGAAATACCCTTTCAAATCGGGTAATTCCAAATCACCTTATTCCATTGGAAGGATTAATGTATCCCACTGAATCTTTCCCTTTTCTTCTCCCAGATAAAATCCTTCAACTCTTTATTATTATCCACAACTTCTCCTCTGGTTGATAAAAATATGCCTGATCTATGTATAAAACTAAGGGAATAAAATATTTTCACTGCTTGTATCTTACTATCCATATTCATAAAACATAACTTCCGGTTTCTCAGTTTTTGTATTATCTTTTGTTTAATCTCTTCTCACACATCCTTACTGCCAAACAGAATCCTTTTAAATCCATACTTCTAAGTACTTCATTTTATCATGTCCCCATAAGTATGGATATTGCTGAACCAAGTGTGGGTACAATGAAATTTATATTATGGTGAACAGCTGCAATAGCACTTAAAAGTAAGCTTACTTAGAGGTTTAGCTGCAGCAGGTTCAGAAGTTTTTACTCTACGATCTGTTCCATATCACAACATTTCTCTCTGCTTACCCTCATGTCTACATCATGCAAATGCACCTGACTCTCCATGGTGATTATGCTAAGTAAGGTTCAATGCATTATTGTTTCTGAATCACCCAGTTTGAATGATGAGAACACTTGCTGACTATTGTGCTCAAGTCTCTCTGATCTTGTGCACACACCTGGGTAGGTGTGGGAAGCACTGCCCGTGCAAGATCCAGGCCATGCATCCGTGGAGCGATCTGCAATCCCATATACAACCTTATCTAATGGAGCCACTGTAAAACCTGCTTTCTTAACAACATACACAGAGATACACCACTGCCATGTTTTACACACTAAAATGCCATTTTGAATCATAATAATACAGTACGTATATTATACTAGCCCAACAACCATTTTGCAAATGAGGTGTTTGTTGATGCCCATCAGGTGAGGCACATGGTATACATAAGAACTGCTTTAGGTGTACATTTTCTGCAATTTTTCCCTGTGATTCTTCAAGGTGATGTGTGGAAGAGTCAAACATTTTCTGTACCTTCTCCATCACGATTGAAGTCAGGGATGCATGCATGAGGTATATCAAGGGCCTCAGTATAAGGCTGAAGTAAGGAATAGTTTAGCCAAGACTGTCATCCATGCAACTGACATCCTATACAAGGAAGAACAGCACCATCACCATGACACCAGGCACTGCATCTTGCCCTCCTGAGCCAAAAGAAAGATGAAGTTAAATAGCAGTCACCACCAAAGTATTATGCTGGCTTCACATATAACCACACAGTGTACCGTATTACACAGTGCTCTTTTCTCACCATTGACCCTGAAGACATTGCGATGTATATGCAGCTGCACAGGAGGAGATTGGAGCACCTAACAGAAGACAGGGGTGAATATACATACTTCAGAATGCATAGCTCTTAATACTAAAAGTAGTGCAAATTCATTTCCATAAAGTATACTTTTATTTTCCATTTCTGTTCTGATAATTTTTCAGTCGAGAGGTGTCTATTTCATTATACTAACTACAGCATTAGTTGTGAGAAATATGCATGAGAAGAATTTTTGGGGTAGACAGTGGTATCATGGTCAATTTTGGCAATATACTTGTTGCCTTCACTTATATCTTGTAAGGGAAATGTATGTCTGAACAGCATTTTTTTCTTTGTATATGTATACTTGTCTCAGATATTCTGTTACTAAGTCTTTACGGTCTACACTCCCCTGTTGATTTGTCAAGGTAGCTCATTGCATTAATCATTTTGCCCTTCCGAATGCAGGTGATAATGGCAGAGGGTTCTGGTCCCCATCTCATTTGTCTATGCTAACAACCTTGTTAAACTGGGAAGAGTTTCTGTTGTTTATTTAAGTATATTAAGTGTAATTTAATCGTATGACAAATACATATTAGCTATATTTTTATTGTATTTGTATTGGTATCTCCCCACCCTTTTTGTCATTATCTGCTCTATTGCACACATTTATTTTATTTATTATTTTGTTTCTCTATGTTTATTTTACTATTTTCTGCTGCCGCATCAAGATCTTTCTTACTTCAGGCAGTGCCTGTTGGCCCCCAACAGGTGGCAGCAGCACGATCACCACTAAAAGCACCCATAGGTTCATAAGTGATTACTAGGCTAATGGCACACAAGCCTTTACAAGCCTAGCCAATAATACCCAGGATATGACAATATTATATCTTAATTCCCCAGATATGGGATGGGTAGTATCAGGGTAGTGGGTCTTTGGGTGTTGGAGCTCTGAGTCATTTTGCAGACTGCCTCTGTGCTAAGGGACATGGACAGTACCCCTGGAGTGAATTTACAGTTTCCCATCCATTTATCCAAAATTTTTTTGAACACAGTGATGGACGGGCTTTCTTTCAAGAAGATGGGAAGTTTATTCCATAGATGAGGTAGCCTTTGGGATATGACTCTGTCTCTCCAGCAAGTTCTGTTAGAGTCACAAATAAGGTTCAGGTCCATGGAACTTGTAACCCTCTTATAATTTTTTCTTGGGAATATGTAACATTTTCATCTGGGCTGGATAAGAGAATGCCTTGTAGGTCAGGCATAAGTCCCCTTTCAGTAAATGATATGACATGGTGGAAAGGGATACAGCCGTTAGTCGGACTGCATAAGACATGTTTTTTATACTTTACATTTTTAGTGAGAAACCTCTGGGGCCACTACAGTTGGTGTAAGTTTCTGGTTACATAAATGCAGAAGAGAATTGTACTCTATTATGGGCCTGATAAAGGCTGACTACAATGGAGACTGCTGATCACCAGAAAGCTTAATAACTGCTTTATAGGTGACAGCTTGGAATCTGTGCTTATATTCTGATCCTGGTGAGAGAAGGAGCAGGGTGCATTAATTCCTGACTGCTTCTGTTTGGAGAGTGAGTGTCTGTGCTTAAGGTACCTGATTGGTCTGGTTGCTTTTCGAGGCATTTACCAGAAAAAGGCTACAAGCCTACAGACCCTTGGATAATCTGGGACAAGATTGTGGATCACCAAACAGGCTGTGGCCTGCTACTCTTCTTGGGATCGGTGCTAACATTTTGCCTCTGGTGAGAGAAGAAGCAAAGGAGTATTGTATCCCAACAGAGTGAAGTGGTGGTGAGACCAGCATTAGTAGTAGCCAGGCAGTAGCCATTCATGCGACTCCCCTCTTTTCATAATTCTTGACAAGCTAATTCTTTGTTTTCAGTAAATACTGCTTGATTTGTTTCTAACTTCAGAATATCTGCCTAACCACTTCATCCTTAAATTTTCAGGGTCTACATATTAGTTTCCCCTCAAGTATGCAGCAGTGCTCTGTACAGACTCATACACCTTGACTGACATTTTTCCTGTAAAAGCACAATTGTAATTTCTTCAATACCTAGTTGCACAGAGGACAACTAGTTTGCAGTGACAAGCACTGTCCACATAGTTGCAAACCTGATTCTCCTAACAGTGATTGATATTCTCACTCCAACTGTCTAATCAATAAAAAAGGGTCAGTTGCCATGGATATGAACTTTCCTACTATTTCCATTACCGGCTTGGTGTGATATGGGCATCCTGACGCAATGTAGAAATTGCCTCATGTTTACTGACAACCAGTTAATTCTCAAACAAACTGATATGGTATTTGAGAGATGTATTTAAACAATACCACCAGAGGCAAAACTCTCACATACAAGTACTCCTAATGTCAATAAGGCTGTCAGTAGTACACACGCTGCACCCATCACAAAAAATTCAAAGCAGACATGCAGCATGCATATGCTGAGGCAATTACATGTAACCTTCCTAAACCTCAAAGGCCTCCTAGATGAAGTACACATAACAAATACCCTCAGCAGCCCCAAATGCGCTCTTTCAAAACAACAGCTATATCAACACATAGAGCTACATCTCATGGAGCCTGTACCTCTAAGCCCATAAGGCAAGTCACCACACAATCCAACATTCTCATCATTGGAGACTCCATTGTGTGACACGCTGATGTCCCTCTCACCAGGCTGAGTAAGGAGAAGCTACAGTCAGTTGCTTATCAGGGGCTAGGATCCAGCACATTATGCATGCACTCATGTCATTGGACCACAGTTACCAATATGACTCAGTCATAGTTCATGTGGGAGTAAATGACCTGAGAAGTACCTCCCTAGACTATATGAAGAGAGACATCATGGAGCTCTCAGAATATGTGTCTCAGGCTGGTATGAGCCTAGCATTGAGAAGCATTTTACCTTCTCCAAGGATGATGCCAAAATACGAACAAAAGATGATTGACTTTAATAATTGGCTTAGTTTCTGGTGTCATTCTAAGGGGGTGCAATATTTGTCAGCATGGAAGGAGATGGTCAACCAACCATGCTGCTTTTCCAGAGATGGTCTGTACCTCTCCCTTCTAGGCTTTTGAATATTAGCTAAAACATTGTCTTCCCCCATATCGCCTTTTTTTGGCAATGACAAACTGAAAGTACTTCCATCACAGCAAATCAAAACCAAGAAAATCTAAAGGTATTACTGCTCAATGCTAGGAGTCTAAACAAAAAAACTCCACTCCCTAGAAGCTCTCTTTACCCTAGAGAATGCTGCTGTCTGTGTGGTCATTGAGACATGGATTAAAGCCGTGGGGAGCACACCAACAGTGCAAGGTTATAATGCCTTCCACACATTTAGGCCAACTACTTCACAGGCTGGGACTAAAGGTGGAGGTGTCTCTATTTACATCAAAGATAAATATACTTCAAGGCTGGTAAAACAGGACAATGAACTTGAGCTGCTCCATGTTCAAATCACCATAGGTAAAATCCAGTACCACTTCCTTGTAAGCTATAGGTCCCCCTCTATGACCCAGGAAACCCATGCCATGTATTTAAACGTATTAGAAACACTAACCATACAACCCAATACCATATTCATGGGTGACTTTAATTACCCCACTATTAATTGAGAATCCTATACGACACCAAACACACAGGCACAGAGATTCCTGGATTTTGTAAACATAAACTCCCTGGACCAAAGTCAATACACCAACCAGGGGTGCAACTATACTGGATCTGGTCCTCACTAATATGGGAGACTGCTGCACACCCCCTACTATACTGCCTTCCCTGGTAAGGTAAGACCACAAAATGGTCTCCTGTGTAGTAAAAATAAAACCTGGACCTCCAGCTAAACCTGGAATTTTCACAAACTATTCTAAGGCTAACCTCCTGCTATTAAGTGAGAACCTGGCAAACTTTCAAGCCCCCATAAACCCTGTGAACACTTTTGCCTATGCAGAACTGTTCACAGAAACCCTGTGCAAGCATGTTAATAGCTGCAGAGAGGCAGCTGTACCCACCAGGAAGAAGTACAGAACTAACTCAAAAAAACAAGCCACCCTGGTGGAATCACAAAATCAATTGCCTGTATAACAGGAGGAAGAAAATCATGGCAAAAATTAGGAGGTGCAGCACCCAGCAAGATAAAAGCACTCTCATCAAACTAAACAAACAACTCAGAGAACAAATAAAGTCTACCAAAGCCAAATATGAGGTAAGTTTAGCCTCCCAAGCTAAGGACAACCACAAAGCATTCTTTAGCTATGTCCGCAACCTCAAAGGCAATACACAATTGTGTGCAGAGCTCATTGTAAATAGAGCCACCTATATTGAGCCAGAAGATATTACAAACCTCCTGGCTGATAAATTCAGCTCCAACTTTACTCCTCTCTCCCCTTTAACCTTCCCTCAGGAAATATCATCAAATATAATTCCCCCTACAATCACTAGGGAATAGGTCATTAATTTTTCTCTAAGACCAAGAACACTGTATCAATGGGCCCAGACAATATCCCAGGATGCCTTCTAAATAGCATGAAACATGACCTATCAGGGCCTCTGGAATTACTATTTAACTGTAGCCTCTAAACAGGCTTCGTGCCTCATGAATGGAGAAAGGCAACAGTCACGCCTCTGCATAATGGTGAGCCATCTACAGATCCTGGAAACTAGAGACCCATAAGTCTCACTAGTCTTATATGTAAAGCCATGGAAGGAAGGGTTCAGGCACCTAAGTGGCGAGGCATTTCCCTGTGGTACATTTGGCTGGGGACACATGGCTGAACAGACAAATATGGCTGTTCAAATTCTCAGTGGGCAAGAAGAAGCACATACACTGCCATGCCCACAGCTTTAATAACCAAGTGCATGGGGGCAAAAGAAGGAATGAGTGTTGTACTCAGTGTACACTACATGCTTAAGTAACTACAACATGTAGAAGTGTGCTACAGCATGGAAGAAATCCCACATGCTACTGCACTCACATTTATGCTCCAGTATGCATTTTAGGTAATGCTGTCTAGATACTGTGAAGGGAGTAGGTGGCCACACTCACCAGTTATAAAGGCACTGCTCATTATGCACTGCATTTTTACTGCCACTGACATGCCCACTGGCCAGCTTGCTCCTGATGCCTAGCATACTGCCTGCTATCTCATGTCGCTTTGGGGGCTATGGACATTATTTTACCCTTGTGCATTTGATCATTGAAGTTGCGGACATAGTACCACATTCTTCTCTTTGCCCACAGTGAATTCTCGACAGCCATTTTTCTCTGTAGCTTAATGTCCCTTCAGCCATGTGTTTCCAACCAAATTTACCGCATGGAAATGTCTTGCTGCCTAGGCACCTGAACCCTGGAAAGAATTATCATGGAGATGATCAAGAGATATAGTAAACCTCCAGACAATGGATCTTATTCCTTAATTCTGCAGTTGTGTGAAATATACATTCTGTGTGTTACCTTGAAGTTTTTTTCTCTAAATGTTTTTGCAGCTAAGCCCATAAAAAGTACATTAAAAAATACAAACGATGAAAGTTGTGTGTTCAACTCCCATATGGGTTGTATGTTTTTTCTCTTTTATTCTTTCATTTTGCAAGTGCATGGAATGCTCTTTTTTTCTTACTGCTGTACAGCTCAGCCTGAAATGTCTTAGACAATAAGATTTATGGGTTCAATTCCCATACGGGATGCATACAGTGACATCATTGCTAAAATAGGCTGGTTGTTTCATGACATTACAGTACAGGTACAGTTGTCACTGATTGTATTGTACCTGTATTCTGTTACTTTATTTGTGTTTTTCTGTCCCACACCCATATATGTGTTCTTTTAGTTTTATTAATATGCAGTAGCATCCAGACCAGCACCCCTGCCAAAATCCAGGCCTGTTGCACCAACCACCACCAATGGCTATTACATCACCACCAGCAACATCAAAGTTAGTGGTGTTCCCAGCTACCACACTCACCTGCACTCCATCTTGGTAGAATGACCATCTTTCCTTCCCCATATGTATGTCTATTTCTTTTTTTTTAAAACAAGTTTATTGTTTTTAACATACAAGAAAATATCATAACAATTTATACAAGTAATTAAAATAGGTATGATTATAACACTCAACAAAACAACCAAAGTATTTACAAAGACATCCACTACAATCAGATCAATTGATTTAAACTAAAATACCATGTTATTGAAGTTAAGATTTGTTTAACAAGTTTTGTAAATTATCCCATACAATATAATAAGACGTTTTTCTAGTAGTTCTTAACTTCACTGTATTCAATTCCATATGGCACACTATATTCATAACATTTTTAAATTCATTAAACGAAGGAGGTGTATCTGAAATCCAATTTCTAGTTATTATTTTTCTAGCCACTGCTAGGACAGACCATAACAACGGAAGCTTAACCTTTTTAACACTTTGAGGTACAGGTGTGTTAAATAATATAAGAGATTTAGAAATAATAAAATTATCTGTAAAAAGAGCCTGCAAAACTTCATTAATTGACTTCCAATATTCTTTCAATTTTATACAGTCATAAAACATATGAGCCCAGTCTGCATTAATTTCTACATTACATCTTTTACATAGATTATCTTTATTATTTATTTTATTCATCATCAAAGGTGTATAAAAGGATCTATGTAAAAATTTCCATGTAAAAAGTCTCCAGATAATGGAAGATGTAGTTTTATAGGCAGATTCCAATATATATTGTTTATCTTGTTGATTTGGTGGACCACCATTAATGGAAATGAAATAATTCCAGTAGGTATCTACACTGTAAAAGTTTCTTGTCTGATAATTTTATGTATGTATGAAAGCTTACCTTTATCAGAAACTTTATGTTGTAAATTTAATATCAAGTAATCAATCAATGTTGGGACAGATTCTTTAACTGTTATAGACATTAGATCTATTTTATCAATGAGATGTTGTCTAAAGGTCTGAACCTCTAACCAGCAAGTTTCTCTTAGATCAAATTCTTGTTTTAAGAAATCTAGATTTTTAACTTTATTATCAGATATCAACTGATACCAGTACTTTAGATCATTATCTGTAGTTAAATGAGTTCCTTCAGAAGTAGATGACAAAAGCATACCCCGAGTATACATTATAGGGAATATAATAAAATTCCATTCTTTATATTTAGGATGCATGAATATAAAGTTACGATAGCTAACAATAATGTTTAATGGGTAACTAACTATATGTTTAGGTGTAATAGGTGAAGTGCAAAATTCTTTTAGTAACCATAACATGGAATTATTTAAAATCATATTTTTATGTGTTAAGGAAATTTTCATGAAGTGAATACTAATTATCTCCCAGTAATCTTTCCATTTTGCAACATATGACTGATCGATTAATAAAGTAATAACTTTTATAATAGAAGAGATAGTATATAAATTGAAGTCTGGAAAAGAAATACCCCCTTGAGACCAACTATTAGTATGTTTCTTTAAAGCAATCCTAGGTCTATTAGGTGCCCATAGGAAATTTAACATTAGTGTATTCAATTTTTTGATAATTATTTTTGTAGGTGGAAGTATTATTGATTGTATTAAGTATAATATCTTGGGGAATATTATCATTTTAATAATTGTAAGTCTGTCTTCCATAGTAAAAACATATTATTCCAGGTATTAAAGAGATTTTGTATATTAAGAAGACAGGTATTATAATTATTATGTATAATAGATTTAATATCCTTAGATAATATTATACCTAAATAAGTTATCTGACCTGAATTGGGTACATATTTAGTAAAATCATTAATGAGAACATTTTTTCGTGTATATATAGGTAATATTTTAGTTTTTTCTTCATTGAATATTAAACCAGAAATACTTTTAAAATGTATCATTTTATCAAACAGAGACTGCATAGAAGAATTAGATCCTGCTGATGTAATTAGAACATCATCTGTAAAGAGTTGAATTTTAGATGTTGTATTTTCATCTATTTCAAATCCCTCTATGTCAGTACTGTTTCTGATCAAATTAGCCCAAGGCTCCATTATTAAAGTGAATAATAGTGGAGAGAGTGGACACCCTTGTTTTGTACCTTTAAAAATTGGTATTTTTTGTGAGACATATGTTCCTATCTTAATATAAGCCAATGTTCCTTTGTATAAATGCTCAATTAGATTTACAAATGCTTCTGAGAAGTTTATGCATTTCAGTAAGGTAAACAAGTAGTCCCAACTTACTGAATCAAATGCTGAGCTTATATCAAGACTAATAAGAGTTAAATCTTTCTTTTTCCTATTTGCAAAATTGATTAATGTTAGAGTTCTCCTTATATTATCAAAAGTATTTCTATTTACAATGAAGCCTGTCTGATCTACATCTATAATGCCAGGGATGATTGTTTTCAATCTATCAGCAAAAATACTCATAAACATTTTATAATCAACATTAAGTAGTGAGATGGGTCGATATGAAGTACATCTAGTTGGTTCTTTATTAGGTTTTAAGATTGGCAAAATAAATGTATATTGCCAAGATGGGGGGGTTATTAGCTCATTTTGGGCCAAAGTAAAAACCTTATGTATTAATGAGTATGTACTTTTAGGAAGGATTTTATATATCTCTGGTGTAATACCATCATTACCTGGTGCTTTGTTTGATTTAAGCTTGTTTATTTATGTAACAACCTCTGTTTATGAAATACTTTTATCCAATAGTTTAATCTGTTGTTTATTAAAGTTTTTTATTCATGTTTGTGGTTATAAATTCCCTTATTTTATCTTTAGGTTCCATGTTAACGTTATTATGATTAATTTTGTGAAAGTGATTTCTAAATTCATCTAGTATTTCTGGTAGACTAGAAACATTCTTCTTTTTCCTTAGAGAAAAGATTTCTTTGATATGATTTTGCTTATTCAACCTTTTTGTTTTGTTTTTAAGTCTATGTAAGTATTTGGGGCTTATTGAGTAAGACAAAAACTTGTATTTCTCTAAAGTTATTTTAACTTTATGAGTTAAAATTTCTTTGTATTTCTCATTTAATTTGTTTATTTCTTCAATGATTTTCTTATCCATAATATTTTCTTTATTATTATGTTTATAAGAATCTAGTTTACTTTGAATATCTAACAATTCCTTATCCCAAGATTTCCTTTTATTATTATACCATCTGATACTTTGTCCATATAGATATGATTTTAAAGCATCCCAAACATAAACAATGGAGACTTCAGGAGTATTATTTATATCTAGAAAATGTTGTATTTCTGAAAGTATATATTCTTTATAGTCTTTTAATTGAGTTAAGTATGCTGGTATCCTTTTGATCTGAACATTGTAAGTATTTTTTATCATAAACTCAAAAACAATTGAATTATGATCAGATATAGGACATGAAATGATTTTAGAGTTAATTAATTCTGTTACCATCTGGTTAGAAATAAAGACTCTATCTATTTTTGAATAAGTTTTGTATCTGTTAGAAAAAAATGTATATGGTAATGATTTTGAATCTATCTGATTATTAATATCATTTAAATGATAAGAATTAGCAAAATCCTTTAAATGTTTTGCATTAGATGTAATTTTCCTTTTTCCTATAGTGGTAGTGCCATTTTCATGCAGTATACAATTAAAGTCACCAGCTAAAATAATATCTCCTATAGAGAATGATATGATCTTATCAAGATGGTATTTCACTGTATTAATACCAATTCCAGGTATCCAATATATATTGATTAATGTATAAGTCTTCCCATTAATTTGTATTGTAACCATACAAAACATTCCTTTATCATCTTGATAAGACTTAATAGTTTTAGGAATGGGCATACTTTTATTCCATAAAATAGCCACTCCTCTTTTTTTCTGAGTGTGCTCCGAACTAACCAATACTGTATATTTGTTTGTGGCTAGTTTATCAATATCTTTTTTCAAGAGATGTGTTTCTTGTAGAAAGACTAAGTTGGCCTTATGTAAATTAATGTATCTTATTAGGCTTGCCCTTTTACACGGATTATTCAATCCATTAATGTTTAAAGAAATTCCTTTTAGAGAAGTCATTTGGCAATTTTAAAACATAGAAAACTTATGATTAAAATAACAATTAACAAAATAAGTAATGTTATATCTCCTCCTTTAGGTGTACCTTTAGATATAGCTGTATTTATTGAGTTTCTTATTGGATTTTGTATAAGATTTAATTTTGTTTGTAGTGACAATGAGCTTACAAAGTGTATTGTGGATGTCAAAACTATATACATACAACAGTAAACAAGAGAAAATAATGTAAGGATTAAACCTTGCACCCAGCCTGGAGTTAAAAACTCCAACTTAGAGTAGTACATACTACTCAAGTTAACCCCTACCCTAAGCAGCAGTACCTCAGCTGCCACCATATCAATTTAATACTTATTATATTTAACTTAAATTAACAACTTTCAATTAGATTATCTGGTAAGACAAAACTACACATTTGATAAGACAGCATCATATATACTAAGAGAAACTCTTTTTTTTAAAAAAAAAAACTATTCATACTACTATATACATCTATTTAATATGATACATTAATATTCAAATAGCATTCAAATAAACTTGATATTAGGAACCAAGAAGAGAGAAAGAAACAAAAGACATGAGAGAAAGAGAAAAAAAAAAAAAAAAAAAAGAAAGGGCATATCTACACATTAATTTATTCAAAGTTTGTAAAAATAAGTTCTAATGTTCAATTAGATCAATAACTTTGGCTAATATGATTCATACATTACATATATTAAGATGTATTTATACTCTGTCATGTAAATGCAGTTAACAGCTTCCAAAAGACTTTAAATTACTTGTATCAGAGCTTTTTTCTCATACATATTATTGTCAGTATAATAAAATATTATATTTATAGGTATTGCTATAAATCATACTGCATAGTTAAGCAAGTTCTCAAAAACACTTGCTTTATTGTGAAGAAAGCCATCTGTATTTTGTATATCTAAACTGCTGCTTTAAAATATGGCAGATGACAGCTTCTTCCAGAATAGAGTCATAAAGTTATTTATGCTTGGCAATCATTTAAATCAAATGAAACATAGTAGTGTATATATTTAAGAATATATTTTTCAGAATTTTACATACATTAATATGCTGCAGTCAAGTAAACTTTCAAAAACACTTGTATAAATGTTTCACTTTCTATGCCTTCTAAAAAAACACATTCGCTTACTATGAGAAACTGCATCGTTTAAAATCATTATAACTTACGTATTTTATAAATTATAACATAAATAACTAAGTAATTATATGAAATAACTCACATTTAAATGATAAAGAGTTCATTTTCCATCGCAGAGTCACATATGCAGCAGTTCTACTTCCTGGTTGAGTGTTCTTCATGAATCTGCGATGTGTCAGTGTAAATTCTGGGGTCAAAGTTCAAATTGACTGCTTTCAGCTTCTCTGCGTGAGTTCTGAGTCTTGAAGCTTTTAAAACAACTCGAGGACACTGTTCACGAGGTAACCCACATCCCAAATTGTCTCCCTTCAGATTTTGGCGGGAATTTTGTTAAAAACAAGTGACTGACATTCATTTAACAGTATAAGTGAAGCTAAACATAGCAAAACCTTCGCGAAGCATTTTACAAGTTATTACAGCCTCTATGAAAGTGAAACTAAGCCCAAAGTTATTAATATGTGATAGAACAGAATATTTTTGCCCCAATTTAATTTTTATACAAATCTTATTATTTACTATACCTGCATGATCAAAAAATGTCAATATATTAATATGAAAGAGAATAAAGAGAAAGAACAAAGAAAAGAAAAAGAGAAAGTAGGAAATAAGAGAGAGCAAAGCAAAAATAAAAAAATGTAAAAGAAAGCTATAAAAAGTATTTACAGTGGAATATTATTTGCTGTTTATATTAATAAAGATGGAAATAAAACATACTATTTACTATTATTTAGTTCTAATTATTATTAATTAAAGCATGACATATTATTTGTGAATAAGCATAAGCAATATAATCAAGAAAGTATAATTAGCAATAGCATTTAAACAGCATATAAACTTTTTACAAGGAATAAATAAATTATCATTCCATTTATCATATTCTCATCACATTTCTCTCCCTGCCCTCCCCCACCACTTACCCACTGCATAATCTAAGTAGA